>NC_064931.1:560208229-560514790 GCF_023897955.1 Schistocerca gregaria
ACAAATAATGTACACAAAGTAGTGCAATACGCATCACAGTAAAGAGTATTCACTACATACGTTAACTCCTTCAATGAAAGAGTGTGAACTTGTAACAGCCACAAATATAAAACAAGATCTTAGGATACTGCACTGGTTAAACAAAGTTCACATTATTGGATCTTCTAGATTAATTAGATAAACTGTAGCACTAGGAAAAAAATCAGGTAGCAAAGTAGTCAATGAAAAAGATGGCAAGTGACTTCTTTCATGCCACCCCCCCCCCCCCCCCCAAACCCCGTCCCAAAAATATACTGTAATGCCACCCCCCTTTTGACATTCATGTGTTTTTACTGAATATTTGCACTGCATAATAATAGTGAGTATGAATAAATCAAGATTAAAGGTTACTGTACTGTTGGCAATGCAGTCCTTAGAGATGGAGTACAAATTCTGATTGGAAAAGGATGAGGAAGGAAATAATCTTATCTGCTGTATCCCACTACTAGTGCATGCGAGAGTGAGTGAGTGTGAGTGTGTCGAGTGTCAGTCGCTGTGCATGTGTGCTCAAATCAGCCGCCAACTGTATCAGTGTGAATCGGCCACTAGAGGCCGCCTGTAGGAAGCGTGCATATGGTATGGTGTGTCGTTCCGTCTACCAGTGGCCCACACCTGTATATGCACAGAGCAGCACTGACGAAATGAATCTCTTTTTTCATTTCTTGTGTGTATTGCACACACAAGCGTTCTGTGTCTTGTGGAGCCCCGAGTGACTTAATGTTCAGAAGTTATGAATAAACCCACATTTGCATGAGTTGGATCGGCTTTGTGTATTAGTTGGTTACTACACAACTGGCAACAAGGATGGGATCCAGTTGTGTAGTAAGCAAGTAATACATAAAAGTGATCCAAGTCACACAAACAGAACTTTATTCATAACCTCTGAACATTAAGTCTCTAGGAACTCCACATGACACAGAACACTGGTGTGATCGATACAGACAAGAAAACTTTTACTCCTTTTTGCCTGCTTCATTTACTGCATGTTTGTATTTCATTCCTTTGCCAATATAATTCCATATCTCACCTGTTAAATAAGGATTTCTATTGGGCCTTGTCTTTTTGACTATTTGAGCCTCTCCTTCTAACAATACTTCACTCCCAAACTATTCATTTGTCTTCTATTGTATTCCTTTCTCCTATTAAGTCATTTACAACCTAATGATTCCTTCAAAACTCTCAACGACCTCTGGTACTTTCAACTTATTCAATCCAATTCAATTTTCCTAATTCCCTACCTTTCTGCAACTTCTTTCCTGCCCTTACACTTCACTAATTCCCACGATATCTAACTTCTGCTTATCCATCTCTTTTTTCGAAGTCTCCAATCTACCTACCTGATTAATGAATATAATAGTTTATTCCAACCCGCAAGGTGGCATTCCCCCCCCCCCCCCCCACCCCCGTTACAAAAAACACTACCAATTATTCTCAATCCGGAAATCTGAATGGTGGACTATTTTACCCCTGAAATATTTTACCACACATGCTATCTGTATCACTATGAAAGACACACAACCATAGCATGTTCTGTGGTTGATAAAAATGGCTAAAAGAAGGCAAACTGCCACTCAGCCACAATAACACACTGTATTCAGCTCCTTACATGCAATCTGTGGGACTGGCTAAATGACAAAGTAATTAGTTCTAAGAACTTTTTGATCACTTCCTGTTGATTTCATCTTCCAGCTTCTACATAAAACTTTAGGTCCCTATATAACTATTTCCAATAGGACCTTGCCTCAGCACTCAAAAAATAAATCCAAAATCTTTGGGTTGAGAACAACTATACAGCTGCCTTACAAGCAGTTTAGCTCATGCTTCTCTTATCATAAGATAGTGTTTATCACCCTGAAGAAGTAGGATGAGTACCTTTATTCCATTCCCTGAGGTAGTACTCTACATTATTATGATATGAGTGAGGATTCAATAAAGAATATACTTGGGTATAGACAAGTGGTTAGAGAAATGTAAGGTGCCAGTCGACAAAATTCAGTGATGTGTGTGTTTAAAACTCTAGTAACACTCATGAGACTGTACTAGTAGCACAACAAACTATACTAATGAAATACATTTATAACACATATTTGATTATTTATTTCAGCTGTGCATCAAAAATTTTATATCAGGTTATTAATTTCAATCAGTCACAACGGTCTTCAGACCTATGCAACACATAGGCATCTGGTACAAAGTACACCAAATATACAAAGCAAGGCACCAGAAATAAATTTAAGCATAAAAGACACAATGAAATACCTGGGTACACACAATTTTCTAATCACTCTGAGCCAGCAGATATAAAAATAGTTCAGCCAAAGAAATAAGCCAAACAAGCATTGTAGTGCTTTCGACATGTTGACTATGAATCATCTTAGACTTCTGTGCTTTGGCGACTGATATGCCTGCTGTATTTCATGCTACATATTGCTACTGTGTGGCAGTACATATTAATTGTACATCAGCCATTTTTAGAATAAACGAATACTCAAAACCATTTCAGTAGGTTTTAATAAAGTTAATATAACTGCACTCATCAGAACACTAAAATATTATAATTACACACATGGGGGCTGCCTTTATTTAATGTAAGTAATAAATAATAAAAATTAGATATAAAAAGTAACATGGCATTGTTTAAAACAGTAATTGAACTAACCCAGCCTAAAGCAAAAATTCTAATATACTGTTGGCATATGTACATGCATAACACGATAATATAATACATACTTTAACAAACAGAGATAGACAACGAGTTGCATGATGGAATGGAGAGGCTGCTGTCATACAGAATATATTTATCAACGCTGTCTTACATATCAACTGTCTGTAGTAACTATAAAAAAATTCATCATAAACAGATTGTAGCTCTGATAAAATAAATAAAACAATTATGAAATACAAATGGGTAAGACCATGAAATGTTCAGTTAAATACTCAATATTCATAAATCTGCCAATCAGAATTGTAGTATAAAACAAAATATGACAAAAATATATTACAAATTACAATTATCTAGAAGCATATGACATTTGCCTTGCTTTACAGTCAAACATTATTTTGTACTATGCCATTGACAACATAGCAGTTGAAAAACCAAACATTCATATGCAATAAGTACTGTATGCATTAGTTAACATTAATATAAAACACGTGGCTATCTATTGAACATATATGGATTGAGGCTCTGATAAAACAAGTAAAACAGTTGTAAAATATGAATGAGTGAACTCCACCCATGCAAAGTACTGTTGGAGCTTCAATAAGCTTGCACTCTACTCATCAGAGATGTAGAATAAAACAAAGTATGCATTAAATTGGATTACAACAGACAATCAAATATAACATCTGATATTTGCCACACATCGTATTCGGCCTATCACTATTTTGGTAGACAAAATAGTAGCTGAAGACAAATTTCCATGTGTTAAATGCTGTATGCATTATTTTACAATAATATGAAACTTAAGACTCAAAAATACGAAAAGAAGATTGGCTAAAAGCAATAAAATGTATAAACTGTGACAACATAAGGTTCAAGCATATAATCCAAAAGCCTATGAGACACGAGTAACAAAAATGGCTTTAGAAAGCTGTACTCATTCGACCATCATTATTTAAACCTTATCCATACACACATCACAAAGCAGTCCCAGTTGAGGGAATTGAGAAGTGGACAAGCTATATTAAATGTCATACAATACTTCACATAATTTATGTCACTAATACAACCTATAAAATGTGGAGCCCTGGTACGAGAGAAACAGCACAGTTATCAATAAAAGTCTAAGCAGTCAAGATAGAAACAGATACGGCAGGTGTTTATCTAAGGATTACTACATAGTCGATATAACTCCAATGGTAAAAGAACAGAAGAGGAGAATTCTTCATAGAAAGCTACTGAATAGGGCAAACTTTGCAGTATGTGAAAAATCAATCTGTTGGTTAAGGCCAATTCTTAGATTTATAGATCTCTAACGCCTCCAGTGGATCAAAGGTATATCCTTTCTGGCATGTTGCAAAAGATGTGCATACTCTTTTACAAAGGTATGCTGAATGCGAACCCATTCTGTGACCACAAGTGTTCCTTAAACCTTACATCGAATGTATCTGCCATTTTAGTCTATATAGTAATGGTCACATTGGCAACAGTCAGTCTTGTGTACCTCTGACACTGAAAATCTGTTTTTCTTTTCTACGATGTGTGTAATTCTATTCTATACAGAACTGACTGTGGCCAATGTGATCATTATTATATGGGCAAAACTTGTAGTTCATTTGATGGAAGGTTTAATGAATACTTGTAACTGAAGAATGGGCCTGCATACAGCGTACATTTGTCTAAAAGTGGACATCAATTAGATCATACAAGAAAGAGAACGCACATTCTCCACAATGCACTTAGTCTACTGGAGCCATTAGCTCTACAAATGTCAAAAAACTAAACGACAGAATGCTTAATGATCAAATTTTTTTGCACATGCTGTATATTTCACCACATTTGATAGCTTTCTGGGGAAAAAACTACCTCTTTGCTTTGTGGGAGTCATATGAAGCACATAGTAAAGCTTAGACAGACACCTGCAGTTTCATTTCTTAGATCTTTCATTGACCACTGTGCTGTTTCTCTCCTTCCATCTGGGTCACAAATTTCATGAGCTGTATTAATAATTATTATATATTCATGAAATTGACAGTATGGGGGCGATCTGCAGTGTATGGTAACAAAAAATTTCACAAGTAGACATGGCTAAAAACACATTTTATTGGATAACCAGTTTTGACAGCTATGCTGCCATCATTAGATCTTACGCTTTACAATATTACAACGTATTGTCGATCAGTCATTTCACATTGCATATATGCTTCCTGGTATCAGCAGCAAAATGCATAAATGCTTTGTGAAATGTTTCGGGCATTCTGTAATGCACTCAAAAACTGTTGTTAGTCTTGACCACTGTAATTATTAACTTTATACTGCCTTACACATTTCGGACTTATACCACTCTCAAAGACTCAAAATATCCTAACCCCATTCTCAGGTAAAATGAAAATCTGTCGTGCATGAATACAAAATATCTTGTCTACATTATTTGATGTCACCTAAGTTTGCACTCTGATGTCATCAAATAATATACACCAGATACTCTGTATCCATGTGTGACAGTTTGGAGGCCTAAATGCTTAAGGCAGTGTAAAATTAATAAATACAGTGGTCACAAGTAATATCAGTTTTTGAGTGACTTCCCAGTATCATGAAGATCACTACAAATCAGCATGTCAAATGTAAAATTACTAAGTACAAACAAATATAACTCTATTGTGCAAATTATAAGTGTTCATGTTCCCCAGCAGCTAGTGATGGACATTTGTGTTTCTACACATGCCACTTTGAAGTGATCTTCATGATACTGTGAAGTATATATGCAATGTGGAATGACTTGCAGCACCGATAGACAATATGTTTTAATATTTTAAAGCATAAGATCTGTTGATAACAGCATAGTTGTGTTGAAACTTGTCGTCCAATAAAATACCTTTTTGTGATCTTGGCTTGTGAAGTTTCTACACTTACCTTTGTGTTAATAACATACACAGTGTAGGGATTCATATGACATTCAACGCAACTCTGCCAATTTTTGCTTCCCTCAACCAAGGCTGCTTCGGGAGGCATGTATGGATGAATAGGTACAGCTTTTTAAAACCATGTTCATATCTCATGTTTCATGGGCTTTTGGATTATCTGTATCAACCTTGTATTGTCACAGTTCATATATATTATCACTTTTAGCCATTCAGCTTATATTTCTATTTCAGTATAAAGTCTGTTTTATACTGATGTAAACTAATGTACACATCTTTGAACGCATATAAAAGTTTGTCCTTTCAGTGACTATTCTGCCTACCACTTCATTAAGAACAATGATTGGCTAATTAAAATGTGTGGTAAATAGTCAATGCTATATTTGATTGCCCCCTTATAACATAATTTAATCCAGTGTTGAAACTCAAACAATACTTTGCATGGCACATTTAGGTGTTCATATTTTATAACTGCTTTATTTTATGGGAGCCTTGATCTACATACGTTACCTAAATTTCCACATTTTATATTGATGTAAGCTAACATATACAGCACTTAATACATATGAAAGTTTCTTTTTTCAACTACTATCTCGTCTGTGATGTAAGGCAGAAAAATATTTAACTGACCATGGTATATGGCAAGTTTCAAATGCTTATATGTAATAACCATTTGTACTATCTTTTACTGACGCTTTCTGTTTTACACTACAACTTCAATGAGCATATTATATACATACTGAAGTAGTACGGACACACATTATACCCGTTCTTATTTTATAGTTGTTCCATTTATTTTATCAGATCTCTAATTTATATTTCATGAATTTTATTGAGTTGCTACAAACAGCTGATATGTAAGGCAGTTTTGCTAAATATGTTTTGTTCAACAGGACCTCTTTCATTCCATCATGTGCATAGCTGGTTGTCTATCACTGTATGTACTATAATGCTGCATTCGTCCTGGATGGAACACCTTTTTCTTTTGCACTGCCATCTCTTTGTTATGATGTGAAATCTGTCTGATGCATTTTCTCGTAAGGTACGAAAAGTATTCATTTCACAGGTTTGTAGTAGCAGGACATTAATTTCCAGACAGTGGATTAGGATTTTTGCTTCAGGTTGGTTCTGTTTAAAATAATGCAGTGTTACTTTTTAAAATATCTTGTGTAATATTTATTACTTACATTAAATAAAGCCTCTGCTCTTTTTGTAACTATGTAAGAAAGGATGGATGTTGTTAGAACAGATAGTATTCAGGCTCAAGCAGTAAGAGTGGGGAGGGGGACTGATGTGGTCACATGTTTGGCAGCTCCTGCCATTTCGTTTAGTCGAAGTCATGGAGCCACGGACTGTGCAACATCGTACGTTTGCTTATGATAGTTTTGTTCATAATAATGAGTTTATCATTGCAGATCAGCATGAGTTTCATAGCCATTTCAATCTTGCAAGATATGATGGTGTATCCAATCTTAATACCATTTTATGTTGGTCTGAATATTTTACAAGGAACAATGATGAATAGAAAACCGCCAGGGGCTCCTCGCTGAGTACGCACTGCAGAAAATGTTGTAAGAGCTCAGCAAGCCAAACTCCACAGTCCTGGTGAGTCTGCTAGGAGACATTCTGCTAAACTGCACCTCAGTAATCATCCAGTAAGGCATATTTTGCGCATTGATCTAGCATTTCATCCCTACAAAATGGTCACGGTGCGACAGTTCAACCCTAGATTACATACAGTGGCTAAATTTTGCTCGAGACGACAATGTCATACTTGAGCAAAATGACATTATTTTGTTTATGAGTGATGAAGCTTTTTCATTTGAATGACATGGTAAATCAGAAGAACTGCCGTTACTGGACCCATGAAAATCCAAAACTAATGCTTGAGACACCATTACTTAGTCCCAATGTGACTAATGTGCTGTTAACTGGTGCAGATGTTAGTGGTCCATACTTTTTCCAAGACAATAATGGGAACACTGTAACTGCAACCTCGCAACACTATAGGCAGATGATCATTGAATTCTTCCTACCTGAACTAAGAAGAAAATTTATTCCTGTCTGGGGAGTTCGATTTCAGTATGACGAGTTCACAGCTCACACAGCAAGAATGTCAATGGAATCTTTTCGGACTGTTTTTCATGGTTGCGTCATTTCCCGGCTTGGTGACATTAATTGCCCGCCTCATTCCCCAGACCTCTCCATGTGTAAGTACTTTTTGTGGAGTTACATCAAGTCAAGTGTATAGAAACATCAGCCATATACACTTGAAGAACTGAAGGGAGCAATTCGTGTGGAAGTCGTTCAAATTGACAGAGCGATGTTGGAGAGAGTGCGAGCCAAAATCTGAGAGCAGCTTGAGAAGCACATTGCTAAAAACTGCCATCAATATATATAGGCATATCAGTTAATGCTGCTTCATTGAGTCAAAATGTCTGCCAGAACTGTGTATGTGCTATTTACATCCATACATATTGCAAAAAAATGGACATATGTATGTATGTACATACGTGCCTTGTCGAAGGCTCTCGCCTAATACACTGGCAACCCTCTGGGCAGCTCCATCACGTTGGCAGCTACCACTGCCCCTGCACACCTCAGCATTGTAAGTACAACAAAACGCCATCAACACTGGTCACCTGGACGAGAAGCTGGCACCTGTCAACATGGAACCTAGCTGCATTTGCGTACCATGTCACATGGTGATAGTTCCAACAGTATTCCGCTGCAGGGAGATATATAAGGCAGTGACAGGGCAGCATGAGTCAGATCATGCTTCAAGAGCCTCTTCTGGTCCAGGTGATTGGTGCTACTCACCTCATCAAACAGGGCAGCTCTCAAAGTCCCTGATTAGGGACAAAAGTTACAGTCAGATGTCAACATTATTCCTTCTTCCAGACTCTCACACCAGCTGATATCCAGGGATGTTGGCTTCTACAGCAGCACAATGTATTCATCATTAGTGACATTATTCTGAATTGTACATTCAGGCCTTCAGCCTCCAACTCAACGTGCTATCCTACTGCACCTAAACCAGAACAGCCATCATTCTTGGACTCAGACTTACAGGCCACAAACTTAGCATCCAGCCAGTGTTCATTGCTGAACTTTGTGTCCAGCAAGTGCTCATTCCTGACTTTCCCCCAAGCATTGTTTAGTTCTGAATGGAGCATTCTGCCAGTGTTTTCTCTGTGAACTTAAGTCTCCAACCAGTGCTCTGGCTCTTAGTGCCAGTCTGACTTTTTTGTGATCCACAGTTAATTTTGTACCTATTGTGCTACTCTTGTTACTGTATTCTTGGCTTTCATTTCCATACTGTTGAAGCAGACTATTTTGCTCAATAAACTTGTTATGTCCTGGACACTGTTTTCCTGTGTTGCAGAGTGTGACATCAGTATGTAGGTTCCACATCTGCTCCTAAACCACTGAACTGATTTAAACCGAACTTCGTACACATATCACTTATTGTCAGGAAAGAGCCACTTTGGGAGTAAGAGCTATCTTCTCATCAAACAGATGCTGGTTGGAGTGAAAAAGAAGTGCAGCCCACAATGCGCTAATACCAGACTTTATTCATCTCATATTTGTAAATGAGAGCACTTAGTGATTTGCAACAAACTTTACACAATTTCAAATTTTTTTAATACATTTTCACTGTTCAGGCAATACAAATGCCACATCAGGCATGCTGTTTTAATTTATTACTTCTTTACAACTAATTGCATTCACAACACATTTTGCAGACTGTTGTTACATATATTCCTGAATACACCTGCATAATTATATCACTGCACTGCACTGTACACAGCTCATGAGATATGACATTACAAACATTTGTATGCACAAATAACTGCCGCAATGTGCAGGATGTTTAAAATTATTACTTCTTTGCTACTACCTATTTGCAATATGATGATATAAACACTGAACAGTTTGAAAACAAAAGTGCGGGGCAAAAGTTGCTAGACCCACAAGTGAAATTTTTGTGCAAAAATGTGTGTGAAATATTTTAAATATACCTGAAATATATGTGTCGCGAGTATCCAGGCAAAGCCACAAGTGAGAAACTACTACTAATGCCCTGGTCTGATTTCAGCCAAACTTGGTACACATATTCCTATCTGGGAAGAAATACTCTGGGGGTAAGGAACTAGCAACCTCCTATTGCGCTGGTGGGGTTATAACATGCAGTTAGAGAAGGGGGAGAAAGAGATGGACAGACAGGGAGGGGGAAGGAGGACATCACCAAAGATTTGGGGGAGGAGGAAATGGACAGAAAAAGGGAAGAGGGGGAGAGGGGGAGAGGGAAGATGGACAGAGAGAGAGAGAGAGAGAGAGAGAGAGAGAGAGAGAGAGAGAGAGAGAGAGAGAGAGAGGGAGTTGGAGGCAGGCACAGAAAGAGGAGGAAAGGAGAAGAGATGGACACAGAAAATGGAAAGAGAGAAGGGGAAGCAGATGCACTAATGGAGCTGGAATAAATACATGTCCTGGCAATGCTGGGTACTCAGCTAGTTTTAAGTAAATATGACAGAGCACGCTTGACTGATTACTTTGACTATATCATTTTTATATCTGCCGACTGGGAGTGATTAGAAAATTGTGTGTACTCAGGTTTGTGACTTATCTTATGCTTAAACTGATTTCTGATACTTTGTTTTGTAAACTTTGTGTACTTTGTATGACAAGATGCCCCTGCTTCATAGGTCTGAAGATGGTCATTACTGACTGAAATTAATGAAGTGGTATTAAAAAATTGTGATTTGTAACTGGAATAAGTATATAAATACGTTCCTAGATCACAATGGATTTTGTTGCGACTAAGTTATAACTTGGTAAAATATATACCAACTAAATTATTTCTTATATAATAACTTTCCTTACAAAGTGAATGGCTGAATTACAGTAGCACTCAAATTTAAGTCACTCTATAATTTATCCTGATCACATGTAGAGAATCAAAGGGTATTATTTGGTAAGTGTAATGCAAAATACTTAAATTTGAGGCAGTGAAAACACGTGGCAGCGCAGATTTAGAAATATCCAAAAAGGAGATTGATGTCGAGCCTCTATCATTGTTGAGGTGGTGCTAAGAATGATTCATTATAAATGTGTGGCGTGACATCACAGGTGATAACTTCACTTAGCTAGATTGTGTTCCTATTATCAATGAGTTGTGTCAACACATTAATTCTGTGAACACACACTATCACTGGACATGAAATATATGTGCTCATTACATACTGGGATACATTTAATGCATGATAAATGCTTACAATGGATGAAATGTTTAAGTATTTCTGCATCTCTCATATGATGTTAGATAGGTACAGATGTTGCCCACTTTGACTGAATGAACAGTGTCTAATTATTTTATATGTTGCTAAGCTAAATTATTCTAAATATGTACAAAATAAGAGAACTTTATATTATGTACAACTGCTCAAGATAGTGCATTTATTAAGACACTGGCCTCAGATTTGGGAGGATGAAGATTCATACTCTGTCCAGAAATTTCAATCTAGCTTTTCTGGGGCTTTGCTAAATTACTTCAGACAAATGCTGTGATGGTTCTTTGAATATGGCTGTGGTTGGCCAGCAGTCCTGACCCCATTAAACACATGTATAAGACTTACCCATTCCTTTTAGAAAGCTGACACCCTATGTTATTGTAAAATTATCCTTCGATGAATAAATTACTAATACTTGGGGACTTGAAAAATTTGCAGTTTGTGATAAACGAGAATACATATGCAAGTTCTGCCGAAAAATGTGAAAACAGGAAATTATCTAACAGATGAAATATTTTGCCAGAAATAGTTTGAAGCAGATTTGTTTTCTGCAGATAAATATCGAAAATGTAATGAATTTTCACTTACAAAACAGAGAGCAAAATGGAAAGTGCATAAAAGCAATGACCTATCGTTGTTTCTGATGCTCTGGCCCCACATCGACTACGGGTGGTTGAATGGTCTGTATAATATACATGTCACATAATACAATGTAATACTTGGCTGTGGGACCTAACATCTTATAACAAAGAAACGCAGAAATCCGTCTGCTAGCTAAAGTCCGAAAGTTGCTACAATGCGGACACTTTAACACAGCAGTTTTAGATGGTGCGTGTAGTATTTTGAACTGTGGCTGCATTAAATACTAGTAAAGGCTGGGGCTGAACTACCTCATGTATGACACTACCAACTTCACCATTACTGAATGCTTTGGTTGTACATTTCTGCAGATCAATTGTTGAAAGCTTAAATACAACCAAACAAAGAGAACAAAAGCAATTTTGGAAAAAAAACTGCTGAAGTTATTGCAAAAGCAAACACCCAATTCAAAAAGTTCCCCAATCACCACTTTTTTTTTTTTTTAAGTAAATTTCAAAGCACTAAGGCTTAAGCATCACACTAGTAGTGTGACTATCTTTTAAACTTGACTATCCACTAAAACACACACACACACACACACACACACACACACACACACACACACACACACACACACACAGTGAATTTCACCAAAAATTTATGATTTTTTTTCCAAAAATAGGTGCAAAATTTTCAGTCTGTTCTAATAGTAATAAATCTGTTGATTTTTTCCATTAAAATGTTTGTTCAGATGAGAATAGAATGGCAACTGAGCATGTTTTCCTAACAATTCACAGCAACACAGTCATCTTTGAAATCGTCTACTGATTGCTGGACATTTATTATATTCCTTAAAGTTATTTCTGGGGTCGAGATATTAAGTACTTTGTGTGGTATCTACAACCTTACAATATGCCCTGTATCAAAACCGTACACACAAGTATGCACACATCAAAATCTATTTCATCCAACTGGTAGTGTAGCATAAATTATTACTCATGTGCCAAATAACTCAGCCTTTTCACTTTCTTGGCAAACAATGTATGAAATTCCAAATCACAGTAAAAATTATTTGTGTGTCCAAAGCATCAAGTGTTGATATAAGAACAGGATCTCTCCCTCCTGGTAGTTAAAGAAGGGTAGATATCAATTTTGATGACTTAATGAAATAATAATAGCACTTGTAGAAACAGGCTACTGTTGTTAATAAAAACAAATGAAGGTGTTCGATCTAGAGTTATAATTTCTAATCATATACAAATTGATGTTGTAATAAAATTAATTGCACTGATGACTTTATGAGAACCCTGCTACTTGGAAATAAGTAACAAACAAAAAAAGTATTGTTTACAGGATGACGCAATGATGCATATACGAATTCTGAAGTGATATTCACTATACCAAACTGGAGAAGGGGGTGGGGGAGGATGAAGTGATTGTATTTAATTGTGGGAATGTCATTACGTATATGAAGAGAGACTGAGGGCAAAGGAAGAAGAGTGTTGGGCACAAAAACTGTGGAGGCAGACTAAGCTACAGTATGATTGAAAACCAGAAAAGTACATAAGAGGGTTGAGGTTGTCAGACAG
This sequence comes from Schistocerca gregaria, assembly GCF_023897955.1. Classification (NCBI taxonomy): domain Eukaryota; kingdom Metazoa; phylum Arthropoda; class Insecta; order Orthoptera; family Acrididae; genus Schistocerca; species Schistocerca gregaria. Next base: position 560,221,311 of record NC_064931.1, read on the forward strand.
GAGAGAGAAGGGTAGGAAGAAATTGTAAGAAAGTATTTTCATAATTTCCTATTAAAATCGTTTTTGGCAATGTTTTCCAACTGATGTAAACAGTGATTTGCTTGATAAGTTCACCTGGTCATATGGGAAGAGTAAATTTTTGTGGTGTGTATGGCTGTGTAAGACGTATGTTTCCTAGCTTTATTTTATTTCATTTTGTTACTTACTTTTGCAACTAAATTACCAATGTATCTACTGCTTGTGGCTATCTGCATCATACTATCTAGTGAACAGATCTGCAGACAAAACTATGACACTTCTTGCAGTACAGAAAGTGTTTTACCACAGCACCAAACTGTTCGGTACTGACTATGAAGTATAAGAAAACAAACAATTTCAGCATGAATGGGCAGAAATTGCTGGCAGGTTCCAGTTTGAATGTGGATCAATAGGAGATAATGCTAATAACAAAGAGAAAGACTCCAATAGTATCCAACAACAGGCTCTGGATTATCAAAGTCACATATGTATGTAATAGTTTCTCTATTACTTCAACATACTTAACTGCTGTTTTTCTTGGAGTTTAATATCCCACTGACATTCAGGTCACTGAAGTACTAACACAAATTAGGAATTTACTGGAAGAGTCTTCCTATCAGTAACCTGAAGTTGCTGCACTACTTATTTGTAGTTCATTATTTCATACAGTAGGTAATATATAATGATTCTTAATGCACACTGAGCACAAAAACCTGTAATTAGTCAATGAAAATGGTCATTCATGTGCCCTATTGGGCAGTACATTAAGAGGTTAGGTGGGAGCTCTGATTGCATGAGAAGTAGAGCTCACCCAGTATCAGCAATTACAGATTTGGGATTTATGAAGTTTGCCTGCCAAACCTACAACAACAACAACAACAACAACAACAACAACAATAATAATAATGTATTTGCTACAATCAAACCGCTAATAACCACCTGGAGAAACCTCTTTTACGAATCAACTTTCAACTGATACATTTTTCAATTTTTGATCCAAAACTGGAAACAAAAGACACTATACGCACATTGCGAAGAAGGCAAATTATGGTCATTAATGCACAACCTTTCATTTTTACAACTGTATGTGAACTCCTAGTGAATCAGCACAATTACCTTATCAATACAACACCTCTGGATACAGTGTAGAAAGAGTGATACCTTTTTACTATGTATACAAAATAGCTGTTGCTGTGCTATTCTCCAGAAGACTGTTTCAGGGAGCACAAGGTTACAGGAAACATGTCTGAGTAAGGGATTATCATAAGCAGTAATTTTCACAGCATAATTCCCACATGGTACGCATACCCACCAGTGATTATTGTGTGACAAGTATGTCTTCATTGAGTGAGCTGGCTGTTGTAATTAGTGATCAGTTTGCCATTTACAGACTATTGAAAAAAAAGATATGAAAACAACAAAAAATGAAATTAGACTGGCAGGGTAAAATCAAACACTTTCTTACAGAATAATTGTCAATCACTGTTTCATCTCACTTATTTGGTGCACATTTTTGGAAGGAACAGTTTTTTGGTCTAAGGTAGCTAGTAACACGACAAACCATTACTTACCTCCGCATCTGCAAGTCTCATTGGTAAGCCAACAACGAACACTAAGTTTTTTTGCACTACACGGACATTTGCTAGATGCTTTCTGTTCTCAGTTATCTTCTGCTTTCGTTGTTGATCTCTCTGTCGTTTCTCTGCTTTCAGTTTCTGTACTTCTTCCTGTGTGAGAGGTTTGAAATCCGCAGGATTCTCTGGATAGGCTTTGCGACATGCTGGGCACAGCCCATTTTCATCAGTCCTGATTCGATGCCAACAAAATCGGCAGATCTGCAAGTGAGTTGAACTTTCCTTTTATATTTGCCTCAACAAGCCAAAGAAAAACAAATACAGACAAGAAATAATTCATCCATAAAAAAGTGGAGTGAGTGGGAGAGGGGCAGAGGGGCAGAGGGGCAGAGGGGCAGAGGGGCAGAGGGGCAGAGGGGCAGAGGGGCAGAGGGGCAGAGGGGCAGAGGGGCAGAGGGGCAGAGGGGGAGAGGGGGAGAGGGGGAGAGGGGGAGAGGGGGAGAGGGGGAGAGGGGGAGAGGGGGAGAGGGGGAGAGGGGGGGAGGGGGGGAGGGGGGGAGGGGGAGAGGGGGGGAGGGGGGGAGGGGGGAGGGGGGGGGGGAGAGAGAGAGAGAGAGAGAGAGAGAGAGAGAGAGAGAGAGAGAGAGAGAGAGAGAGAGAGAGAGAGAATATTAATTATTTGAAACCACAGTAGAGATGCTTATTTAAAAAACATCCCTCTCAAATTACAACTGCTAGACTGAATGTAACTGTATGTTCAATATTTTACAGAATGCAACAATCTCAAAGGATGGTGGAAGTATTCTGATGTGGAAGAGTGAACATGGGATGAAATGAGGACCCTGATATTATCTGCCAATGTTTGCCACTGGAACATAGTAAAGGAAGCTACTATCTAATCATGTGCATCTATTTGTTCACTCAACTGTTATCTTTAGCAGACAATGCACCACCCAACTGCCTCTAAATTGGTTTCCGGAACATACTATACACGTGAGGGTACTTTTGTGCTGTCCCCTCCCAACGTTACTGACATCACACACACTGATCATTTAAGCTAGGGGACATGTTCATAGTTTCATCACAATAAAACAAAACAAAACAAATAGAATCAAACCTGGTAGCCACATGTGCATGGGAAGAAATTTATGTCATCAACTTCCAGTGGTTCCATACACAATGGGCATTCTACTTGTTCTTCTCCACTTTGGTTTAAAACCGACATTGTTAACAACTGAATTTTTATCGCAAATGCCTGAAAACAAAAACCATTTAATTAGTGACAATACCTTGTTTTCGTTTTGTTTAACTACTAAGTAGTGACCCTAAAAAGAAACAGAAATACATGATACACCTCAGTCTTATCTGTACAATGACTTCTAAAACTCTTCACAGCACAGAGTAAATTTACTTAAAACAAGTTTGTCAGAAAACAATGTTCACAGTTTAGCATTCCCATTCCATACTGAATGTTGGCAGACCCTGCAAGAAGTTGAGTATATCATACAGCAGTAAACTTACCAATCTCGTGTTCGTGAAGTGTTATAAACACACCTCCACAATAAGTTAACAGTGTAATAAATTTGCCATCAATTTCAATGAGACCTGTATTTCAACAACAACCATGTTAAACATACTTCATATCTGAATATTGTGTTCATGTTACTAAACATGACATGGAACTTTCAATTAGCACAGGGTCTTTCTTTCAGGTTAACACTTGAGAAGGGGTTAGGGTTATAAAGTCATCATTCTTTCCAGCTCCCAATATTCCTTTCATGTAAATTAAATCGCGTATCTAAATCTTAGGTTAAACATGCATTTTACACATTGAAACTGTTGTGTGTCTTAGACATAAACACTGTGATAATGTTAATGTAAGTAAAGAAAACAGCTTTCCTCTGTGTCACTACTCCTAACGAAGGCCAAAACTCATAGTGGTAACTATGGGCAAGCATGACAAGCCCAAGTAATAACTAGATACAATGTCCATGACATTTAGTAAATCTAACAAAAGATGTTTATCCATATTGCGTTGTTCATGAAGCACTTACAGTTCTTGTAAGCACATTAATTTCAGAATTTTATTTGATATGGGATTAGTCTCATTGAATTATTTGAAACACACGTTCACCACTGACTGCATATATTTATTGTAATTCTCTCAATTGTAATTTTTTTAGTGTTTTATGTACATACTATAAGTATACAACAAATAGAAATGATTCTCGGGGAACTGGATTTATCATACACTACATTGGCAAAAATGTTTATGTAAGAAAATCCACTCATTTTAAGTCTAACTTTAGATGTGTATGGACAACTAAACTATTATTTTCTTTACAGAGGCCTAACATTATAATGTGCCCTACTGAAAAACCCTCTATAAGACATTATATTTTATACTGTACTGGCATAATCTAAAAATAACAATTAATACCCCATAAAAGTAAAAACTTTTAGAAATTTTCAAAATACAGCTTTGAAAGCCAATTTTGTGATTCTTATGTAACTTCCCACATCACACTCCAAAATGGACATGAAAGTAAGAATAATAATAGCTAACAATGAACCATAATTCCAGTCAATATGCAGACACTGCACATAGGAAATTTGTTAAAAAATATAGATTTGGTATTAGTTTTGGGGTGAAATGATGCAATGTCTCATCATTTTCCAAAAAGTCTATAGTTAATCTACTTTGCATCAATAAAACACCCATGCCATTATTTGGTACACAATGTTGCATCTGGAAACAATTTTCTGGCCTTTTTTTATGGGTAGTATTCTTAGTTTCTAGATTTTTTTTTAAAGGTCTAAACACATGTTCAATTATCTGTGTTTGATGCTCACTGAATAGAGGTTACTGACTTTGACTGCTATAAACAGGTTGTCAATAACTTTATAGGACTGATTTTAAAGTAACTAAACCGTCCAGTTATATGGCCAAATGTATACAATTATAAGTTAATGCAGATGAGTAGGAAAAACAATCCCTTAATTTTCGAATATAGCTTTAGTAGTGTACTGTTTGACACAGTCATGTCAATGAAATGTCTAAGCCTATCATTACAAAGTGATATGAAATGGAATGAGCACATGAGGATGATAGTAGGGAAAGTGAACAGTTGGCTACAGTTTATTGGGAGAATTTTAGGAAACTGTGGTTCATCTGTAAAGGAGATCATATATAGGACACAAGTGTGACCGACTGAGTACCTTTCAAGTGCTTGGGATCACCATCAGGTGAGTTTTAAGGAAGATATTGATGCAATTCAGAGACAGTCGGCCAGATTTTTCACCATCATAATTTATGTTTTCCGTGATTTCCCTAAATTACTTCAGGCAAATGCTTCGTGGTTCCTTTGAAAGGGCACGGCCAACTTCTTTCCCCGTCGTTCCATAATCCGAAGGGACTGATGACCTCCCTGTATGTTCCCTTTCCCCAAATCAATGATGATTTAATTACAAAACAGTAGCAATCTTTTATATGACTGGTCTTGTGAACATTGTCAATATTTTCAAAGCTGAAACATGCCTTTATACAAAATCAGAGCACAGCTTTCCTGTCAGAAAGGCCACAGTTCGTCGTCGTCGTCGTAGTAGTAGTAGTATGCTACCCTATCCTGTGAAAGCTGCTTCATCTCCCAGTACTTACTGCAACCTAAATCATCCTGAATCTGCTTAGTGTATTCATCTCTTGGTCTCCCTCTACGATTTTTACCCTCCACGCTGCCCTCCAATGCTAAATTTGTGATCCCTTGATGCCTCAGAACATGTCCTACCAATTGGTCCCTTCTTCTTGTAAAACTGTGCCACAAACTTCTCTGCTCCCCAATTCTATTCAATTCAATACTTCATCAGTTTTGTGATCTACCCATATAATCTTCAGCATTTTTCTGTAGCACCATATTTCAAAAGCTTCCACTCTATTCTTGTCTAAACTATTTATCAACCACGTTTCACTTCCGTACATGGCTAAATTCCATACAAATACTTTCAGAAATGATTCCCGACACTTAAATCTATAATCGATCTTAACAAATTTCTCTTTTTTGAAACACTTTCCTTGCCACTGCCAGTCTACATTTTATATCCTCTCTACTTCGACCATCATCAGTTATTTTGCTCCCCAAATAGCAAAACTCCTTTACTACTTTAAGTGTCTCATTTCCTAATCTAATTCCCTCAGCATCACCCGACTTAATTCCACTACATTCCACTATCCTTGTTTTGCTTTTGTTGATGTTCATCTTATATCCTCCTTTCAAGACACTATCCATTTCGTTCAACTGCTCTTCTAAGTCCTTTGCTGTCTCTGACAGAATTACAGTATCGTCAGTGAACCTCAAAGTTTTTATTTCTTCTCTGTGGATTTTAATACCTACTCTGAATTTTTCTTTTGTTCCCTTCACTGCTTGCTCAATATACAGATTGAATAACATCGGCGAGAGGCTACAACCCTGTCTCACTCCCTTCCCAACCACTACTTCCCTTTCATGCCCCTCGACTCTTATTACTGCCATCCGGTTTCTGTACAAATTGTAAATAGTGTTTTGCTCCCTGTATTTTACCCCTGCCAACTTTAGAATTTGAAAGAGAGTATTCCAGTCAACATTGTCAAAAGCTTTCTCTAAGTCTACAAATGCTAGAAACGTAGGTTTGCCTTTCCTTAATCTTTCTTCTAAGATAAGGCGTAAGGTCAGTATTGCCTCACGTGTTCCAGTATTTCTACGGAATCCAAACTGATCTTCCCCGAGGTCGGCTTCCACTAGTTTTTCCATTCGTCTGTAAAGAATTCGTTTTAGTATTTTGCATCTGTGGCTTATTAAACTGATTGTTCGGTAATTTTCACATCTGTCAACACCTGCTTTCTTTGGGATTGGAATTATTATATTCTTCTTGAAGTCTGAGGGTATTTCGCCTGTCTCATACATCTTGCTCACCAGATGGTAGAGGTTTGTTAGGTCTGGCTCTCCCAAGGCTGTCAGTAGTGCTAATGGAATGTTGTCTACTCTCGGGGCCTTGTTTCGACTCAGGTCTTTCAGTGCTCTGTCAAACTCTTTACGCAGAATCCTATCTCCCACTTCATCTTCATCTACATCCTCTTCCATTTCCATAACATTGTCCTCAAGTACATCACCCTTGTATAGACCCTCTATATACTCCTTCCACCTTTCTGCTTTCCCTTCTTTGCTTAGAACTGAGTTCTTGATATTCATACAAGTGGTTCTCTTTTCTCCAAAGGTCTCTTTTATTTTCCTGTAGACAGTATTTATCTCACCCCTAATGAGATAAGCCTCTACATCCTTAAATTTGTCCTCTAGCCATCCCTGCTTAGCCATTTTGCACTTCCTGCCGATCTCATTTTTGAGACGGTTGTACTCCTTTTTGCCTGCTTCATTTACTGCATTTTTATAATTTCTCCTTTCATCAATTAAATTCAATATTTCTTCTGTTACCTGAGGATTTCTACTAACCCTCGTCTTTTTACCTACTTCATCCTCTGCTGCCTTCACTATTTCATCCCTCAAAGATACCCATTCTTCTTCTACTGTATTTCTTTCCCCCATTACTGTCAATTGTTCCCTTATGCTCTCCCTGAAACACTCTACAACCTCTGGTTTAGTCAGTTTATCCAGGCCCCATCTCCTTAAATTCACACCTTTTTGCAGTTTCTTCAGTTTTAATCTACAGTTCATAACCAATAGATTGTGGTCAGAGTCCACATCTGCCCCTGGAAATGTCTTACAATTTAAAACCTGGTTCCTAAATCTCTGTCTTACCATTATATAATCTATGTGAAACCTGTCAGTATCTCCAGGCTTCTCCCATGTATACAACCTTCTTTCATGATTCTTGAACCAAGTGTTAGCTATGATTAAGTTGTGCTCTGTGCAAAATTCTACCGGACCACTTCCTCTCATTTCTTACCCCCAATCCATATTCACCTACTATGTATGTTTCCTTCCCTCCCTTTTCCTACTCTCCACTTCCAGTCACCCATGACTATTAAATTTTCATCTCCCTTCACTACCTGAATAATTTCTTTTATCTCACCATACATTTCTTCAATTTCTTCGTCATCTGCAGAGCTAGTTGGCATATAAACTTGTACTACTGTAGTAGGCGTGGGCTTCGTGTGTATCTTGGCCACAATAAGGCATTCACTATGCTCTTTGTAGTAGCTTACCCACACTCCTATTTTTTTATCCATTATTAAGCCTACTCCTGCATTACCCCTATTTGATTTTTTGTTTATAACTCTGTATTCACCTGACCAGAAGTCTTGTTCCTCCTGCCAGCGAACTTCACTAATTCCCACTATATCTAACTTTAACCTATCCATTTCCCCTTTTAAATTTTCTGACCTACCTGCCCGATTAAGGGATCTGACATTCCACGCTCCAATCCGTAGAATGCCAGTTTTCTTTCTCCTGATAACGACGTTCTCCTGAGTAGTCCCTGGCCGGAGATCCGAATGGGGAACTGTTTTACCTCCGGAATATTTTACCCAGGTGGACGCCATGATCATTTAACCATACAATAAAGCTGCATACCCCGGGAAAAATTACAGCTATAGCTTCACGTTGCTTTCAGCCGTTCGCAGTACCAGCACAGCAAGGCCGCTTCGGTTAGTGTTACAAGGGCAGATCAGTCAATCATCCAGACTGTTGCCCCTGCAACTACTGAGAAGGCTGCTGCCCCTCTTCAGGAACCACACATTTGTCTGGCCTCTCAACAGATAAACCTCCAGTGTGGTTGCACCTACGGTACGACCACCTGTATCAGTGAGGCACGCAAGCCTCCCCACCAATGGCAAGGTCCATGGTTCATGGGGTACAATACAGTTTGTAGTAATACACAGAAAGTGATAGAGTAAAACAGAAGTTCAAAAAATCTTCGGCATTCCCCAAGGAAGCGTTATAGGCCCTCTATTCTTCCTGATCTACATTAACGAGATAGGAGACAATCTGAGTAGCAGTCTTCGATTGTTTGGAGATGATGCTGTCATTTACCGTCTTGTAAAGTCATCAGTTGGTCAAAACGACTTGCAAAATGATTTACATAAGATATCTGTGTGGTGCAAAAAGTGGCAATTGATCCTGAATAAAGAAAAAGTTTGAAGTTATTCACATGAGTACTAAAAGAGATCAGCTAAATTTCTATTACGCGATAAGTCACACAAATCTGAAGGCTGTAAATTCACCTTAATACTTAGGGATTACAATTACAAATAACCTAAACTGGAACAATCACATACATAATATTGTGGGTAGAGCGAACCAAACACTGTGATTCATTGGCAGAACACTTAGAAGGTGCAACAGGTCTACTAAAGAGATTGCTTACACCACGCTTGTCTGCCCTTTTCTGGAGTATTGCTGTGCGGTGTGGGATCCCCATCAGGTGGGACTAACGGATGACATCGAAAAAGTACAAAGAAGGGCTGCTCGTTTTGTACTATTGCAAAATAGGGGAGATAGTGTCTCAGCCATGATATGTGAATTGGAGTATCAATCATTAAAACAAAGGCATTTTTCATTGCGACAGGATCTTCTCATGAAATTTCAGTCACCAGTTTTCTCCTCCAATTGCGAAAACATTATGTTGGCACCTACCTAAATAGGGAGAAATGATCATCACAACAAAATAAGAGAAATCAGGGCTCGCACAGAGAAATTTAATTGCTTGTTTTTCCCGTGTGCTGTTCGAGAGTGGAACAGTAGAGAGACAGCATGGAGGTGGTTCATTGAACCCTCTGCCAGGCACTTTATTGTGAATAGCAGAGATGTAGAATTGGAGATGGGCATGGGAAGGGGCACAGGAGGGCAGCAGGGAGGGGGGGGGGGGGGGGGGGGAGATGGGTAGGGTCAACAACTGTAAGACAAAACATACCCACAAAGCTCTTTTTCGACCAAAGTGTCCTGCATTAGGTAGTGCTAAAATTGGCCTTTATTATTATTTTTTTAAAAATGTCTATGAGATGAGGATCCTAAAACATAAGCTTGGGGAAACCCTTAAAAGGACATAAATGTTTGTAAATTATGTTTGCACCAGGGCCAGGTGCAGCTGAAGGTCCCTCAGGCCCTATACTGAGGTGTTTGTTTATCTGATACTCCGAGGAGCGTAGGGGACAACCTGCACCACAGTACTAGGCAAGGTCTTGGTGGAGGTGGCTTGCCATTGCCTTCCTCCGACAGTAATGGGGATGGATGGATGGATGATGATGATGATGATGGACACAATAACACCCCGTCATCTCGAGGCAGGGAAAATCCCTGACCCCGCCGGGAATCAAACCTGGGACCTCGTGCGCGGGAAACGAGAACGCTACCGCAAGACCACAAGCTGCGAACTTGTTTATACCTACATCCATATTCTGAAGGCCACTATGCAGTGCATGGCAGACAGTTCCTTGTACCACTACTTGTCATTCCCTTTCCTGATCCACTTGTGAATGGAGTGAGGGAAAAACAAATATCTACATGCCTGCGTACAAGCCCTAATACCCTTTATCTTGCCTTCATGAACCTTGTGCGAGAACTATGGTGGTGGCAGTACAATCATTCTGCACTCAGTCAAAAATGCTGGTACTTTAAGCTCTCTCAATAATGTTTTTCGGGATTCACCTACCAGCAGCGTGCCTCTGGATTGTCTCAATTTCTTTCTTTAATCCAACCTGCAACTGACATTATACTGTAACAGTTGTTGATTTTTATAATTACAGTCACTCTTTCTTACAAATAATAAGACCAAACTTGCTACTTGTATGCCACCAACAAGTCACTTAACTTTAGTTACATCTCCATTTATTTAAAGTGGTACAAGCAACATGAATACAAGCCATCATCATATGAATACAGTGGTGGTTCCCCTAATCCTAAGATGTAGCTGTGGGCGGGCCTAGTGTGTGTCCAATACGCAACTGACATAGTGTGATTGAGTCCTTTAAGGATGTTCAGAAAGTGTATCACCAAGTAGCAGTGGTCCTCTCAGTTATTCCTAGCTTATTTTGGATGATACTGACTTCCTATTACCTATTCCTTTCTTTCAAAAATACACCACACAATTGTGATCGTAGATGAGTGCCCATCTCTCCTCATCTCTAGTGCTTCCATTGTAGTTTTGTCTTTGACTCATTGCTCAATAAATGTTAACCAGTATTATGTGATACCTGAAATCCAGATAAATGTGTGAAGGTCAAAAATTAAATCTTTAAAATATGTAGACTAGTGAATACTAGGGGGATAACACTGGTCTGTCACTTGTAGACTACTGAGCTGCAGCTCACAATGAAAAGTTTCACAGGAATGTTGATATGTTGTTTTAAGAGTAAAAGAATAAAATATAGTGTGCCTTTAGTGAACAGACTTATGAAAATTACAAACCGGTGTCAGAAACGCAAGCAGCAGAATTGTGAAATTGGAAGGAAGGAAGGTAGGTATGGATTAAACTTCGTATCCATGACGACGACATTAACAAGAGGCAAGTAGTACTGAAATTGTGTGTAGCAGAATTGTTTGCCTGGTAAAAGTTAAGAACAAGGGCACTGCTGTTACCGATTTGTTTGACATAGCAATATTTGCAGTACTTGCTGCAGCTAGTTTTAAGCACGTAACTGTCACTGTGACAGCTAAAATTTATGCTGCCCATTCATGTTCCAACTTAACCAGAACCTCCAAACATGCAATGTGTTTAAAAAATGGCTACCTGCAAATGCACAGAACTACTAAATATGCTACACCACATATTCTGACAATTGGTGGAGGGTGAGGAGAAAACTTAGTTACGTGTCCCATACTCCATCTGCATCATTTTTGTCACAATGATAAAGTATGAACAATACTGAAACCTACAATTTAAACCACAAAAGCGTATCACTTATCTCCTTGCCTCTCACTGTAACCTAAAACTATCCTCCTTTTGACTATGCAAAACTAATATATTGCCACCTACATCCTGTAGAAGAAAAGTGTCCAGGATGGCACTACACCTATTTTTAATTACAGCTATTCACTTCCAACCAAAACTGCTGCTTGTGATTGAACTTTCAAAATACAGACTACCAAGAATATTTACATAAGAATCTTTGACGTAATTTCAGACATGATTGCAATTCAGCTGACTAATTGAGTGGAAAGAGGTACCAAATTTTTAAAAAAAGTATAGTAAACGAGTTGAGAATAATAGCTGGGATGACTCCTGTTAATGTAATTGCAGATACTGGCATCACAATTTAAAGCAACATTTATCTTAGTAATCTGTGGAGAAGCCAGTGTTCCATATAAACAACAATACAAGCAAAAAGTAAGCAGACTTGATACTGGAAAAACTACACGACAAAACTGAACAAACTACCAGCAAATAAAGCTATGGATTTATCACAATATGAGTCTTTATCTATGGATTTTTTCATCATGCCTTGGTAGAAAAATTCTATATTTAAGGTTGAACAACAAGCTAACTGTTTTTGTTTATTTCTAACTAATTTGTGGTTTATTGGACCGTCGTCAGGAAGCAACTGACTTATGGATGCTAGTCAGTTGTTTCCTTACAGTGGCCCAATAAGCCAAAAACTAGTTAGAAATAAACAACAAGCAGTAAAACAAAATCAGTTTACTAGTTATACAACCTTAAACACAATGAATATTACACTGCACAAGTAGCTTTCAAATGAGATGACTCGAGGCAAATCACATTTTAGTACTACTAAGTTAAGCAAAGAGAATTCCTTATGTGGAAGCTCATTATATGTTAGAAATAAGTCCATACATTTAAATAGACTTGTATATTAATTTAAACATATATTACAAATGCTTTAATGGATCTTCCGGCTGTAGATTTAATTCACAGCTGATAGGGAGCAAGATATTATGTACTACAAAAGTAACAAGTGTACCTAAATGGGGGAAAGAAGTACTGTAAGGATACTTCAATATAACAGAAATAAATGAACTTCTGTAGAATCAGTGGATTCATAAATATCTAGTAACAAACTAAGGCAACAGAAGATATGTTAAACAGGATTTATGTTGCGTTTTTCAAAGCTTTCTTAGTAGACAGAATATCCCATCACCTTTTGGGCATGCATCTGAGACAGAAGTATTTCTGCTGCCAATATTTCAGCCAATAACCATACAGCCATCTTCAGTAAACTATCAGAAGGGATACAGACTGTCCACATGCAAACCTGTAAGATGATGGGATAGGCTTTGTAGTAATAATATTGTCTGGAAACAAGGATATAGAAGCATGTTCAATACGAGTCATCAGCTTTGACCAGCAACATGCGACAAATGGTGTAAACAACATGGCAACAGTAATATGATGATATTAGCATATTTTTTTTTTTCAAACGGACTGAACAACAAATCAGTTTGTCACCACAAGCACATCTTTTTAGTCTCACATGCATTGGCTTCATCAACTCTCAACAAAACCATTACCTTCCAATCTAAACTATACCCCAGGCTAAGCTACAGATCAATCTTCCACCAAAACCAGTTTTTCCCATTAATTTTCATTGGCTTCACCAACTAACACCAAAACAGAATATACGCACAAAAAAGTGGTGCGACAGCAGCCATTAACATTATGTCGCTGGCCAAAGCCAACGACTCCTATTGAACATTCCTCTTGACCCAGAAACAAACCTTCTTACTGTAGTGTATACAAACATAGTTAAATACATAACATAAAGGACATACACCCTTAAAGCTGCATAGACTGACATCAACCACCAAAACATTTTATGAATGGATAAAGACAGGAAAAAAGGATTGTCATTTAATAATATGACAACAGTGATGTCATTCAAAATAGAGCAGATACTTGCCAGGAACAGTTAATAGAGTTAATCAGGGCCTGTTAAAGGAATCATCCTTTGCATACACAGAAGTTAAATTAAGAGAAGCACATGCTTTGAGTGGTAACTGTCCCAAATAGCACCATAGGGCCTTAACCATTGCACCATCTTGCATAGGGAAAATATTACAGGCCTATGTGACACAATAAACTGAAATCAAAGTCACAAGAGTCTAAAGCTTTACAACTGGCAAATGTTTAAATTCTCTTTCTACTGTCTATGGAAATAACATTGATTTAAGTGCATTCCTACACAAAAATAATTCAACTGTAGAGTTTCATTTGTCACAGAAATTCCATTATAACATGAAGCACTATATTATACATACTGACCATACAGACAGATTGGGGACATAACCTACTTAGCAGAAAATGTTTTACGAGTCTGCTAGTCACAAGACTATAAGTTTTAAACGTCAGGTAATTAGTGTGGATGAAAAGATGTGAGTTTTCACTGAATGCTCTATGTAAAGAATGGTCTGCCAGTTCTCAGGCAATAACAAGTAGACCAAGGTATCAAGTCTCTTAATGACACTTTTCACTAAAAACGATTCACCAGCAACTGCAGAATACATTATTTAACATTCACGTCTATAACTACTATTGGAACAGAACTGCTACATCACAAATGTAACAGATCTTCACTGGATTCCAAAAGTTCCTTGGGACACACACAGGTCTATCCATCGTCCCATTAGGCATAGAAATGTTTAAATTAATTTTATTTTGCTTAAAAGGGCAGTTGTGTCATGCACCTGCACCTAACAAAGAAATACAATGTCACAAAGTAGTATGCACAAATTATGTTGTCTTTGGCATTCTTCGACGATTTCGAGTAGTAACCGAATTATAAATAAGTTAGCGGTACTGCTTGTAATATAAAATAATGAAAATGAGGGTCTTGGGCTCTTAGCACCGTAAATTTCATTAAATTTGCTAAACACAATTACCACCAAGACGCATATGGTGTTGCACGAACAACTCACCTATAAAACTAGTTTTTAAGTTTCTGACTGCTCTCACAATGTCTGCGGGAAATAGGCACATACCCAGTTGCTTTATGGGCTAGAAAGAAACATTTATAAAGCTGAGAGATTAAAGAATCACAAAACCTCTCCAATGGTAACAAATTATAAACACACAGAAACGCACTAAGTCAAACTCAGCGTCTATGTAATGTTTGCCGAGTATGTGAGAAAAATTTAACGAGTAAACATAAGTGGAAATTACAATGTGGGAAGTATCACTCATCACCTGATGTATCATAGAATTCTTCCTGTACTGTCAAACTGCCATGTTGGTTATTACAAGATTTTTTATAGCACTTCCGTTCTGTATTCAAGATGTTAACATAATTTTTAGAGTCATTAGTATCATCCAGATATTCTTCGAAGTTAGATATCCCGTCAAGACTGACCAATATTTACGTCACTGAGTTACGATTCCTGACGTCCGAAAGTTAGTACAGTAACAACAGTCATTGCGAGCGATTTCCCATACAAAATGACTTCAAACATATCGTTTACCTTTCACAGTATCAATTCAACCTATAAACACAATTTCGTCGTTTCCGTTTCACGTAATGATAGTGTTTACTGAATTCCACAATCAACAACGAAGCCTACCACGAATTTCACAGTCGACAAAATCGAGACTCTGCGCAGATGTTCGACGCAGTTCACTACATGTATGTAGTTGATGTTGTACTGTTAGAACAGAAATTTTTAAAAGATTGATTATAGCTCACATACTGTCATATTTTACAATAATACTATGTTAGTTCAATGTTTTGTTGAGAAAGGTTGGCACAGAATATATTCTTTTGTCATTGCAGACATAGCTTTGACTCCGTTTGTACCACAGTTCGTGAAAGCAGAACTTACCATACCAATAGTGTTACAAGAAGCTATTTGCTTACGCTTATTTGTTACTGCTTTCAAGTTAACAGCTGTCATCGAACGAAATATATTACAGTATATTTACAAAAATGCATTTTCTTTTCTACAAGCTCAAAATAGATAATAAAATAAGTAAACAGTTGTGTAGCTACGTAGAAAGCAAGTAGATCGCATTTGCCTTGTTATATTTCTAATTTTCAGGTGATAAAATAATTGTTCGAACTACTGACTTCATCTTCCTTCAATGGTGGCATCCGCCACAGAACTCGTTTATAATTGTCATACTGCGCTTCCAAATGTTAATCAGGAAATCGATTGTCAAATTTTGGTTTACGAAAATCAAAAATATACTTTTTGCGCAGTGTGATGCCTTTTGAACAGATTGTTGGTGTATTCTCATCAATTCTTGTTTCTTGCGACACCTAAATGAGCAAATGTTTTCATGTCGCCGTGAATTTCACGCGTGTTGCATCGGGCCCATGTCACTTATATGTTCCTGGTGATTAATACAAGAGTTGATGTATTATTGCGAAGACTCAGATATTTACTCGTCAGAACTGGATGGTGATCATCCGCCAGAGTGATCTGACGATGAAAATAGCGATACAGGAACTGCCTTCAGTAGATGTCTCCTCATCTCAGTTCTTTTCACAACAATCGAATCAATTGTCGCAACAGTGAAGATGACGAGTAAAGATGGAGTGGACTGGAAGGTCCCTGATTCGTCCTCTTCGATGAGAAGTCATCCCGAGTTTATCACATCCCTGCTGACAAGCTCGTTCTTATTTCTGAAAAAAAGTTCGTGCAAAACTGCCTCCGCTGTTACCACCCTGGTGAAAATATTGCAAATGATGAGCAGTTACTTCCAAATAAAGCAAGATACAGGTTTACCCACTTTCTTCTAAACCAGCTTGGTAAATGCGGACTCAAGTTTTGGATAGCTGCAGACTAATTAAATTTTCAATGGCTTTCCATACCTACGTAAGGAGAAATGCCGATCAGCCAGCTAGTGGGAGCGTATGTCCTTCTTAGCCTCATGGAGCCATTTCTAAACGAAGAAAGGAACGTGACAACAGACAACTTCTTCACATCCCTTCAGCTTGCCAAGGAATTGCAACCGAAGAAAACGTCATTAGTGAGAACACTGAACAAGATTTTCCGATAAACGCCTGGTTAGCACACTGGACTCGCATTTGGGAGGACGACGGTTCATTCCCGTCTCCGGCCATCCTGATTTAGGTTTTCCGTGATTTCCCTAAATCGTTTCAGGCAAATGCCGGGATGGTTCCTTTGAAAGGGCACGGCCGATTTCCTTCCCCATCCTTCCCTACACCGAGTTTGCGCTCCGTCTCTAATGACCTCGTTGTCGACGGGACTTTAAACACTAACCACCACCACCTCCGATAAACGCCCAACTGCATGAAGAAGAACAATTCTGACTTATCTTCGAAAATCATACTGAAAAAGACTGATAAGTCAGAGTGCACTTGACAATCTACCAAGGGAAGAAGAATGAGAATGTCATAATTCTTAGCAAACAAGATCCTGATGCAGCAATGAGCGAAAAATGAAAGAAGAAAACGGAAACTGTTACCTTCTGCAACCGCCACAAAGTGGAGTGTGGACGTCGTTCATTAAATGACTCGTAAATATCCCACTAAAGTTGCTTGCAAGATATGGCCGGTGTATGTCTCTTTACAATACCCTAGACATGTCAGAAATGAATGCGTGGATCATCTGCAATCAAATAAATAAAAATATCCTGAAGGGTAAAGCGTTCATTCCTCTGTTGATAAATAAACTCACGAACGGGAAACAAAAAGAGCAGGACAGGAGCAAGAATGCCAATCGACCAGACAAATCGAAAAAGCGAAAGAAGTTTCAAACTGGGATGTGCGAAGGATCAAAGACTAGCGGCATATATGAGAAATGAAAAAAAACTATTGAAAATGATGAGCAGTTACTTCCAAATAAAGCAAGATACAGGTTTACCCACTTTCTTCTAAACCATCTTGGTAAATGCGGACTCAAGTTTTGGATAGCTGCAGAGTGTGCTCAAAGTGCGATATCAATTTGTAGAAACAAAAAAGTGAAATAAATGAAAAAAAATGTTAGGAATATTAAGAATAGGTCAGATTTCTGGGTGAAAATGCAACAGTTTTGTGTCCAACAGAAGGTTCTTCAGTTCCTTTTGTGTTTCGTGTTAACTCTCAACAAGAATATATGTCGTTTTAGGGTTTAGTTATTTCGGTATTTATTTATTTCTTCTTTCTCAGCAAGTTCTTGAAGTAGATTAACGAAAATTAAGCCAAAACACTATGAAACAGGTAATTAAATTCCAGTATTAATATTCAGTTCAGGGAAAATTCTTCGAAAACTATACCAGTATTAAAGACCTGAATGTAATAATTGCAGTTTCGATTTAGAGAATGACACTCTTTACCGAAGTGCCTACGCTGTGAAATTGCAGCCTCAATAGACAATCAGAGACGAAAATAACTTTTTAATTAATTTTATTGGTTTTTTTGGACGAAAATAAAAACAACGGAAACTCAGTAAGACTTAATATCATTGAAAGAACGTAAAGTATTTGTGACAACAAAGGCATCAGTACAAGTATTTACGGCCGGCCGCGGTGGTCTCGCGGTTCTAGGCGCGCAGTCCGGAACCGTGCGATTGCTACGGTCGCAGGTTCGAATCCTGCCTCTGGCGTGGATGTGTGTGATGTCCTTAGGTTAGTTAAGTTTAAGTAGTTCTAAGTTCTAGGGGACTGATGACCACAGCAGTTTAGTCCCATAGTGCTCAGAGCCATTTGAACCATTTTGAACAAGTATTTACGCAACTAGGTTGACGTGGATTTAGCTTAGAACAAAGTGAACGGGCATGGATTACGATGACGAAGAGAAATCGACTAGTTACAGCGCACAGATGTACGCTGTCCATAGGTCCTTTACAGTTTTCTTCTTGAGACCATCGAATTCTGAGCGGTCTACAGAGTAACAATGTAATTCCGACTAACTTGTCTGTTACTCCAGTAATCTTTATTTGTGTGAAAATACTTTCACAAGAATGAAAAATCCTGCAATATATTATCACAAAAACATGGAAGAATGCGGTATCTCGCAGGCGCCTATAGGCCTCACACATTTACTTGACCGTCTCTGAGATCGGCGGAAGGTTGTGTTTGTGCCACTCCGGAATATTTTCACTCTTTGTCAACCTTAGCTACTAGCAGTATTGTGCCCCGTAACAATAAATAGCAGTTATGAGTATAGTGTTGTAAATATCATTTACAAAAATGAGGGAATAGGCGGTACCTGGTGCTTCCAGCGACTAGTCGTAAACTTCCGCGTCAGTTCCGCGACGCATTAACCCATTACACGTTGGTTTCTTTTAAACGGTATGAGCTGGCTGCTCTGGGAAAATAAGGCAGGGGTCGTATCAGCAGACAACGTGCTACGAGCCGATCGCGAGTTTCTGCTCCCAGCAGCAACCGCTCAGGGGCGAAGAAGAAGTGTTCGATCAGTATTTACAAAAATGTAAAAGGACAATGATGTGGTTGCCATCGCTGCGGGAACAGCTCAGCATAACGTCGCTATGCTGCTCTTCCCTCGTATTCAGTGAACCCATGCACGCGGTGCGTGTCGACCAACTCTTCATCAGTATCAAAATATTCAGAAAATATCCCTGAACAGCCTGTGACATTTTTCCTGTGGAACTGAGATTCACCCTGTAGAAGGACTTCCACAAAGAAATAGCAGATAACAACACTTCCTTATGTATCGAATAGAAATTACTGTTTCTTTGGCCAATTCACTCTATGCTTTCTCTTAAAGAATTTTTTCAAGTATTTCCCCGACTTTTTATGGCATTGTCCGCCCCGGTAGCTGAGTGGTGAGCGCGGCGGTCTGTCACGCCAAGGGGCCCGGTTTCGATTCCCGGCTGGATCGGAGATTTTCTCCGCTCAGGGACTGGGTGTTGTGTTGTCCTTATTATCATTTCATCACAATCAGTGGAAGGCAACGGGAAACCACCACTGGAACCACTTCCCTAGACGCTCATGCGGAGGACCTCTCTGACAATACCTGCCGTAAGGCAGAACACAAAGTTTCAAGTTTATGGGAGTAGTGACCTACTGTCCGTTGTGCAGACAACTGTACGCATCCTCGCACGTGAGGAAAGAATTAACTGGCAGCTAGCTTCTTATGTCATCCGGACGCAGCATGCCTGTAAGGGCATCTACTGTTTCGTTAGGAACTGAAACCTACTCGAAACGCCGTGCAGGCAGCCAGAAATGTAGAAACAACACTTGGAGCCAAAAGAGTAAATGAAATAACGACATGGCGAACTCTCGAAAATGATGTGGATGGGCTCTCAACTAACCGTAATTAAGTTCTGAGGGTACGGAAAATGCAGGTTAAAATTTGAAATCCCGTCAACGGCGTCGTCGTTTAAGTGGAACGCTTAACGGATGGGCAAGGATAGCGAAGGACATCATCTGTTTCGTATTTAATGGAATCATCGCAGAATTCGCCAGATGTTACTACAGGAAACCACTGAAAATCTAAATATGAACGACCGAACGGCGTTTCAGCCCTGCCCTTCCCGAATCCGTGCGAAACTTCTCTTGGTCAGGCGGTTAGTAGGAGAGTTTTGCAATACAGCCTCAAAAATTTAGTTTTTCTAAGTAATTTTTATAGTTGTAAGTGGTTTTTTGTCTTCAAAGCAACTCTTTTTTCAAGTGACTTCTGGGAGATATGAAAATTTATCCATTGCCGAAGCTATCTGGCAGCTTTCCATCCCTAGCAAATCGCCGTATTTGCAACAGAGTCCTCAGTTTTGGAAACAAGATAGTCATACGGAGCAAGCTCAATGCTGTACCTAAGGCGATCAAGTACTTTGAATAATACTGCAGCTAGATAATTATTTTTTGTTGGCATTTTGGAGTATTGTCACAGCGAAGGAAGAAACTGATGGGTCTGGGTTGTCTTCAAGTGATTTCGGGTCCTGTTTTCTTTTACAGCTGAGCACCACGTGGCTCAACTCACCATTTATGGTGAAGAAAACTGGTATTATCCTCTCCTCAACAGATCAGGAGTTTAGAGATCTGACAGGTGTGTTCTCATTCACAGAGATTCTCTTCCTAATTTATGATATAGTTTGTACATTTAGGGATAATGCTAGGGAAGGATACAAAGTGGGATGAACATGTGGAATGAGTAGTAAGGAAGGTGATTGGGAGACTTACATTTGTCGGAGGTTTTTTGCAAAGTGTGGTGCATCTTTAAAAGAAGCAGTGTACAAGACGATAGTCGGACCAGTTATAGAAACCTTCTATAATCTGCATGACAACAGATTTCGAACGGATTCAGAGACTTGTTGCAAGGATTATAACTCTCTCTCTCTCTCTCTCTCTCTCTCTCTCTCTCTCTCTCTCTTTCTCTTTTTCTCTCTCTCCAGTTGAACAGGCCTCGGAAGGCCCAACGGTACCGACCGACCGCCTTATCATCCTCAGCCGACAAGTGTGACTGGTGACTGAATGCATAGATGGAGGGGCATGTAGTCAGCACACTGCTCTCCTGGCCATTGTCAGTTTTTGTGATAGGAGCTACTAATTCCAAATCAAGTAGCTCCTCAATTGGTCTCACAATGGCTGAGATACCCTTCTTGTCAAAAGTGCTCGGCAGACCTGGACAGTTACACATCCAAGTGCTTGCTAAGCCCAACAACATTTAACTTCGCCAATCTGACAGGAACCGGTGTTACTGCTGCGGTATGGCTGTTGGCCACTAGTACTATAACAAATCGCTATTATTCGTACGAAAGTGTTACAGAGCAGAGAGGTGAGCAGTTTCGTGAAACCCTGTATACTAAATTTAGAGACTCGACAATGGAGGAAAACTGTGAGCCAGTTCTGATTCCTCCAACATACACGGACTAGACACACTAATTTGACCACCAACTATGTTAGACGCCAATGTGCAGTAATCACTCACAGAAGGTGGGTGGGACACTAGCAGTGGAAGGCATATAAACCGTGTAGAGGGGACGTGGAAAACAATGCAGTCGTTGTTGTAATACGGAAATGGAGTGCTTTATCTGAGGTCCAGAAGGGCACGATCATCGACTTTCGGGGCGTGAGAGGAAGCATTTCCGAAACAGCTAAGTTTGTAAACTGATCGTGTGCCGCTGTGATTATAGTATACTGTGCATGACAAAAGAGCGCTAACCAAAACTGGCGCAGAGGCAACTGTGGTGCACCACAGGCCATAGATGACAGGGATGAAGGATGGCTGCGGAGATGTGTGTACAGGCGAACAGCTGAACAACTGCTGAGCAACTGACCGACCAGATAAACGAAGGGCTACTAACAGTGCCTTCTCAACGACTGTTCAGCGTACGTTGCTGTGTATGGGACTCTGCAGCAGGCAGCTGGCTCGTGCACCTCTCGTACCGTGCTCCGCGGAATTTGAATCTGCGCCAGACGTCATGGACGTCGAAGACCCATTGAGGTCTCTGCACCATCGCGCCGCAAGCTGTAGCGGCGCTCGCCTCCTGGCCCACTTTTAGTGTGGGGGTGCCACAGCGGAACACGTAGTCCCAGCGGCCAATAGCGGCGCCCCCAATAGCGTACTTAAGCCCTGGCCACTCGCTCAGCCATTACCTCCCGCCACCTTGATCCCCCTCACCCCCTGGTTGCTCCTCTCCTCTCCCATCCCCGCCCCTTGCCACGTCTTCACTGTTGTTTCCCCCCTACCCTCCATCTCTACACCCTTCACTCCTTTCCCAAGGTGGCTTCCATCAACTCCCCCTCCTGGATGATGCCCTCTCTCCCTCCATTTATCCCTCCTATCAACTCTGATCCTCACTCCCCCTACTTTCCTCTGTTCTTTTCCCAGGCTCCCTCTCCTCCCCTTCCATCCTCTTTTTTCCCCACCTCCCCTCTCTCTGCCCCCTTCTCTCCCCCGAGTCCTTTTACATTTCCCTCCTCGGCCTTTTCTTATTCCCTCTCGCATCTGCCCTGCCCCTCTCCCCCTTATGAGTCCTCTCCCTCCTTGGTTCCCCCCCTTTGCGTTTTTACTCTCCTCCATCCTTGTTTTTTCCCCCTCCTCCAGGTCCTCCCCCCCCCCCCCCCACCCACCCATCTGCCCTTGGCTCGGGAGTGTCATCTTTGTACCGCCATTTTCGTGCAGGGTTTTACAGTGAGTGCTCGTGTTGTGTGTCTTTTGGGAAGTGTTGCGAACAGCCATCATATTGTAGCTGGGTGTAATTTTTTATCTCGTGTGAACAGAAACCAGACTGTCACTTTTTTTTTAATTGTGTGTCCACTATGTTACTTGTCTGATTCTTGTGTATTTTATTAACATTGCCAACCTCTTTGCTTTCTGTTTTAAATTTCCGCATTTTTCCGCCATTTTACACTTTAAGTCACCGTTTTATCGCCTGTTTTTCTTGTTTCTTTTGTTCTACCATTTAAAAAAAAAGTCTGTAGGCTGTAGAGCAGCGTACTAAGCTGCTGCCAGCCCATCCCCTTCAGGGGGAATTGAAAATCAATAAAGGAAAAAAAAAGAAGCTCAGCCAGTCAGTTTAATCTCTTTTACGTCGTTTACACTTCGCTTGTGCTAAACTGCTTACTTCCTGGTTCGTGTACGAGTTTCTTTCCTTGTTGTTCGGTGTTGTTGCATTCGTTCTGTCCTATGTTGGTCGTGTCCGTCCTTTTCCGTTGTTGTTCGCTGGCCTCTCCGCGGATCCCGCCGCGCCTTCCGCCAGTGCTGCCCCGTGACTGTCCTGGTTGCAGTTACAACAGCACCCATGCTGACTGCTGCTCATCAGCGATGAACGTTAAAATTTGCGCCCCAGTGCCATAACTAGACCCACTGAGAGGCGACAGGTGACTTTTCAGATGAATCATTTTTTATGCTCCATCGAACATATAGCCGTTGTGTACGGCGTGAAACGTCTGAAAGCAAACAACCTACAACAATCATTGAAAGGGTCAGTGCCAGAAGTGGGAGTGTTATGGTATGGCGAATGTTTTTGTGACATTCCCTCGATGATCTCATCATTCTGGAAGGCATACTGGATCAACACAAGTATGCATCTATCTTTGGGGACCATGTCTACTCCTGCATACAGTTTGTTTCTCCTCAGCACAGCGACATCTAGTAACAGGAAAATGCAACATGTCACATATCTCGCAGTGTGAGTGTGTGGTTTGAAGAATACCAGGATGCATTTACCGTACTACCCTGGTCACCAAACACACAGGATTTTAAACCCAATCCAGACTCTGTTTCACCAGCTCGAACGTGCTGTTCGTGTCACGGACCCTCAACCAACAAAAACAGTGCAACGGACTATGGCACTGGTGTCGGCACGGTACCACATTCCTGTCGATACCTTCCAGAACCTCTCTCTCTTCCCTCACGTCTCGCAGTGGTTTGCACTGCAAATGGTGGTTATTCAAGCTTTCTAGCTGGCTGAAGTGGCCGAGCAGTTCTAGGCACTTCAGTCTGGAACCGCGCGACCGCTGCGGTCGTAGGTTCGAAACCTGCCTCGGGCATGTATGTGTGTGATGTCCTTAGGTTAGATAGGTTTAAGTGGTTCTAAGTTCTAGGGGACTGATGACGTCAGCTGTTAAGTCCCATAGGGCTCAGAGCCATTTGAACCAAGCTTTCTACTAGTGGTCACATTAATGTGACTGAACAGTTTATATCTCGCCAAGGGATCAGATGTATAAGATACGAGAGATTAAGTTGCGTAGTAACAATGAGAAGTACATGAGCGTCATAGCAAAGGTCCCAGGACTAGTTTCACTTGTTGTTGTGGTCTTCAGTCCTGAGACTGGTTTCATGCAGCTCTCCATGCTACTCTATCCTGTGCAAGCTTCTTCATCTCCCAGTACCTACTGCAGCCTACATCCTTCTGAATCTGTTTAGTGTATTCATCTCTTGATCTCCCTCTACGATTTTTACCCTCCACGCTGCCCTCCAATACTAAATTAGTGATCTCTTGATGCCTCAGAACATGTCCTACCAACCGATCCCTTCTTCTAGTCAAGTTGTGCCACAAACTCCTCTTCTCCCCAATTCTATTCAATACCTCCTCATTAGTTATATGATCTACCCATCTAATCTTCAGAATTCTTCTGTAGCACCACATTTCGAAAGCTTCCATTCTCTTCTTGTTCAAACTATTTATCGTCCATGTTTCACTTCCATACATGGCTACACTCCATACAAATACTTTCAGAAACGACTTCCTGACACTTAAATCTATAATCGATGTTAACAAATTTCTCTTTTTCAGAAACACTTTCCTTGCCATTGCCAGTCTACATTTTATATCCTCTCTGCTTCGACCATTATCAATTATTTTGCTCCCCGAACAGCAAAACTCCTCTACTACTTTACGTGTATCATTTCCTAACCTAATTCCCTCGGGATCACCCGACTTAATTCGACTCCATTCCATTATCCTCGTTTTGCTTTTAGTTTCGCATATGAACAGTAATAAGGCACACACATACTACTAGCGACAGAATGCTGGTGAAACCAGATGCTAATAGCAGTGCAATTCTACATTCCAACAGGAATGAATATCGCAAAGATAGGCTATAAACCGATAGTGGAGCGTTTTTATAGCTGCAAAGTATTACTATAATATCGACTGAGTTTTTTACAGATTCTGAATGCAAAATCATTTGGGTAAAGATTATTGTTAAAGGTACAGAGCAGATCAGTGAAGACATGTCGAAAGATGTCCATAAATTTTCTCGTCACATTGTAGTTCTAGATCTCAACTTGCGCTTCAACCACATTTAACAAGAACGATGAAAATAGGATTTTTCATCCAGCACCAAGATGCACTGACACTTCCATGCAAGAGCTTCGTATATCTAGGGGAGTCATTCAAGAAAACCAACGGCAGCGATACAGTGGGATCCAAGGTTACACATAACGCTTTAGCATTCCTGTTCCAAGAGATACACTATGAACTCAATGGGTCTGAGATCGACCGTACATGCAGTGTCAGCATAACATTAATCCTTAAAACATATGTCTCTGTTTTTATCACCTGCGGATCTGCATAGTTTCGAAAATGTGGAATGGTTCATAGACGATCCAGAGGATATAGAACAGTTGCAGAGTACAAGCGATTTACTGCATTTATACCTCTAAAATGCTTGTGGGTAACTTGAAGGACATGAGGCAGATTATTATGAACGCTAAACAGGAACTCATTCTGGTAGGGACTGGGACGGATAATAATTCATATGTTCAAGGAGCTCAAGAGGAAAATATGATCACAATCAGCAAGATAACATGGAAAATACCTCACATCAGTGTACCAGACGAGCTTCATTTGAAGCTTTTAAAAGTGGAAAATTCCGGTACATTTCTGTCACTGACATTTCACTCATACGAGGTTTTCGAGTACCCAGTGTTACCGACTGCGAGGAGACAAACGTGGGCTATTAAGACCTCTTCGCAGCTAGAGACACCTAGATTCATAATACCTGCGTTTCATACTGATAGAAGATGGAACATAGCAAATGATTCCGCCGTGTTAGAACAACTGCAAGTTAACTAATGCCAAAGTCTACCTGAATTCAGAATTCTACCCGTATGACAATTTACACCTGCAGTGGGATGAAAATACACTCCTGGAATTGGAAAAAAGAACACATTGACACCGGTGTGTCAGACCCACCATACTTACTCCGGACACTGCGAGAGGGCTGTACAAGCAATGATCACACGCACGGCACAGCGGACACACTAGGAACCGCGGTGTTGGCCGTCGAATGGCGCTAGCTGCGCAGCATTTGTGCACCGCCGCCGTCAGTGTCAGCCAGTTTGCCGTGGCATACGGAGCTCCATCCCAGTCTTTAACACTGGTAGCATGCTGCGACAGCGTGGACGTGAACCGTATGTGCAGTTGACGGACTTTGAGCGAGGGCGTATAGTGGGCATGCGGGAGGCCGGGTGGACGTACCGCCGAATTGCTCAACATGTGGGGCGTGAGGTCTCCACAGTGCATCGATGTTGTCGCCAGTGGTCGGCGGAAGGTGCACGTGCCCGTCGACCTGGGACCGGACCGCAGCGACGCACGGATGCACGCCAAGACCGTAGGATCTTACGCAGTGCCGTAGGGGACCGCACCGCCACTTCCCAGCAAATTAGGGACACTGTTGCTCCTGGGGTATCGGCGAGGACCATTCGCAACCGTCTCCATGAAGCTGGGCTACGGTCCCGCACACCGTTAGGCCGTCTTCCTCTCACGCCCCAACATCGTGCAGCCCTCCTCCAGTGGTGTCGCGACAGGCGTGAATGGAGGGACGAATGGAGACGTGTCGTCTTCAGCGATGAGAGTCGCTTCTGCCTTGGTGCCAATGATGGTCGTATGCGTGTTTGGCGCCGTGCAGGTGAGCGCCACAATCAGGACTGCATACGACCGAGGCACACCGGGCCAACACCCGGCATCATGGTGTGGGGAGCGATCTCCTACACAGGCCGTACACCTCTGGTGATCGTCGAGGGGACACTGAATAGTGCACGGTACATCCAAACCGTCATCGAACCCATCGTTCTACCATTCCTAGACCGGCAAGGGAACTTGCTGTTCCAACAGGACAATGCACGTCCGCATGTATCCAGTGCCACCCAACGTGCTCTAGAAGGTGTAAGTCAACTACCCTGGCCAGCAAGATCTCCGGATCTGTCCCCCATTGAGCATGTTTGGGACTGGATGAAGCGTCGTCTCACGCGGTCTGCACGTCCAGCACGAACGCTGGTCCAACTGAGGCGCCAGGTGGAAATGGCATGGCAAGCCGTTCCACAGGACTACATCCAGCATCTCTACGATCGTCTCCATGGGAGAATAGCAGCCTGCATTGCTGCGAAAGGTGGATATACACTGTACTAGTGCCGACATTGTACATGCTCTGTTGCCTGTGTCTATGTGCCTGTGGTTCTGTCAGTGTGATCATGTGATGTATCTGACCCCAGGAATGTGTCAATAAAGTTTCCCCTTCCTGGGACAATGAATTCACGGTGTTCTTATTTCAATTTCCAGGAGTGTATATACAGTCTAGCATATGACACTAGTGCAAGGTTTGTGCTTCTTACTATGAAAGTGCTGAAGAAGAAGGAGGAGGGGGAGGGTGTCACCTCAGTCATGGAAGTTCAAGGAGCTATCACCGATAATCTTAATAGACTGCTCGAAACAGAACGAGATAATTAAGTCTGGACTTATAGATGTGCGAATTGAATTTGAATCTTTGACAAATTTCCCAGAACACACTGCCGCATACGCCCTAGTTCTACATGACCGTGTGATCAACTACTGCCCACTCACCGGTATTGTGCAACGAGCTGTATAAATGAACAGGTGATGCACCATACCTAGAGTATTCCACAGTGGCATCTCAAGGCGTTAACATCATTGCAGACGCTCAGGGTTTCTATGATGGTGAGCATAGACAGTTCATATTTAAAGATGGTGCATTTGTAGCGTACACAGAAGATGCAGGAATAGTAGAGACATTCTCAGCAAACATTGCATCACTGAAGTCTGAAGTCTTTCAAGTTTGTGAAGTGCGCTAAGACACGGAGGAGTGCAAAGTAGTTATCACATTTCTACCATGGAATTTACTTGGATGATCCTGCCATACCCTACAAAGATATGGTGACGTCGCTTCAATTATTCGACCACACGGACACCACATCTATGTGAAGGGAAGGAGAAGATCTCATGGACACGTCGAATCTTTAAGTTTGCTGCTATTCGAGACCTGGAATTCTACAGGTGTCCTTCTCTCCATCGACTCGTGAAGAAGGAGAACATGTATGAAAATAGTGTTGCTGTGTCTCCTTATGAAAATGTAGAATTACTTTTAAGTTGAATGAGAAATAAAAGAATTTACCTCTTTTTCTTTTTCTTCAACCCTCTTCACGCTTTGACTGTGTACAGTTTTAACCACATGCTATGTCTGTGGTTTTCTTCAATCACAGGAGATATAATTTTAGACATGTGTACTATATATCTTTGGAAGCAGACACAGTCACGTGCCTCCTGCTCCCATACTCTAGTTCATGCTGCACGATAGGCGTAATTCAATGAAACCATTCTTACTGCACAGCTTTTATGTATACATATACATACATAATGCAAACAGGAAATAGGTTTTTAGTAAACGACAACAACAAAGACGTATGGTGAAGAATTTTTTACGTCGTTTTATTCAGTTCACACAAATATAATATAGTTCTTGAGGTACAATATATTTCTTCAGGTACAATGTAGTTTTTGAGGTACAATATAGTTTTCTTGACGTATAAATTGACTCTGCTATTCCAATGCAGAAATACTTTTAGCCTACGCGCTACAACAGTAACACCGGTCAGAATTTGTTTTATAAATCTACGCTAAAAGCTAATGCAGAGATACTTTCTTTACTACAACTAAATTCCACAGCCCCAGTAACATGGTTTTTACAGTAATTCTGATGGACTGTGCATGCTTAGAATCTAATTTCAACAGTCCCAGTAGCAAAGGTTTTTACAGTAACAATTCTGATAGACTGTGAGCTATATAAATACAAATACACATAAAACTATTCTGACATTGACGGCTAGCGGCAGGAGAAAAACGTAAAAGCTATTCTACTTATAAGGGGCACACAGAAGCGTAGATATAAATATTTACAGGCCACACATACATTGCGTAAGAACAAATAAATAAATATACAATTTTTTCTGTTTATGCTTTTTAATATTTTTTTACTCTTTTTCTTTCTTTCACACACGTGGTGTGCAGCCAAATATTTTCTTCTTCTTTTTTTATCCTTTGTTTACACACATGCCCTCTATGTATGTATATACACAAGTACATAGTACACATAAATATTTCACCACACACACACACACAAACTACTTAAACTATGATAAAAGGGTCATACTACTACCCTGCAGACTCTCTCTCTCTCTCTCTCTCTCTCTCACACACACTCACTCTCGCTCAGAGTCCCCCACCCCTCCTCTCGCTACAAGTGAGTAGTGTGAGTACGGGAGAGTTTTAGTCCCATCATCACAAATGACTCTGTTATCGTCATGAGGCGACAGGCCGATTTTAGACTGCAGCACAGTGTATACCCCGTGTCTTCTCGATCGAATACTGGTCTGCCGTACTGTATGCGTGGCTGCAGTGCAGCACCGCAAACACCACTGCACAGGCACCGCAAATAGCCTTCGATAGAGAGTCTCTATGCCATACGATTCAAACCCTTAGTCCGCCTCTAGGTAGTACCTTCCAACGTGCGACAGACATACAGTTTTAAGTGCCGACCTACAAACTCCACAATCGGGAATCCGTTCGCTTCGTCCTTCATAAGACCTATAACCTTCTTGTTCTGTGGAGTAATACCATAAGGATTATTGGCTGTGTATGAGGACGTGTCGAATTTCATTACCGTGGCACCTCATTACTTCATATTGATTGCAGTTCTTCACCCATTAGATGAAGCTATCTGTACCCATATAAAGTAACTTAGGATCTGCAAAATTAGTTTTCGCAAACTCATAATGAAAGCGGTGCATCTGGGGTTCAGACAGGTCTGGTATGCACATCCCCACATAAATAGGTTTTTTAAACTCTACTGCAGTCTCCGCCATCTCCACTGCAACAAAGTTCTTATTGAGTATGGTGACACACTTAAAATTTGGTCTGGCAATTCATTTTCTCACACCATAACGCTCATCTCATTCGGTTCTAATTAAAATTTCACGTCGTTCCCATAAATTCTCCATTGTTCTACCAAAAATTGAATTATTCATTATTTTGTAAAAATCTTTTTCAAAGTCACATGTCGTGGAAGCTTTCTGTCTAATATTCAAATTAATATACTCTTTCAACCAGGACAACTGCTTGAAGGATGATTCTAACCAGCTCCATACCCAAGTTGAGACACTGCTGGAGATTACGATAATGAGTAATGTATCTCCGCTTATCCCCCAGTGCTGTCAACAGTTTTGGTGTGGAGCCTCCTCACAGAACTAGTTGCTCTGGACACAGCGGCAAATCGGTGTCTGCATCATGCCAACTAATAGAGTATGTGAGTTCTGCCTCCACCACATACCCTACATCAGAACCAGCTGCCATACTCCCCATGATTTTTCCACCTAGTCCCTTGCATTCGTCTTTGGGCAGCCATCGAAACTCATCAATCGGCAGTGATTGCTGCATAGCGTGCCCGTATAAGTTATTTATGTCGAGGTACATTATGTAACTCGAATCAAGAGGTGCATTGAACCTGTCACGCATCCGCAGGTTATTTGCCTTCGAGTGCCTATGGACACATTGGTAAAGTCCCCCACGGATCCCTCGCTCAAAGAAATGAAGCATATCAGCATTGGTCAATAATTCAATGCTGCATTTCTTTTTCTTGAGCATTGAGTCCCAAGCCAACCCAGGCGCCGTTTAATAAAAGGCGGATCCAGAAAATATATGGCCATGCATAGACTCCAGAATTTCTCAAAAATGACAGCAAGCAAGTGTACATCGGTGTCCATGTAAAGCCGTACGTACTCTCCTAAAGTGGAGATATTGAATTCCCACCAGACATTCACAGCATGCTCATACTCTGCATTCATTATGACATCGCCAGTAAGGTTGATGGAGTATGCAGTTATGTCAGGTAGCCTGGTTTCGTTTAGTTTAGCCATACTATCCACATACTCGTATGGGAAAACCCCCTTCCAAGTGACAAGTTGAAACTTTTCCTCGTTGGGAAATGCAGCTCGAGTGATATGCATATCTCCCTAGGCAGAGTTTCAACGAGCTTATGGAGTTGCGCCTGCAGAAAATGTAGC
Source organism: Schistocerca gregaria (assembly GCF_023897955.1). Taxonomy (NCBI): domain Eukaryota; kingdom Metazoa; phylum Arthropoda; class Insecta; order Orthoptera; family Acrididae; genus Schistocerca; species Schistocerca gregaria. The sequence continues at coordinate 560,252,541 of NC_064931.1, forward strand.
TATCAAGGTAGCGGAGCATAATTCTTGCAGTTCATTCATTTGGAGAATGAAATGTATTTCTTAACCCTCTCGGGTATGACACTGACCTGATCTTTCTCCAACCCGAAATCAGCCAAGTGCTCAACTAGAAAGTGAGTGACTTATCCGCTTAAATTATGGAAGAAAACGGGTATGTGCCTTGGTAGCTGGTACTTCAAATTGCACCCATTGTGAGCTGCCTCATGGAACTTTCCCGTAAGATGACAGTGGTCCCTAAGAGGAGTTTCTGCTTTTCTCTTTAACTTTGGCCCACAAATATGACAATCAACAGTGTTATTCCACAAATCTTCATTCTCCTTCGATTTGGTCATGGGAGCGTTGTCACTGTACAGCTTATCAACCTCCTATGAAAGTTTTTCGAGCTCAGTGAGCAGCCAAACCGCAGGATTATCCCTGACATAAGATTTGTAACGGTTTAGACTGGAATCATATGACGATACAATTTGGTACGCTGCCAAATATGTTACGTGTTTTTCTGTAAAGGTGGTAAGTGAAGCCGTAGGGTCACCTTCACAGTGGGTCACAGGAGTGAGAACGTTGTTTTCCTCAACAGGCATAATAACACGTACCGGGTCTTTGGAAGCACAGTCTACTAGATACGCCGTCAATAACATGTCTGAGGAGAAATAATTCAGGCACCTTAAGCAAATATGTTTCACATGATGATTAGTTGATAGTTGAGCAGAAAGGAGTCGGGACATGCCTTGATCCAAACATAGTGATAATTATCACCTTCAGAGAAGAGCAGCATGTTTACATGCAGCTCACACTCACTGGAAAATTTTGAGAAATGGAGGGGCCCGACGACAATATGCTTGTCTTGCTCATCTGACTTGCTTTTCCTCTCCAGGCCATAAAACATGAACGGATATTCCAGTATTCCATGCCTCAAATTTAGGTATGTCCTGGATCTTGACAGGGAAATCGATATCATCAAAGTTATAACAGCCACGAATATTATCACCTATGTGGTATGTACTAGGACGCTCAGCATCATCCCTGTAATTGTAATTTCCCTCGCAAGCCAGGACTGGCCATGTGAAACAAGACTAATCAGTTTTATTTTCAACATTAATGCATGCCCTCTTTTGGCTATATCTTTAGGGAGCTTGATATAGCGTGATCCTCCATTTACCAGACCATAGACATGTGTATGGATGTCCAGGTGTACTATTCGGCTGAGTGCGTTAGCTCACTCTCTGACCGCAATCTCGGAAAACTGGGCCAGTATAGCACACAAGGTGGATTTTCGAAACCACCCGGCGATTGACATGCTCCGCGTTATCACGCCATCCCCCCCCCCCCCCCCAAAAAGATAATGAAGAGTTGTCTCCTCAACACCAGAATCGACTTTGGAGAGGTGCGATAGTTTGATGCAGAGCACCGCACTGCATTTAATGGCGGGATATCGCGGATCATTGACTACTTTGTGAAACTCCATTTCCACAACAGGAAGGCACACCCTTAGAAAACCAACAGGATCCCAGTGCCCTCCTGCAGGGTTCTCGATCCTTGTGAACGAGATTCGCTCCTCATAGGCGTCTGCAATCACTGAGTATTCTAACTGTGATATGGTGTCACTGACCTGATGTCCTTCACTAAAATGACGGGAGAGAGAAGTGCTAATAGCTACAGGATTTTCTCTGTTACTATTAATGGTATTCTCAGTCCACTTCGTTGGTGATGGTGTTGGAGAGGGGCAAGTTGGTATGCACTGAGGCACACATATCTTGCGTTTACGTCGATTCTGATGAAATTGATATGATGATGAAGAAGATGATGAAGGAGGATACTGCGGTGCTACTGGATCAGATCGATGGGAGCAGCCGGGCTGCAGTGATGGTTCCTGATGCTGTCGTTACTGTTGCTACAGACCCGACCCGGTAACTTGAGGGGTGGTGGTTCGTTGCTCGGCCAACAGACGCCAAAGTGGCGATGCCGGGTCGGCGGCGGCGGCGGAGGCAGCGGCTTCCCGCGCGGCGATTAGCGGCGCTCTTGTAGGCGATGCGTGCCTTACCGGGCGCCGCTTTGGGGAAGAAGTTTTAGCCACCACCACTATGTGGCTCCACACCGTGTTGCGGCTGCGGAGACGCGACCGCTGTGGAAGAAGAGATAAACAAATAATACTTACATAAAGTACATTGTTTACAGCTACTCGCGCAGTGAGAGAAAGAATTCAGACGATCACAAGGTTATAAGCAGAGTGCGTAATTACTTTTTACGCTCTGGCTCCAAGGCTTTAACACTTCTTCTGGCGACTCCACCGCACCCTCGAAGAAGTCATCATCATCATCATCTAATAGGGCCAGATCACAGCGCGTTTCCTCCTTGTCTAGTTCAGTGGCCCTTTCTCTGACCCATTCAAGCACGTTATCGTCCCCGTCAGAATCGACATCTAGCATTTGGTATGTCTCGCCTACAACAACAACAAACATTATATAAACTGAATAAACAAGTACGAAATACGAAAATTTTAAATCGCTACGGTACAAGAACAAATTACAGTGAAAATTATACACACATGGGAATCCTAGCTGTGAACCCACCACAGGAGAATGGACTTCGAGAGTCTGCCACGGTCCACCCCCCCTCCTGTCTCTCCTCATACTCCAAGCTAAAGTCGTGGAGTTGTACTATAACAAGGAGACGGAATTAATAAGATGAATGTAACATACATGCGAAAATTTACACTCAAAATACAAATTATTTACTGACTTGGTAATCCTGTCCCCAGAACTCTACGCCTCTTGCTACTACTCTCTGAATCCTTGCTGCTGTTACCTCTCTTCATCTTCGGCAGAAAAAAAAAAAAACGTACACACAGAGATGGCGGTACGCACAATAAGACGGACAGCAGCAGACTGAGGACGATAAGGGTTGGTTGTGGGCTTATATTATACCGAGAGCTTCATTTGAATGTTCAGAAAATGAGAAGCTTTTATGGAACGCCACTATTTCTGGAAGGGCTTGATGCAACCATCGTCTCTCTTTCCAAATAACAAGAATACTTTTCGGATTAACAATGTTTTTGCAAGCGTGCACATACATGATGAAGAATTTTAGGAGTGAGAAGTTTACCATTTCGGAGATGTGTGCTTAAAGCAGGAGATTACAATTTCTGGGAAGGGTAACATGTGATGCCTCTAGAATGCAAGCGATGTTATTCTGGACTATTTTTGCGAACAGGTCCTGTTAGAACAAGAATTTTCATGAATACAAGCTGAGACATCACAAAAGCTTATTCAAAAACAACAAAAGTGAAGGTTAACTATTTCTGTGACACTTTATGATTTCCATGAGGGGCTGACATGTGATGGACGGGCTCTGCCATTAGGATCATCAGGAAGAATGCATTCAGTGTTATTCTGGACTATTTTCGTTAACAGTTTATGAAAGCAGTGCAGATTTCTATAGGGTGTCCAGAGGGAGACTAGGCTGTTATTTACATAGACATGAGACATCAGTATAACAGTGACAGCCTTTTAGCTGTGCCTGCACGTATGCGTCACTATGCAGGCATTTCTCGCTTGCCAATTAGGCCTGCACTGGACTGACAGGTACGTGTGGTGGCTGGGTAAACATGTACGTGGCCGGAGGCATCTCGCATGTCCCATTAGGATCACTAGGGAGAATGCACCCTGTGCTACTCTGGGAAGCATTGCAACGGATTTCTATAGTGCATTCAGAGGGAGACTTGGCTGTTATCTACATTGACATGGACGTCAGTATAACACTGAGAACCTTTTAGCTGCGTTTGTGAGGGTGAAAACATGTCTTTCTCTGTGCCGGACCCGCAGCTTTGCATCAGCCGCAGTAGTTAGGCGAACACGTGTGCATCCAGAGGGAGACTTGACTCTTATTTACAGACATGGGACTTCAGAGTAACACTCAAAGAATTCTAACTTTATACCCAAAAACAGAATCAACTTTCACCTGCTTGGTGCAGGTGGCAGCAGCGTGAGAGCAATGGCTTGCAGCCCTGTGTTCGAGTCTCCTGTGGTGGTTTGCATCCGGAGTCGGCGGCGTCGGTGCATGCACAAGTTGGAACCCCTGTAGGGAACAGTTTACTGACATGTCGCGGTCGAATTTCTTAACAATAGTTCTAAACCGATTTTGTGTGCAATGAGTGTTTGTGCACTACAATATTTTCAGCTGTTTAACCGTTGTGAGAGTGTTGGCAGAGCGTTATACAGGGTGTTACAAAAAGGTACGGCCAAACTTTCAGGAAACATTCCTCACACACAAAGAAAGAAAATATGTTATGTGGACATGTGTCCGGAAACGCTTACTTTCCATGTTAGAGCTCACTTTATTACTTCTCTTCAAATCACATTAATCATGGAATGGAAACACACAGCAACAGAACGTACCAGCGTGACTTCAAACACTTTGTTACAGGAAATGTTCAAAATGTCCTCCGTTAGCGAGGATACATGCATGCACCTTCCGTCGCATGGAATCCCTGATGCGCTGATGCAGCCCTGGAGAACGGCGTATTGTATCACAGCCGTCCACAATACGAGCACGAAGAGTCTCTACATTTGGTACCGGGGTTGCGTAGACAAGAGCTTTCAAATGCCCCCATAAATGAAAGTCAAGAGGGTTGAGGTCAGGAGAGCGTGGACGCCATGGAATTGGTCCGCCTCTACCAATCCATCAGTCACCGAATCTGTTGTTGAGAAGCATACGAACAATTCGACTGAAATGTGCAGGAGCTCCATCGTGCATGGTGTGTCGTACTTGTAAAGGCACATGCTCTAGAAGCACAGGTAGAGTATCCCGTATGAAATCATGATAACGTGCTCCATTGAGCGTAGGTGGAAGAACATGGGGCCCAATCAAAACATCACCAACAATGCCTGCCCAAACGTTCACAGAAAATCTGTGTTGATGACATGATTGCACAATTGCGTGCGGATTCTCGCCAGCCCACACATGTTGATAGTGAAAATTTACAATTTGATCACGTTGGAATGCAGCCTCATCCGTAAAGAGAACATTTGCACTGAAATGAGGATTGACACATTGTTGGATGAACCATTCGCAGAAGTGTACCCGTGGAGGCCAGTCAGCTGCTGATAGTGCCTGCACACGTTGTACATGGTACGGAAACAACTGGTTCTTCCGTAGCACTTTCCATACAGTGACGTGGTCAACGTTCTTTTGTACAGCAGCAACTTCTCTGACGCTGAAATTAGGGTTATCGTCAACTACACGAAGAATTGCCTCGTCCATTGCAGGTGTTCTTGTCGCTCTAGGTCTTCCCCAGTCGCGAGTCATAGGCTGGAATGTTCCGTGCTCCCTAAGACGGTGATCAATTGCTTCGAACGTCTTCCTGTCGGGACACTTTCGTTCTGGAAATCTGTCTCGATACAAACGTACCGCGCCACGGCTATTGCCCCGTGCTAATCCATACATCAAATGGGCATCGGCCAACTCCGCATTTGTAAACATTGCACTGACTGCGAAGCCACGTTTGTGATGTTCACTAACCTGTTGATGCTACGCACTAATGTGCTTGATGCTAGTACTGTAGAGCAATGAGTCGCATGTCAACACAAGCACCGAAGTCAACATTACCTTCCTTCAATTGGGCCAACTGGCGGTGAATCGAGGAAGTACAGTACATACTGACGAAACTAAAATGAGCTCTAACATGGAAATTAAGCGTTTCCGGACACATGTCCACATAACATCTTTCCCTTATTTGTGCGTGAGGAATGTTTCCTGAAAGTTTGGCGTACCTTTCTGTAACACCCTGTATATGCATTATTTTGACAATTTTATGCATAGTGAATGTGTGTGTTGCATTATTCTGTAAACAGGTCTGTAGTCTGTGCTATGCCTTATTTCAGTAATTTACAAGTTGTTTGGTTGTCTGTACATCAGTGTACTGCATTATTTCGATAACTTACGAGTAGTTTGTTGGTCTGTAGGCTGTGTATTGTGACCCTAAGCATGTCATAGTGATTGTTTTGTATTATTATAATAAATAAACAGCGTGAAATCCATCCTTAAATAAACTGTTACAAAATAAATAAAGTACAGTCTTTCCTCTCTCCAGCAGCCCAGCACAGGCTGAGTACTTTACCCGCCATTTTAGTGAACACACTGGATGGATCTCCTGCCTATAACAACTCTGTTTAAATAAACACTGAAAATAAATAAAGTACACTCCTTCCTCTCCCCTTCAACTAGACACAGGCTGAGTCCTTTTCCTGCCAAGTCTATGGAGAGGTGGTGGTCGGATGACTTAGATTAGTGGAAGTAGCCCAAGTGACCTATTTTTCTTCCAAAATTTTCTCACCATTTTTCTTAGGTTAGTCACGGTAGCCAAAGTGACCTTTTTTCTGCCAAAATTTGAACTTCCCACCATTTTCTGGGGGAGGGGAGAGGAGGTGGTTAGGTTGGTGGAGGTAGCCCAATTGACCTATTTTCCCGCCAAAATTTGAACTTCCCACCATGACGGTGTACTGTAGGTCTCTAGCAGAGCGTAGCGTTCCAAAGGATTGGAAAAGGGGCACAGGTTACCCCAGTTTTCAAGAAGGGACGTCGAACAGATGTGCAGTACTATAGACCTATATATCTAACGTCGATCAGTTGTAGAATATTGGAACACGTATTATGTTCGAGTATAAAGACTTTTCTGGAACTAGAAATCTATTCTGTAGAAATCAGCATGGGTTTCGAAAAAAACGGTCGTGTTAAATCCAGCTTGCGCTATTTGTCCACGAGACTCAGAGGGGCCATAGACACGGGTTCACAGGTAGATGCCGCGTTTCTTGACTTCCGCAAGGTATTCGATACAGTCCCCCACAGTCGTTTAATGAACAAAGTAAGAGCATATGGACTATCACACCAATTGTGTGATTGGATTCAAGAGTTCCTAGATAACAGAACACAGCATGTTATTATCAATGAAGAGAAGTCTTCTGAAGTAAGAGTGATTTCAGGTGTGCCGCAGGGGAGTGTCATAGGACCGTTGCTATTCCCAATATACATAAATGACCTTGTGGATGACATGGGACGTTCACTGACGCTTTTTGCAGATGATGCTGTGGTGTATCAAGAGGTTGTAACAATGGAAAATTGTACTGAAATGCAGGAAGATCTGCAGCGAACTGACGCATGGTGCAGGGAATGGCAATTCAATCTCAATGTAGACAAGTGTAATGTGCTGCAAATACATAGAAAGATAGATCCCTTATCATTTAGCTACAAAATAGCAGGTCAGCAACTGGAAGCAGTTAATTCCATAAATTATCTGGGAGTACGCATTAGGAGTGATTTAAAATGGAATGCTCATATAAAGTTGATTGTTGGTAAAGCAGATGCCAGACTGAGATTCATTGGAAGAATCCTAAGGAAATGCAATCCGAAAACAAAGGAAGTAGGTTACAGTGCGCTTGTTCGCCCACTGCTTGAATACTGTTCAGTAGTGTGGGATCCGTACCAGATAGAGTTGATAGAAGAGATAGAGAAGATCCAACGGAGAGCAGCGCGCTTTGTTACAGGATCATTTAGTAATCGTGAAAGCGTTACGGAGATGATAGATAAACTCCAGTGGAAGACCCTGCAGGAGAGATGCTCAGTAGCTCGGTATGGGCTTATGTTAAAGTTTCAAGAACATACCTTCACCGAAGAGTTAAGCAGTATATTGCTCCCTCCTACGTATATCTCGCAAGGAGAACATGAGGATAAAATCAGAGAGATTAGAGCCCACACAGAAGCATACCGACAATCCTTCTTTCCACGAACAATATGAGACTGGAATAGAAGGGAGAACCGATGGAGGTACTCAAGGTACCCTCCGCCACACACCGTCAGGTGGCTTGCGGAGTATGGATGTAGATATAGATGTAGATGAATTCGTTGCGACATTGCCATATGTACTGCTGCCATCTTAGATCCGCCATCTTGAATATATTTGGCAACAGTGCAGAGTGGGGTGACACTAACATTGTCTCACTACTTGTGTGTGTGTGATGTGTGTGTGTGTGTTTTGTACATGTGAGTGAAATAAAAAGTTTTGCAAAGAAGAACATTGACTTTCTTTAACGTGAACACCAACTTCATGTCTTGTGAGTGCATTTGCTCTTTTAGAGAGAGAAGACACTTCCAGAATACAAATGAACGATGGAGATTACGCCGAAGCTCCCCACAGGCGAGTAATAAGAGATTCTTGTTATAATTGGACTTCTAGTCTGTGTGTCTAATACTTTACCTCTAGCTTCTTCACCGAAGGTTTTTATAATAGCTGGGATGGACAACAGCACCCTAGGTTACAGAGAGACAACCGCTTGGGGAGCCACGCTAATAATTGTCAGGACTTAATTTAATGTGTGGACTTAGACCAGGTTGGAAAATTAAACCAGTTACCGACATAAAGCTGTTTTGGCAGATCGCTCTCGTGATATTGAGGCACCCTGGCGCCTACAGCCGTCTGGAATCGAGAGAGAGAGAAATACAGGGGATAGGTAAAAATAATATGGACAGTTGTAGTAATGGGATGGTTGTGTGTGACGGTCAACAACGCGGGTAAGGCACGAGTCACGTTGGACTGTGCATATTCAGCACTGACTAAGCATCAGTGCAGGTTGTTTACGAGTAGTGCACACTTCGTATTTGCATTCAGAGGCCGAGGTCGACATGCAATGAAAGACTTAACTGAGTTCCAAAGAGGGCAGATTGTGGGGGCCTGATTAGCTGGAGCATCAGTAACCAAGACAGCCACCTTATTGAATGTTTCAAGAGCAATTGTCTCAACAGTCATGACAGCCTACATAAAACATGGAAGGACATCATTGTGTAAACGTAATAGTGAGCGCAAATCAAAACTAAATGACTGAGATCGTCGTACGCTAACATGAATTGTGTCAAAACAACACAAAACTACGGCGGCTAAAGTGACTGCAGAGCTAAACAGCCATCTCCGAGACCTCGTATCTATCGATATTGTCCTCCGAGAACTCCATAAAGCGAATAATCATGGACGAGCTGCTATGCCGAAACCATTAGTAACGACAACCAAAATAAAGAAGCGTAAAACATGGTGTCAGGAGCATGGATACTGGACGACTGATCAGTTGTAACCCGTCATTTGGTCCTAAGAGTCATTGTTTTCATTATTTCCAATATCAGTCCGGTTTACATCTGGACAGCGCCAAAAGAAGCCTACAGTCCTGATTGCTTGATTCTAGTGGTTAAGCGTATATTAAAAGTGTGATGGTGTGGTAAGCATGGAGGAAAAGTTTAATGGTATGGACAGCATGGTATTCTGACGGGCCCATCACTACTCTGAAAGGCCGTGTTACAGCCAATGATTATATGAACATTTTAGGTAATCTGGTGCACCCCATGATTCAAATGTTTTCCCCCAACAATGATGTCATATTTCAAGACGGTAATGCACCTATTCACATAGCCAGGACAGTAAAATCTTGGTATGAGGAGCATGCAACTGAACTGCAGCGTCTTCCCTGGCTAGCACAGTCCCCAGACTTGTGGGTGGTATTGGAGCACAGACTCCAGAGCAGGTTTCCGCCTCCTTCGTCACTACAGGAGTTAGGAGAGATTCTGATCGAAGAGTGGCATAACATTCCATTGGAGACTATACAATCATTATATGCCAGTATTCCGAAAAGTATCGCAGTTGTATTACAGACAAATGGGAGTCCAACCCCTTAATAATAAATCATTCCCAAGTAACTACAGGTGTTCACATTATTTTGCCTATTCCCTGTATACAGAGTGGTCCACTGATAGTGACCGGGCCAAATATCTCACGAAATAAGCATTAAACGAAAAAACTACAAAGAACGAAACTCGTCTAGGGGAAACCAGATGGCGCTATGGTTGGCTCGCTAGATGGCGCTGCCATAGTTCAAACGGATATCAACTGCGTTTTTTAAAATAGGAACCCCCATTTTTATCACATATTCGTGTAGTACGTCAATAAATATTAATGTTTTAGTTGGACCACTTTTTTCGCCTTGTGATAGATGGCGCTGTAATAGTCACAAACGTGTAAGTATGTGGTATTAAGTAACATTCCGGTAGTGCGGACGGTATTTGCTTCGTGATACCTTATCCGTGTTAAAATGGACCGTTTACCAACTGCAGAAAAGGTCGATATCGTGTTGATCTATGGCTATTGTGATCAAAATGCCCAACGGGCGTGTGTTATGTATGCTGCTCGGTATCCTGGACGACATCATCCAATTGTCCGGATCGTTCGCCGGATAGTTACGTTATTTAAGGAAACAGGAAGTATTCAGCCACATGTGAAGCGTCAACCACGATCTGCAAGAAATGATGATGCCCAAGTAGGTGTTTTAGCTGCTGTCACGGCTAATCCGCACATTAGTAACAGACAAATTGCGCGAGAATCGGGAATCTCAAAAACGTCGGTGTTGAGAATGCTACATCAACATCGATTGCACCTGTACCATATTTCTATGCACCAGGAATTGCATGGCGACGACTTTGAACGTCGTGTACAGTTCTGTCACTGGGCACAAGAGAAATTACGGGACGATGACAGAGTTTTTGCACGCGTTCTATTTAGCGATGAAGCGTCATTCACCAACAGCGGTAGCGTAAACCGGCATAATATGCACTATCGGGCAACGGAAAATCCACGATGGCTGCGACAAGTGGAACATCAGCGACCTTGGCGGGTTAATGTATGGTGCGGAATTATGGGAGGAAGGATAATTGGCACCCATTTTATCGATGGCAATCTAAATGGTGCAATGTATGCTGATTTCCTACGTAATGTTCTACCGATGTTACTACACGGTGTTTCACTGCATGACAGAATGGCGATGTACTTCCAATATGATGGATGTCCGGCACATAGCTCGCGTGCGGTTGAAGCGGTATTGAATAGCATATTTCATGACAGGTGGAGTGGTCGTCGAAGCACCATGACATGGCCCGCACGTTCCCCGGAACTGACGTCCCAGGATTTATTTCTGAGGGGCAAGTTGAAGGATATTTGCGGTCGTAATCCACCGACAATGGCTGACAACATGTGTCAGCGCATTGTCAATGCATTTGAGAACATTACGGAAGGCGAACTACTTGCTGTTGGGAGGAATGTCGTTACACGCATTGCCAAAGGCATTGAGGTTGACGGACATCATTTTCAGCATTTATTGCATTAATGTGGTATTTACAGGTAATCACGCTGTAAGAGCATGCGTTCTCAAATGGTTCAAATGGCTCTTGAGCACTATGGGACTTAACGTCTATGGTCATCAGTCCCCTAGAACTTAGAACTACTTAAACCTAACTAACCTAAGGACAGCACACAACACCCAGTCATTACGAGGCAGGGAAAATCCCTGATCCCGCCGGGAATCGAACCCGGGAACCCGGGCGCCATGCCTTCTCAGAAATGATAAGTTCACAAAGGTACATGTATCACATTGGAACAACCGAAATAAAATATTCAAACGTACATACGTTCTGTATTTTAATTTGAAAAACCTACCTGTTACCAACTGTTCGTCTAAAATTGTGAGCCATATGTTTGTAACTATTACAGCGCCATCTATCACATAGTGAAAAAAGTGGTCCAACTGAAACATTCATATTTCTTTACGTACTACACGAATATGTAATAAAAATGGTGTTCCTATTTAAAAAAAAACGCAGTTGATATCCGTTTGACCTATGGCAGCGCCATCTAGCGGGCCAACTATAGCGCCATCTGGTTTCCCCCTTCAAGCTAGACAAGTTTCGTTCTCTTTAGTTTTTTTCGTTTGACGCTTATTTCGTGAGATATTTGGCCCGGCCACGATCAATGGACCACCCTGTATTTACAATATGAACAACACTGAGAACCCCAGATGAGCTAAAGGCAATACCTGGAGCTGTTACTTCGTAAAAATCGGTTGCTGTTACAGCTACATATACACTGCTGGGAAAAAATTAGCACACCTGGAAGGACGACCGATTTTGGTCTGATTACGACATATGCCACCTGGAGGATAATGGATGTACTGATAACGGTCAGCCAACAGATAGTGTTGTGACATAACTACCAGATCGCCATCTGTGTCTGCCCTTCAACAGCGAATGCTCACAGCTAGGAGGCTCAGTATAGTGCAAACGTGCAAGCAAGCAGGCAACCGTGTAACAGAGATGCACTCGTGCTTCCTAAGGTCAACTGACAGAGTTTGAAATCGGTCAGATCGTCGCCTTACGAGTCGCGGCATGGTCGTTTCGGAGATTTTCCACACAAGTTGGACGTTCAGCGTCAGTTGCGCAACGATGCTGATCTCGGTGGTCACGTGAACGTTCTCATAACTGAAGACGAGGCTATGGACGTCCACGCAGCACAGGCGCCGTCAGTATCGTCGTATTGCAGACCACACAGCTGCCACTGCAGAGATAAGAGAGCTTGTGAGCCCAGATTCGTCAACACGAACCGTTGCTAACTGGTGGGACTAGGGGCACGCACATCTCTAGCCCGTCTGCCACTTACGCCACGGCTCGACTGGTGCCTTCAGATAATCACTTAGTAATGGTTATTTATTTACGTGACCGTTACGGCACTCCGACCCCAGTTCTCGATACCAGTAATATCGCACTACTTTTCTGCGAAGTAACAGACATATTTTTGTGACAATATTCCCATTTGGTTTTATTAATATGCAGGTACTCCGATGTATCGATATATTACAATATGGTTCTTGTGTGTATTCATTTCTGTGAGATTGTTATAATCTTTGACTTATTTGTAACTGTTTCGGCGAGAATGCGCACAGAGCAGTCTTTGTTTCACTTTGCAGAAGTTAAGTTGTTATTTCGCCTTGTAAAAGAACAGTCAAGTCTTGTGTTTGGTTAAAGTGGAAATTAAGATTGATACAAAACTGTTTTCTTGATGATGTGACAATTAAGAAGAAGTATATGTGAATTTACAAGAAGTTTAATAAAAATGTGGATTGTGAACACCAAGTCAAAAATTATTTCTACCATACCATTGTTCTGATCTGGGATTGTTTGATCATTAAGAATTTCCTGAAAAATGCAGTTGTCAGGTCTTCAAATATTGCTAAAATACAGATCTGTACCTTCTAGCAGTCAAAGTGGAATCGCCCTAGAATCAACAAGATGAGCCATAACAACTTCGACGAAATCTACGTGGTAATTCATTCAAGGTAAGTGCCAAAATTAATGACTTTTTTACAGTGACTTCATTATTTCCATTCTGACGATACCATCTACAGTCAATAACTTTGTCGTTGTCCGATAAAGGGAACATATGCTGCGTGAGCAACATTATTAATCTGATTTCCATTCTACTTTGCAAGTGGTGGTATTGTTAGAACTTCCAAGATGGAATGGTGACCTGTGGTCTTCAGCAATGAAAACAGATTCTGCATACACGCAAGTGATAGTCGTTTGTGTGTACAACATAGACTTAATGAGCGCTGTCTCGTATAGTGCATTAGTCTGAGATCCACTGGCCCCACTGCAGCCTTTATGGGCTGGGGTGTTTAAGATACAACCCTCGTTCAGCTTTGGTGACGGTAACCAGCTCTGAGTACATGCATAATGTCGTTAGACACGTTCTTTTGCGGTTCTTGCAACAGGAGGGTGGACCGAGCGATGTGGTGCAGTGGTTCACACACTGGACTAGCATTCGGGAGGACGAATCCGGCCATCCTGATTTAGGTTTTCCGTGATTTCCCTAAATCGCTCCAGGAAAATGCTGGGATGGTTCCTTTGCAAGGGCACGGTCGACTTCCTTTTCCGTCCTTCCCTGATGCGATGAGACCGATGACCTCGCTGTTTGGTCTCTTCCCCCAAAACGACCAAACCAACAGGAGGGTGACGTGTTGTTGCAACAGGATACCGCTCATCCACAAACTGCTCGTGAAACTCAACGTGTTCGGCAAGACGTGCAGAAAGTTCCCTGGTCAGCACTATCTGTGGACTTGTCTCCAATCGAGCACGTCTGAGATATGATAGGACGAGAAATGACTCGTGCGACTCGTCTACCAACAATTCTTACAGAACTACGTGAACAGGTCGAGCAGCCGTGGAATAACGTATCCCATGTCAGTATTCGCCAACTGTACGGTCGACTGGATGCCAAAGTCAGCTTCTGCATTGCCACGTTTGGAGGTTACACCATGTATTAATATGGGTGCATCAGCATGGGTCGATACCTGGTACCTCAGAACAGCTAGTGCTATTGATTTGTAAACGTAATCATTTCATGTTTTCCACATGCATTTTGGAGTAATAAATCTTGAGTGAGTTAGAAATCTTGAAAATGATGTACTAATTTTTTCCAGCAGTGTATATGCCCTAAAGTGTAGGGTAATCTGTATGTGGGCATTATAGCTCAATTGGTATAATACTAGAATCATATGCAGACGCTAAGATCAATTTTATCTATGCTGCTCAAACATTTTTATAAAAAACACATGTAATAAGAATTTTCTTTTATTGATTACTTTCTTTTCTACAGCCTGCACAACTCAGTCTCATGGGTGGTGGCCCGTCAATTTGACATGGACCATTTGAATCATAATGTTTAAAGCAGAGTTGATAATTTGAAAGAACAGGCAGCTTGAACACTTGACGTAGCAAATGAAAACCGTGTGAGATATCACACAGTCGTGGTATAAGTTGCGTTGGGAATAAGCGGTAATCCAGTTAATTGACGAATATCCGCCTTTTTATAAGCTTTTCATATTCATCAGTAAGCACTTTACACACTGTTTTTGTTTTTACTAAAAAAGTACATATAAAACACATCGAAGCAATCCTCGTGAGCTGTGTAGCCATAACCTTTAAGTGGAATCAGAGTTTGGCTTTGCGGAATAATAATTTGTTGTAGAACAGTTAACATGTCACTGTTAAGATGGTTCTGTGAGTACAGCAGCAATGATTCCATTCCGCTGGATGTTAGATCCCCTCTCACAACACCAACAATATGTTCACTGCCTTTACACAAGTTAACTGTGAAACCAAATGACGTTACTGATAGCTACTGCAGGCACAAACTGAGTGCTGTGCTCCGTGTGTGCTTATGTTTATATGCTTCAAATATTCCAACAGTGCTAGTAAAATGCCGCGCCTTGCTACGGTTCGCGCGGCTCTCCCCCCCCCCCCCCCCCCTCCCTCCCCCCCTCCCCGTCGGAGGTTCGAGTCCTCCCTCGGGCATGGGTGTGTGTGCGTTGTCCTTAGCGAAAGCTAGTTTACGTTAGATTAAGTAGTGTATAAGCCTAGGGACCGATGACCTCAGCAGTTTGGTCCCTTAGGAACTTACCACAAATTTCCCAAATAAAAAGAAATGCTAGTGAAGTCTATAAATAAGCAGCTAACGTCAGTTCGAGCTCTCAGTCAAGCTTCAGTATGTCATGTCAGTAAGTATTAGTACTCATGAACGTGTAGATAATCGGAAAAATTAGAACTATGCATATTCTTTCAGGTGTGGTGAAATCAGTACTGACGTGCAAATACTGCTATTAAACACTACATACAAGTTAAATACAAGTAAGCGCGTCAGTGCAAGGATGTCTTCAGACTGTGAGTTCTTTCCAGTGGTGATATTCGAAAATCCTACATATAGTAACTAGTGAGACCTAAGTAGCGCTTTCCAGAGACGGATGGAACTGTCTGTGCGGTAACTCAATGCAGACTGCGTCATTGTTCCGTGGGAGTATCTAGTCACCACCACTGGAGTTGGGCAGCCATGCAGTTACAACATGAACCTTCCGAACAATGAAAATCTATAATGAGAGCGAGTGTGTGTGGATGCAAAAATGTACCTTCAGAAACTAAATGTATGCTACTCATGTGATCCAGCGGGCACTAGACCACATACTCAGTTGTCAAACAGTTCTCAACAGTTTCTATGAGAAATTATGGATCAATTTACTGGAGCTAGTGCAGCAAACACGCTTCTACCCATTGGAGGAAATGCTTGCTCAACTGTACAACACCTGCTGCTTATCAATGGATGGAACTGTATATGATGCAACAGTGCCAGATACTAGCGTGGAGTTAAGTTAATATTTAAGTGCATTTGTATATCCAGCAACATGTAGCAGCTTATAAACAGCAAGTAAGTCTATTGTGTATCTACACTCCTGGAAATTGAAATAAGAACACCGTGAATTCATTGTCCCAGGAAGGGGAAACTTTATTGACACATTCCTGGGGTCAGATACATCACATGATCACACTGACAGAACCACAGACACATCGACACAGGCAACAGAGCATGCACAATGTTGGCACTAGTACAGTGTATATCCACCTTTCGCAGCAATGCAGGCTGCTATTCTCCCATGGAGACGATCGTAGAGATGCTGGATGTAGTCCTGTGGAACGGCTTGCCATGCCATTTCCACCTGGCGCCTCAGATGGACCAGCGTTCGTGCTGGACGTGCAGACCGCGTGAGACGACGCTTCATCCAGTCCCAAACATGCTCAATGGGGGACAGATCCGGAGATCTTGCTGGCCAGGGTAGTTGACTTACACCTTCTAGAGCACGTTGGGTGGCACGGGATACATGCGGACGTGCATTGTCCTGTTGGAACAGCAAGTTCCCTTGCCGGTCTAGGAATGGTAGAACGATGGGTTCGATGACGGTTTGGATGTACCATGCACTATTCAGTGTCCCCTCGACGATCACCAGAGGTGTACGGCCAGTGTAGGAGATCGCTCCCCACACCATGATGCCGGGTGTTGGCCCTGTGTGCCTCGGTCGTATGCAGTCCTGATTGTGGCGCTCACCTGCACGGCGCAAAACACGCCTACGACCATCATTGGCACCAAGGCAGAAGCGACTCTCATCGCTGAAGACGACACGTCTCCATTCGTCCCTTCATTCACGCCTGTCGCGACACCACTGGAGGCGGGCTGCACGATGTTAGGGCGTGAGCGGAAGACGGCCTAACGGTGTGAGGGACCGTAGACCAGCTTCATGGAGACGGTTGCGAATGGTCCTCGCCGATACCCCAGGACAAACTCTGTGCCTAATTTGCTGGGAAGTGGCGGTGCGGTCCCCTATGGCACTGCGTAGGATCCTACAGTCTTGGCGTGCATCCGTGCGTCGCTGCGGTCCGGTCCCAGGTCAACGGGCACGTGCACCTTCCGCCGACCACTGGCGACAACATCGATGTACTGTGGAGACCTCACGCCCCATGTGTTGAGCAATTCGGCGGTACGTCCACCCGGCCTCCCGCATGCCCACTATACGCCCTCGCTCAAAGTCCGTCAACTGAACATACGGTTCACGTCCACGCTATCGCGGCATGCTACCGGTGTTAAAGACTGCGATGGAGCTCCGTATGCCACGGCAAACTGGCTGACACTGACGGCGGCGGTGCACAAATGCTGCGCAGCTAGTGCCATTCGACGGCCAACACCGCGGTTCCTGCTGTGTCCGCTGTGCTGTGCGTGTGATCATTGCTTGTACAGCCCTCTCGCAATGTCCGGAGCAAGTATGGTGGGTCTGACACACCGGTGTCAATGTGTTCTTTTTTCCATTTCCAGGAGTGTATAAAAACCTCAGTACACTAATGTAAATGCATAGTCGTCGCCATGGCTGAGTGAATGAAGCACTCACGTCATAAGAAGTTTTTTTTTTCACCACCAGAAAACTTGTCCACCTCGATAGCTGAGTGGTCAGCGTGACGGATTGCCGTCCTACGGGCCCGGGTTGGATTCTCGGTTGGGTCGGGGATTTTCTCCGCTCAGGGACTAGGTGTTGTGTTGTCTTCATCATTTCAAAATGATGAAGACAACATCCGCCCAGGTCGGCCAGTGTGCCGTCGAATGTAATAAGACCTGCACCAAGGCGGCCGGACCTGGCCCGTAAGGGGCCTCACGGCCGATGACGGCAAACGCTCATTTCCGTTTACCAGAAAACTTGAAACCCAACTCAGTATTTATATTCAGTAATGTCACCATGGAGAAACTGGATGAGATACGCAGAATATGTAGAAGTAGACTATTTTTATTTGAGCGACACATATTCCCGGATTCCAAAGCAGTTATTGATAGTGCTAACTACATTATCACTTTTAAACAGGACAATATGAATTTAAAGCATATTTACCAGGCGCATATAGGTACTGGCATGACATTCAGTGACTTTATAAACATCTGTGCAGATTACTGGAATTACACGGGTAATGGGTTTATGGTTATTGACAAAATTAGAAAACTGAATGACAGGAGGTATAATTTACAATATGAAAGCAAGTATTGTAAAACATTTTAAAAGTCCGATAAAGTCACATGCGTGGTGGCAATTCGATCTTCATGGTTCACACAGATGGTTAGATATTCTCCTGCAAATAATCCATCAGTATAACTGTGCTCAAGCTGAAACACCCATATTAGCATGTGGTGTAGCCTTCATGGCTAGCAATGCAGGTGCTGACTCAGGCATCCAGTCGATCGTACAGATGACGGTAACTGTCGCGGGATATGTTATGCTTCGCCTGCTCGATCTGTTCATGTAGTTTTGTAAGAGCTGTTGGTTGACGAGTGACATGAGTCACTTCTCGTCACATCATATACAACACGTGCTCGATTAGAGATAAGTTTGGATATTGCGCTGGCCAGCAAAGTTGCTGCACGTCTCACAGAGCACTTTTAGTTTCACGGGCGGTGTGTGAGCGAGCATTCTTCTGTTGCAACAACACGTCACCTTCCTGTTGCAAGAACGGCAAAAGAAGGGATCTAACATTTTGCGCATGCCGAATGCAGGTTAACGTCCCCTCCGGAAACACCAAAGATGAATGAGAGTTGTAGCTTATCGCACTGCAAACCATAAGGCCTGAGGTGGGGCCAATGTGTCTCGGAAGAATACGCTCTACGAGACAGTGCTCACCAGGTTTATACCGCACGCGAGAACGGCCATCACTTGCATGCAGACATAATCTGGTGTCATCGCTGAAGACCACAGCGCGCCATTCAATCTTGCAAGTGATGCTCTGACGACACCACTCGAGCCGTGCTTGTCGATGCTGTGGCCTGAGCGGAAGATGGGCTAGAGGTAGTCCCACTGCTAATAACAGCGTTGCAACATTTTGTGTTGACACCTCTGGGCTCACAAGCCCTGTTACGTGAGCTGTGGTAGCTGTACGATCTGCTACTGCTACCCCAAAGTGCCCAGTGGTAGCAGCATCGTTGCACAGTTTATGTAGCATATCCAACATATGTGGCAGTTCTCCGAAAAGACCATCCCATCACTCGGAAGCCCGCAAATTAGAGGAGGAGGAGGAGACTAGTGTTTAACGTCCCGTCGACAACGAGGTCATTAGAGACGGAGCACAAGCTCGGGGGAGGGAAGGATGGGGAAGGAAATCGGCCGTGCCCTTTCAAAGGAACCGTCCCAGCATTTGCCTGAAGCGATTTAGGGAAACCACGGAAAACCTAAATCAGGATGGCCGGAGATGGGATTGAACCATCGTCCTCCCGAATGGCCGCAAATTGACCCCTTTCAGGCTTGCTCAGTTGGCTGCAGGAAGCATAAGTGGATCTCAGTGGCATGGTTGCCTGCTTGCTTCACACGTTTGCATCATACCGAGTCTTCTGGCTGTGAGCATTCTTTATTAAAGAGTAGACATAGATGGCGCTCTGGTAGGTATGTCACTATGTTATCTGTTGGAGGACGACATTGAAAGCATTACGAATACATATGCTATTCCGCAGGAGGCAAATGCTGTCATCGGATCAAAATAGACGTCGTCTTTCCAGGTGCACATTTTTTTTTCCGGTAGTGTATGTGAGACACTTGCAG
This sequence comes from Schistocerca gregaria, assembly GCF_023897955.1. Taxonomy (NCBI): domain Eukaryota; kingdom Metazoa; phylum Arthropoda; class Insecta; order Orthoptera; family Acrididae; genus Schistocerca; species Schistocerca gregaria. The sequence continues at coordinate 560,272,364 of NC_064931.1, forward strand.
GAATTTTTTTAAAGTCTAACATTCATGTGTGAATTCATATGCATTATGTATAACATTCTATGTGAATTTTATGTACAGAGAAACCACATTGTGAAACCACATATGTACCATCATTGATAGTATTGTTCACTGTCCTTACGCCACCAATGGTTTAAATGGCTCTGAGCACTATGGGACTTGACTGCTGAGATCATCAGTCCCTTAGCACTTAGAACTACTTAAACCTAACTAACCTAAGGACATCACACACATCCATGCCCGAGGCAGGATTCGAACCTGCGACCGTACCGGTCGCACGGCTCCACACTGTAGCGCCTAGAACCGCTCGGCCACTCCGGCCGGCACGTCATCAATGTTTTTTACTTGATTGGTGTTTACTGTCATTATTGCCCTTATGTTATTACTGTGTTCATTGTTTTTCATATGATACTGGATCTAAGACGTCGTATATAGGGTTTCTTTCCTTTCCTGGCCTCAAAATAAATTTCCTTGCACATGCTCCTCTATACCTCTATACATGTTACACCCCTAGTTATATCGTAATAAGCCAGTCTCGCGTTTTCTCTGCACATGTAACAATTACATTCTTGTTTCTTTATAAAAAAAAGTTAAAAAAGTTATTACTGTCAATTCAACGTCATGTGATCCAAGTCGCACAGTAGAGTCCACTGCAAAATGATTTTAGACTGTTATATGATTATGCTGCAATTAGAGTGTTTAAAGAGGGAAATAACTGATTCACGGTAAAAACTAATGGGTAAAAGAAGAGCTATTGAATTGAATTCATGAAAGGAGAAAATATAAAAATGCAGTAAATGAAGCAGGCAAAAAGGAATACAGACGTCGCAAAAATTAGATAGACAGGAAGTGCAAAATGGCTAAGCAGCGATGGCTAGAGGACAAATGTAAGGATGTAGATGCTTATCTCACTAGTGGGCGAACATGTTTACTTTGTAATGCGCTGCACGCGAGATCCACTTTGACTTTTAATGTTGACTAAGATGTTTTAAACTCCGACTAGCTACTGTGTATCCATAAGGTTTATTATCAATTTAAGCGCCACCACAATCATTATAAACGTTGTTTACATAAGTTTTTTCCATCCTTTCAATGTTAGTTCTCTATAATACAAACATGATCTAAAGAGAAATACGTAATCAGGGTCAATAATAAATAAAAAATATAGTGACAAAGATAGGAGCTTACTATTCAGCCAAACACGGTCGCAGATGCACTAAAAGGCTTTTTGTCTTAGTAATGCTGTACACATCCGCCGATAGTGTGCAAACGTCCGATTTTACATTGTCATGCGACCATGTCTTCAGGGAGCTTCACTTTTTTTTCACGCAATGTATATCGCAAGTTGCTGCGACGTGTCGTGTGTTTATTCCTACAAAATGCGTTATTTCTGCTCGTGAGTATGAGTAAACACTGGTCTGTGTGGATCCACCGGGTCCTATCTCAGTAACAGAACGAAAAATCATCTGTTGTTGTTGTTGTTGTGGTCTTCAGTCCTGAGACTGGTTTGATGCAGCTCTCAATGCTACTCAATGCTAGCTTCTTTATCTCCCAGTACTTACTGCAACCTACATCCTTCTGAATCTGTTTAGTGTATTCATCTCTTGATGTCCCTCTACGATTTTTACCCTCCGCGCTGCCCTCCAATACTAAATTAGTGATCCCTTGATGCCTCAGAATATGCCCTACCAATCGATCCCTTCTTCTAGACAAATTGTGCCACAGATCTCTCTTCTCTCCAGTTTTATTCAATACCTCCTCATTAGTTATGTGATCTACCCATCTAATCTTCAGCATTCTTCTGTAGCACCACATTTCGAAAACTTCTATTCTCTTCTTGTCTAAACTATTTATCGTCCACGTTTCACTTCCATACATAGCTACACTCCATACAAATGCTTTCAGAAACAATTTCCTGACACTTAAATCTATACTCGATGTTAACAAATTTCTCTTCTTCAGAAACGCTTTCCTTGGCATTGCCAGTCTACATTTTATATCCTCTCTACTTAGACCATCATCAGTTATTTTGCTCCCCAAATAGCAAAACTCATTTACTAGTTTAAGTGTCTCATTTCCTAATTTAATTCCCGCAGCATCACCCGACTTAATGTGACTTCATTCCATTATTCTCGTTTTGCTTTTGTTGATGTTCATATTACATCCTCCTTTCAAGACACGGTCCATTCCGTTCAGCTGCTCTTCCAGGTCCTTTGCTGTCTGTGACAGAATTACGTCATCGGCGAACTTCAAATTTTTCATTTCTTCTCCATGGATTTTAATTCCAACTCTGAATTTTTCTTTGGTTTCCTTTACTGATTGCTCAATATACAGATTGAATAACATCGGGGGAGGCTACAACACTGTCTCACTCCCTTCCCAACCACTGCTTCCCTTTCATACCCCTCGACTCTTATAACTGCCATCTGCTTTCTGTACAAATTGTAAATAGCCTTTTGCTCCCTGCATTTTACCCCTGCCACCTTCAAAATTTGAAAGAGAGTATTCCACTCAACATTGTCAAAGGCTTTCTCTAAGTCTACAAATGCTGGAGACGTAGCTTTGCCTTTCCTTAATCTATTTTCTAAGATAATTCGTAGGGTCAGTATTGCCTCACGTGTTCCAACATTTCTGCAGAATCCAAACTGATCTTCCCGAGTTCGGCTTCTACCAGGTTTCCAATCGTCTGTAAAGAATTCGCGTTAGTATTTTGCATCTGTGACTTATTAAACTGATAGTTCGGTAATTTTCACATCTGTCAACACCTGCTTTCTTTGGGATTGGACTTATTATATTCTTCTTGAAGTCTGAGGGTATTTCGCCTGTCTCATACATCTTGCTCACCAGATGGTAGAGGTTTGTTAGGTCTGGCTCTCCCAAGGCTGTCAGTAGTTCTAATGGAATGTTGTCTACTCCCGGGGCTTTGTTTCGACTTAGGTCTTTCAGTGCTCTGTCAAACTCTTCACGCAGTATCATATCTCCTATTTCAACTTCATCTACGGTCTCTTCCATTTCTGTACTATTGTCCTCAAGAAAATCGCCTTTGTATAGAAACTCAATATACTCTTTCCACCTTTCTGCTTTCCCTTCTTTGTTTAGAACTGGGTTTCCATCTGAGCTCTTGATATTCATACAAGTGGTTCTCTATTCTCCAAAGGTCTCTCTAATTTTCCTGTAGGCAGTATCTATCTTATCCCTAGTGAGATAAGCCTCTACATCCTTACATTTGTCCTCTAGCCATCACTGCTTAGCCATTTTGCACTTCCTGTCGATCTAATTTTTGCGACGTTTGTATTCCTTTTTGCCTGCTTCATTTAGTGCATTTTTATATTTTCTCCTTTCATGAATTCAATTCAGTATCTCTTCTTTTACCCAAGGATTTCTATTAGCCCTCGTCTTTTTACCTACTTGATCCTCTGCTACCTGCACTATTTCGTCTCTCAAAGCTACCCATTCTTCTTCCACTGTATTTCTTTTTCCCCCATTCCTGTCAATTGTTCCCTTATGCTCTCCCTGAAACTCTTAACAACCTCTGGTTTAGTCAGTTTATTCAGGTCCCATATCCTTAAATTCACATCTTTTTGCAGTTTCTTCAGTTTTAATCTACAGTTCATAACCAAGAGGTTGTGGTCAGAGTCCACATCTGCCCCCGGAAAAACCTTACAATTTAAAACCTGGTTCCTAAATCTCTGTCTTACCATTATATAATCTATCTGATACCTTCTAGCATCTACAGGATTCTTCCATGTATACAACCTTCTTTTATGATTCTTGAACCAAGTGTTAGCTATGATTAAGTTATGCTCTGTGCAAAATTTTACCAGGTGGCTTCCTGTTTCATTTCTTCCCACCAATCCATATTCACCTACTATGTTTCCTTCTCTCCCTTTTCCTACTATCGAATTCCAGTCACGCATGACTATCAAATTTTCGCCTCCCTTCACTATCTGAATAATTTCTTTTATCTCATCATACATTTCATAAATTTCTTCGTCATCTGCTGAGCTAATTGGCATATAAACTTGCACTACTGTAGTAGGCGTGGACTTCGTATCTATCTTGGCCACAATAATGCGTTCACTATGTTGTTTGTAGTAGCTTACCAGCATTCCTATTTTCCTATTCATTATTAAACGTACTCCTGCATTAACCCTAGTTGATTTTGTATTTATAATCCTGTATTCACCTGACCAGAAGTCTTGTTCCTCCTGCCAGCGAACTTCATTAATTCCCACTATATCTAACTTTAACCTATCCATTCCGCTTTTTAAATTTTCTGACCTACCTGCCCGATTAAGGGATCTGACATTCCACGCTCCAATCCGTAGAACGCCAGTTTTCTTTCTCCTGATAACGACGTTCTCCTGAGTAGTCCCAGTTTCCCCTTGCTTTCAGCCGTTCGCAGTACCAGCACAGCAAGGCCGTTTTGGTTAGTGTTACAAGGCCAGATCAGTCAATCATCCAGACTGTTGCCCCTGCAACTATTGGAAAGGCTGCTGCTCCTCTTCAGGAACCACACATTTGTCTGGCCTCTCAACAGATACTCTCCGTTGTGGTTGCACCTACGGTACGGCTATCTGTATCGCTGAAGCACGCAAGCTTCCCCACCAACAGCGAGGTCCATGGATCATGAGGGTGGGGGCGGGGAATCAGCTAATGTTGGATAATTCAACTGTCTTCTGTCTGAAACTCGTTTTGATACATCCATACTGTCATTCAGTTCGCATCCATGCCCAATTGCGAGGCCAGACGTGAAAGTGACACCTCTCAGCTTTATCAGGTAACACACATCAAATGTCAATGACAGACTAACGTCACCTTTACACAAATGTCAAATAGAAACCTTCCTCTACAACAAAATATCGGAATCGAGCTTATTATAACTGCAGCAATAGCGTGACTCTTTTGGACTTTACAGCTCGAACATCCAACAAAATAATACTTTATTTTTGGGTACGAACACCAGTTGTTATGTTTTACCTTGAACACATTGATCTTAAAATTTCATTGTAACTAAAAAAATGACACATTTTTGGTCATGTACTTCTATGTATTTTTTAATTAGGCAGGTGTGACAAATTTTCACACGTTGTTGTAAAAGTATTTCGAATGCACCTTGCATGTGGCATTAAAATAAAAATAAAACGCGTTTTAAAATGGATATCCTGCTTCTCCATATTTGAGGAGTACTATAGTCAGATTAAATTCACTTGATAGTTGACGTGGCACTTGCCGCTACAGTGTTGCCACATCGCTATGTTATAGGTGACACACAAACACGGCGGGTCACTGCACAAATGTTGTTAATATGTAACACGGAGCACTGTTGGAAGCGGCTGCCGCGGGATAAGTCGGAAATGCAAGATGCCCTGTCGACTGCTGATTTCAAGTGACCAATGACTGAACTGCGCAGTCGACGAGTTTTGTACCCCTGAATGTCCTACACAAGCTCATGATGTGTAATACACTCCAGAAAGCAGTGGTGAACGATCTGTGGCAGAACTAAAATCACGGTCGCTTTTTTCACGATAATTGAAGCTAATCTTTACGAGCAAACTAAAGACCGGAAAAAATTAGTTTCAGCGATAAAAGCAAACTGTAATCCCTCACTTCATTGCTTACCTGAAACTATCCTCACACTAGCTACTCGAGCTGCCGCAATACCAACCGATGAGCAGTCCTCGCTGGCACTTGGTTGAAAATTATAGGGGACACAGGCCGATAAAAAATACCGAAAAAACAAACAAAAAACAGTACGATGAAGTAAAATTACGTGGGAAATAATTATATATAAAAATTGTATTTAAACCAGTTAACTGAATGAAACTAATAAACTCTTTTTGTTACATTCAGAAATAAAGAAATTTTGCTACCCCTCACAAGTTTCGAACCTACAACCCTCTGCCCAGGAGGCTAATAAGGTAACCAATGCGCTATACCACATAATTACACATACTGCTTATATTTATCACAGTCGCAACGATGTAGTGCAACCTTAAAAAAATTCAGCTTCACGCAATGTTGTGTGTAGCTTACCTAATGTAAACCGATCTCTGTGATTATGATAACTTTATACGTGACGCTGAACCGCGTCTTGTGCGGGAGTATCCAGCAGTGTTTGGTTAGTGCTGTGTATGAAACGTGTATATCTTATTAGCGTCGTTGTCTGTGTGTGTTGTTTTTGATGTGGTTATCATGTCTGACGAAACACAAAATAAAAGTATCAGACCCATGATTCGGGTTCCAAACACGTCAAGAAAGAATGCCGGACAAGGAATTGTAAGGAACTGTTGTAGCAGTTTGGCACCAGTGAACAATTTGGGCTTGACATTGGACGCTCTGACTGGAGGAAACCAGCTCCAACGCATGAAGTATCAAGTAATTTTAATCGGACTACAGTTACAGTACACTTTATCCTAGATGCAAATTAGTAAGTGTACTATTTTCTGGTATTAAGCGAACATGATCGTGTCTCTAAAGGACTAAAGCAGACTTCGTTTTCTAAAACACAGCATTGTATTAAAAAGAGACAATAAAGCTGTAAATAGCATTCGAACCCAAGTTCATTAAGCAACGGGGAAGTACGCAACTGAATAAACAAAAATGCACGCCAGTCCACATCGGACACATAATTTCAGAATAGTTGTCTATAAATATATGAAGATGGTATCTGTTCTCTCGGACATTTCCGAGAGAACAGATACCATCGGTGACCGTGCAGCTCATTAGAGCGAAATTACACTTTAGTCAATAAAATGAAATGAATACCCTTAGCTGCATACAGGCTTTAATATACGTCAACAGGGAAAGTTGAAAATGTGTGCCCCGACCGGGACTCGCACCCTGGATCTCGTGCTTACATGGCAGACGCTCTATCAATCTGAGCCACCGAGGACACAGAGGATAGTGCGAATGAAGGGACTTATCTCTGGTACCCCCCCCCCCCCCCCCCCGTGAGACCCACATTCCCAACGTATTGTACCGCACTATATTCGTAGTGCCCCTGCCCATTAAATTTATTACTGGCGGCTTTACCGATTTCCATAAGAGTTCGTGCAATGTGTGTGCATCCGCATAGAAGATGGTCAAATGGCCGGTGAGCCTTAACTATATATCTGAAAGAACAGATACCATTGATGACCGTGCAGCTTCTCTAGAATGAAATGATACTTAAGTCGGAAACCTTAGCTGCCGACAGGTGTTGTTGTCATACATCAATGGGGACAGTTGAAAATGTATCCCCCGAACGGGACTCGAACTCGGGATCCCTTGCTTACATGGCAGACGCTCTATCCAACTGAGCCACCGGCAGCACAGAGGATAGTACTCCTAATAGAAGTATGCCTATTCCATCCCCCTTCGACGCGCAAGTCGCCGAAGTGGCGTCGAATCGAAAGACTTGCACACGGCGAAGAGTCTACCCGACGGGAGGCCCTAGTCATACTACCTGATGACTGCTTATTATTATTAATACAAATCCCGATTATCTCAGTTGTTTAAATGTTTTCCTGTTTTAAAACTTTTTACTTAAATTATCAACGTTAATGGCATACAGACAGAAACATCCAACGTGAATGTTTTCTAAGTTTGGTTTCTAGCTTACAGCTCATTTTGATGGATACTTACTTCATTTAATCATACGACACTACTATTAATCTAAAAATATTGAAATCTATATGAGTATTAAAATTATAAAAAATGCACATAGTATATCTTAGTACAATAACATCTATCTTTTACGTATCATACATACAAAAAAATATTTAGTGGGTAACTGTCGATCTTCGAACTCGGTGGCCATGATGTATAAAAAAAATGGAAAGTTTAGAATTTTGCCTCTCCTCACCTTTGTTTATAATTTTGTGGATGCCTATGGCATAATGTTAAGAACGTAAAATTGTGCATTTCATAAAAAGAAAAAAGTAGTATCCTATGGCTACAATACCAATGTATCCCAATGGGGAGGTCCACTCATACAAATACCTGGGTACAAGAATTTGTAGAGATATGAGATGGAACGATCGCATAGGCACAGACGTAGCTAAAACGTGTGGCAGATTTCATTTCGTTGATAGGATAATAGAAAAATGAAATCATTGCTCAAAGGAGATTGCTTAGAAAACAATAGCTTGCCTTTCCTGGAATACTGCTCAAGAATTATGACGTTCTTAAAAATGAACAGCTCCTCTATAAAAATCAACATGGATTCCACAGATATCATGCGAAACTCAGCTCGCTCTGTTCCTCCATGAGATCCACAGCGCAGTGGACAACGGCGCTCAGGTTGATGCTGTGTTCCCTGATTTCAGTAAGGCATTTGACACCGTCCCGCATTGTCATTTGATGAGAAAATACGAGCTTACGGAGTATCGGAGCAGACCTGCGATTAGATTCAAGACTTTCTTGCAGATAGAACTCAACATGTCGCTCTTAACGGAACTAAATGGACAGATGTAAAAGTAATATCCAATGTACCACAGGGAAGTGTGATAGGATCGTTGCTGTTCACAATATATGTAAATGATCTAGAAGAAAGCGTCGGATGCTCTTTGAATGTATTCGTAGATGATGCAGTTGTTTATACCAAAGTAGCAACGCCAGAAGATAGTAAGAATTTGCAGAACGACCTGCAGAGAATTGATGAATGGTGCAGACTCTGTCAGTTGACTCTGAATGTAAATGAATGTAACGTATTGCGCATACATAGGAAAAGAAATCCACTACTGTACAGTTACACCATTCATGACAAACAGCTGGAGACAGCGTCTGCCGTAAAATATCTAGGCGTACTATCCAGAGCGACCTTAAGTGGAATGACCATATAAAACGTCGTGCGAAAAGCAGACACAAGAGCCATATTCATCGCAAGAATGTTAAGGAAATGTAGCTCATCCACGAAAGAAGTGACTTATAAGGCGCTTGTTCGACCGATTCTTGAGTATTGTTCATCTATCTGGGATCCCTATCAGCTGGACTGATAGAGAAGATCCAACGAAGAGCGTCGCGTTTCGGCACGACGTTACAAGAGAGACGTTGTGCATCACGGAGAGATATACTATTGAAATTTCGCGACAGCGCTTTTCAGGAGGAGTCTGTAAATATAATACCCCCCTCCCCCCCGCACATCTCACGTATTAACCACTAGGAGAAAATTCGAGAAATTGGAGCCAATACAGACGCTTACCTACAATCATTCTTCCCACGCACTATTCGCAAGTGGAACAGGGTTGAAGGGATCAGATAGTGGTACCGAAAGCACCCTCCACCACACACCATTAGGTGGCTTGCGGAGTACGATGTAGATATGGATGAAGTGTGTGGGAGCTGTACCAAATAGGATGGTCACAGGTTTGTTTGACCCTAGGGGCAGCGTCACGGAGATGCTGGAAGAAATTGAACTGACACGGGCTTGATGGCAGACGTAAACTATGCCGTGAAAGCCAACCTACAAAGTTTTGAAGGAGAAGCTTTAAGTGAAAAAACCAAGAATGGACTACAAAGCGTACGTTCCGCTCCCGATAGGAGCTCCTTACTTGAATGGAACGGGAACAATCCCCTAATATCTTCTACAATGAAAAGTACTTTTTGCCATGCTGTTCACACTGGTTTGAAGAGTATAGATGTGCCTGTATATGTAAGTTATGAAAACATTATAATATGTCTGACAACTAACTAAAAGTAATGAAGTCCAAACGTGTAGCCAATACACATGGATCCGCCTTCATTGACACTAAAATGGTGTGTCGATGGGCGTGAAAAGAAACAGTACAAACACTATTACCATAATTATGCATGGTCGAACGGACATGGATTTAAGTTCTATTTCGCATACGTGGAGAAAAAAAAACACAATGAACAGGGTGCTTCACGTCTGCTGTGCAGCGAGCTACCTTAATTTAAGTATTATCTGTATTTTTCTTACTTGTCACTTCTTCTTCTGCGTGTTTTTGCTTTTAGGAAGCTTTAATAGTAGAGTGCTATTAAGTGTTCCATAGATCTCGTGTGTGTTTCGAATACAGTCAGAGAGTCCCTTTAGTCAGCCATAGTGCTCGTAGTGCTACTGTTTGTTTTCAATACCGTCCAGAGACAGGTAGTGCTATTTTCCTTGTTTCTACAAGAAGTGGTTAGCAATCGCAGTTTAGTCAATAATCAACCGCCTTTAGTGAATTAGCAGTCTAGTTAAAAGCTGATTAAGACTCTATAGTAAATTGATTTCTTAGGATGGCTAGGATGTGTGGCTGCTGTGTACGGACGCAGGAGGAGCTGGCCACTCTTCGCGAACAGCTGAGCGTGTTGATGGCCGCGGTCAGCCGTCTTCAGGCTGCTGCCTCGGAGTGTAGCGGCAGTGGGGAGTCTGGTGCGTCGCATGGTGCACCCCAGGTGTTAGATGCTTCACCCACTGTCCCTGCTGTCGAGACATCTTCGCGGGTACCGGGCGCGGTTGGGCCACCCTCTCCCCAAGGGGAGTGGCGGGTTCAGCGGCGTTCGCGGCGCACGAGGCGGAGGGTCAATGTGGAGGCTGGCCGTGTGGCATCGCCCGCTCTGCCTGTGAGTGGACATGTGGCTGCTCCTTCAGCAAGGTCCGAGCAGGCACACGGGGGGAGGGGTTTATTAGTTATTGGGAGCTCCAACGTTAGGCGGGTGATGGAGCCCCTTAGGGAAATAGCGGAAAGGTCGGGGAAGAAGGCCAGTGTTCACTCTGTCTGCTTGCCGGGGGGTCTCATCCGAGATGTGGAGGAGGCCCTACCGGCGGCGATAGAGAGCACTGGGTGCACCCGACTGCAAATTGTTGCTCATGTCGGCACCAATGACTCTTGCCGTCTGGGTTCAGAGGTCATCCTCAGTTCGTACAGGCGGTTGGCGGAGTTGGTGAAGGTGGAAAGCCTCGCTCGCGGGGTGGAATCAGAGCTAACTATTTGTAGTATCGTTCCGAGAACCAATCGCGGTCCTCTGGTTTGGAGCCGAGTGGAAGGCTTAAACCAGAGGCTCAGACGATTCTGCGGAGAGCTGGGGTGCAAATTTCTCGACCTCCGCTATCGGGTGGAGAAATGTAGGGTCCCCCTGAATAGGTCAGGCGTGCACTACACGCCGGAAGCGGCTACGAGGGTAGCGGAGTACGTGTGGAGTGCACATGGGGTTTTTTTAGGTTAGAGAATTCCCTCCCTAGGCCCGACAAGACGCCTCCTGAGACGCGGCAAGGCAGGAGTAGGCAAAATGCAACAAGGAATAACAATATTAATGTGCTAATAGTAAACTGCAGAAGCGTCTATAGAAAGGTCCCAGAACTGCTCTCATTAATAAACGGTCACAACGCCCATATAGTACTAGGAACAGAAAGTTGGCTGAAACCAGACGTAAACAGTAATGAAATCCTAAACTCTGATTGGAATGTATACCGCAGAGATAGGCTGGACAGTGAAGGGGGAGGCGTGTTTATAGCGATAAGAAGTGCAATAGTATCGAAGGAAATTGACGGAGATTCGAATTGTGAAATGATTTGGGTGAAGGTCACGGTTAAAGCAGGCTCAGACATGGTAATTGGATGTCTCTATAGGCCCCCGGGCTCAGCAGCTGTTGTGGCTCAGCACCTGAAGAATAATTTGGAAAATATTTCGAGTAGATTTCCCCACCATGTTATAGTTCTGGGTGGAGATTTTAATTTGCCGGATATAGACTGGGAGACTCAAACGTTCATAACGGGTGGCAGGGACAAAGAATCCAGTGAAATATTTTTAAGTGCTTTATCTGAAAACTACCTTGAGCAGTTAAACAGAAAACCGACTCGTGGCGATAATATATTAGACCTTCTGGTGACAAACAGACCCGAACTATTTGAATCAGTTAATGCAAAACAGGGAATCAGCGATCATAAAGCGGTTACTGCGTCGATGATTTCAGCCGTAAATAGAAATATTAAAAAAGGTAGGAAGATTTTTCTGTTTAGCAAAAGTGACAAAAAGCAGATTACAGAGTACCTGACGGCTCAACACAAAAGTTTTGTCTCAAGTGCAGATAGTGTTGAGGATCAGTGGACAAAGTTCAAAACCATGGTACAATATGCGTTAGATGAGTATGTGCCAAGCAAGATCGTAAGAGATGGAAAAGAGCCACCGTGGTACAACAACCGAGTTAGAAAACTGCTGCGGAAGCAAAGGGAACTTCACAGCAAACATAAACATAGCCAAAGCCTTGCAGACAAACAAAAATTACGCGAAGCGAAATGTAGTGTGAGGAGGGCTATGCGAGAGGCTTTCAATGAATTCGAAAGTAACGTTCTATGTACTGACTTGGCAGAAAATCCTAAGAAATTTTGGTCCTATGTCAAAGCGGTAGGTGGATCAAAACAAAATGTCCAGACACTCTGTGACCAAAATGGTACTGAAACAGAGGATGACAGACTAAAGGCCGAATTACTAAATGTCTTCTTCCAAAGCTGTTTCACAGAGGAAGACTGCACTGTGCTTCTTTCTCTAGATTGTCGCACAGTTGACAAAATGGTAGATATCGAAGTAGACGACAGAGGGATAGAGAAACAATTAAAATCGCTCAAAAGAGGAAAGGCCGCTGGTCCTGATGGGATACCAGTTCGATTTTACACAGAGTACGCGAAGGAACTTGCCCCCCTTCTTGCAGCGGTGTACCGTAGGTCTCTAGAAGAGCGAAGCGTTCCAAAGGATTGGAAAAGGGCACAGGTCATCCCCGTTCTCAAGAAGGGACGTCGAACAGATGTGCAGAACTATAGACCTATATCTCTAACGTCGATCAGTTGTAGAATTTTGGAACACGTATTATGTTCGAGTATAATGTCTTTTCTGGAGACTAGAAATCTACTCTGTAGGAATCAGCATGGGTTTCGAAAAAGACGATCGTGTGAAACCCAGCTCGCGCTATTCGTCCACGAGACTCAGAGGGCCTTAGACACGGGTTCACAGGTAGATGCCGTGTTTCTTGACTTCCGCAAGGCGTTTGACACAGTTCCCCATAGTCGTTTAATGAACAAAGTAAGAGCATACGGACTATCAGATCAATTGTGTGATTGGATTGAGGAGTTCCTAGATAACAGAACGCAGCACGTCATTCTCAATGGAGAGAAGTCTTCCGAAGTAAGAGTGATTTCGGGTGTGCCGCAGGGGAGTGTCATAGGACCGTTGCTATTCACAATATACATGAATGACCTGGTGGATGACATCGGAAGTTCACTGAGGCTTTTTGCAGATGATGCTGTGGTGTATCGAGAGGTTGCAACAATGAAAAATTGTACTGAAATGCAGGAGGATCTGCAGCGCATTGACGCATGGTGCACGGAATGGCAATTGAATCTCAATGTAGCGAAGTGTAATGTGATGCGAATACATAGAAAGATAGGTCCCTTATCATTTAGCTACAAAATAGCAGGTCAGCAACTGGAAGCAGTTAATTCCATAAATTATCTGGGAGTACGCATTAGGAGTGATTTAAAATGGAATGATCATATAAAGTTGATCGTCGGTAAAGCAGATGCCAGACTGAGATTCATTGGAAGAATCCTAAGGAAATGCAATCCGACAACAAAGGAAGTAGGTTACAGTACGCTTGTTCGCCCAATGCTTGAATACTGCTCAGCAGTGTGGGATCCGCACCAGGTAGGGTTGATAGAAGAGATAGAGAAGATCCAACGGAGAGCAGCGCGCTTCGTTACAGGATCATTTAGTAATTGCGAAAGCGTTACGGAGATGATAGATAAACTCCAGTGGAAGACTCTGCAGGAGAGACGCTCAGTAGCTCGGTACGGGCTTTTGTTGAAGTTTCGAGAACATACCTTCACCGAAGAGTCAAGCAGTATATTGCTCCCTCCTACGTATATCTCGCGAAGAGACCATGAGGATAAAATCAGAGAGATTAGAGCCCACACAGAAGCATACCGACAATCCTTCTTTCCACGTACAATACGAGACTGGAATAGAAGGGAGAACCGATAGAGGTACTCAGGGTACCCTCCGCCACACACCGTCAGGTGGCTTGCGGAGTACGGATGTAGATGTAGATGTAGATGTAGATGTAATTTATGACGAGTATTTTAAAGAGCGACTGAAGTGGCCTCCGAGCAGCGTATTGCATATTCTCTTTCAACCCGATGACGGCAGCGACACGTCGGCTCCGGGACTCCACGAGCCACCGGAAGCACTGAGAAGTCGATGGTTACTCAAAACTAAAATCAAAAGCAGGCCACTGTTCACGGCAGGTAATCGAAACCGGGCCCATGGTAGTTATCTCTCTCGACAGCGTGTCGTATGTGTTCTACCTGATGTAGCGTAACGGAGAGGGCCTTGCGATTACTCGGGAGCCAATGGTATCATAGGGGCGCACTGAATCACTCTTACTCATTTCTTGTATCAGGAGAGAGATACAGCTAAAGTGAACCGGAGTTGTGAGTGGATAGCTGCATGAAAGAAGGAAGGAAGATTTTAGTTTAATTTACCGTCGACAACGAGGTCATTTTGAGACGGGGCACAATCTCTGATTGGTCAAGGATGGGGAAAAAAATCGGCTGCGCCCTTTCAAAGGCCCGTAAGTTGTCCGGTCTTTGGGATGGAGGTTCTTACCACCGTAGCTGAATGGTCAACACGGCCAACTGGATGCGGAGGTTCTGTGTTCGATTCTTGGTACTGCTAGGGATTTTTCCTTGGTGGGAGGACTGGTATGGAGTGCACTCTGGATCGTGAGGCCAACTGCCAAGATTAGGAAACCCAACAAAGGGATGACAGAATGGTCCGAAGGACCCGATCGGCCCGTATAGGGCCAGAACGCGAAACTTTACCTTTTTGTTGATTCGAAGTCGGACTAGTAGTAGACAATATTTGAGGAAAATCTAATCCCAAGGTACACATACACCCATAATAAATTCCGTAGCCAAGTGCCTATGTGACATATGTCCTCCCAATTTACAACATCCTCTCTTCAGTTAGGATAGAGAGACTTTTAGCTTAAGCAGTTTATAAATAACACTGGGTTTATGAAGTCTTACAATCACGAAAAATGTCCCTACGTCGATGTAAAGTTCACCGTGAGTACATGCACAAATACAATATTCACATTGTCACTTGAGGCAGGCATTGCCCTTTAGGATTCCGTTGAAGAAAAATGCACTGATTCATATTTCACGATAGTGAATATAAAATAAACTCTAAGACAAAAAAAACAACAAAAGAATGGGATGGAAATCGGTAGATGCAATGTACATGTAAAGGCTAACAAATGATTACAATTTCAGAAAAACTGATAATTTATTCAAGAGAAAGAGCTTCGCAAATCGAGCAAGTCAACAATGCGTTGATCCATTTCTGGCCCTTATGCGAGCGGTTATTCGGCATTGACTGATGGTTTTGCTGGATGTTTACCTGAGGGATATCGTGCCAAATTCTATCCAATTGGTACTTAAGTCTGTGAAAATACCGAAATGATTCGAGGGTCCTATACACAATGCTCCAAACGTTCCCAATTGGGGAGAGATTGTCGACCTTGCTGGCCAGGTTGGGGTTTGGCAAACACGAAGGCATGCAGTAGAAACTCTTGCCGTGTGCGGGCGGGCATTGTCTTGCAGAAATGTAAGCCAAGGGTGACTTGCCATGGAGGGCAACAAAACTGGACGCAGAGCATCGTCGACGTACCACTGTGCTGTAAGGGTGCTTATAACAACTAGAGCGACCCTGCTTGAAAAGAAATGGCACCCCAAACCATCACTCCTGGTTGTCGAGCCATATGGCCGGTGACAGTCAGGTTGGTATGCCACCGCAGCCCAGGGCGACTCCCGACACGTCTTCTCCCTGGAATCTCATTGACTCCTCGGCCGAGAACGTTTGAAGTGTTATGGACAGGGCCCTCCAACCAGCTTAGGATTTTTGCTGTCTGACTCGCCAATTGGACACAATTTGGCACGATATCCCCCAGGAGGGCATCCAACAACTCTGTCAGTCAATGTCAAGCCGAATGCCTGCTTGCGTAAGGGCCAGATGTGGACCAAAGAGTTATTGACTTGCCCAATTTCTCCTAAATGGATCATCGAGTTTTTTTCTGAAATTGCTATCGTCTGTCTGTACATGTACATCACATCTATCGATTTGCGTCTCATTCGGATAATTCTTTCGTGATGCATCTTTTTTGTCTTAGAGTGTACCGAACGCTCCTATTCGCGCCAACGGGGACCGCGACCCGACTTCTTATTGTTCGTTCCATGAGGCGATCTCGCGGTCTGACTCCTTACTCGCCTTTTCTGTAGGCGCAGAAAAACTCACCCCACTCCCTAGCTAAGGGGGCATACCCACTTCATACACTATGTGATCAAAAGTTTCCGGACACTCTCAAAAACATACGTTTTTCATATTAGGTGGAATGTGCTGCCACCTACTGCCAGGTACTCCATATCAGCGACCTCAGTAGTCATGAGGCATCGCGAAAGAGCAGAATGGGGCAGTCCGCGGAACTTATGGACTTCGAACGTGGTCAGGTGATTGGGTGTCACTTGTGTCATACGTCTGTACGTGAGATTTCCACTCTCCTCAACATCCCTAGGTCCACTGTTCCCGATGTGATAGTGAAGTGGAAACGTGAAGGGACACATACAGCACAAAAGCGACAGACCTCGTCTGTTGACTGACAGAGGCCGCGACAGTTGAAGAGGGTCATAATGTGTAATAGGCAGACATGTATCCAGACCATCAGACAGGAATTCCAAACTGCATCAGGATCCACTGCAAGTACTATGACAGTTAGGCGGGAGGTGAGAAAACTTGGATTTCATGTTTGAGCGGCTGCTCATAAGCCACAAATCATGCCGGTAAATGCCAAACGTCGCCTCGCTTGGTGTAGGGAGTGTAAACACTGGACGATTTAACAGTGGAAAAACATTGTGTGGAGTGACTTATCACGGTACACAATGTGGCGATCCGATTGCAGGGTGTGGGTATGGCGAATGCTCGGTGAACATCATCTGCTAGCATGTGTAGTGCCAACAGTAAAATTTGGAGGCGATGGTATTATTGTGTGGTAGTGTTTTTCATGGGGTTCGGGGGGGAGGGGGAGGTGGGGGGGGGGCGTGCACCCCTTGTTGTTTTGCGTGGCACTATCACAGCATAGGCCTACATTGATGTTTTAAGCACCTTCTTGCTTTCCACTGTTGAAGAGCTATTCGGAGATGGCGATTCCATCTTTCAACACGATCGATCTCCTGTTCATAATGCACTGCCTGTGGCGGAGTGATTACACGACAGTAACATGCCTGTAATGGACTGACCTGCACAGATTTCTGACCTGAATCCTATAGAGCACCTTTGGGATGTTTTGGAACGCCAGGCCTCACCGACCGAATCGATACCTCTCCTCAGTGCAGCACTCCGTGGAGAATGGGCTGCCATTTCTCAAGAAACCGTCCAGCACCTGACTGAACGCATGCCTGCGAGAGTGGAAGCTGTAATCAAGGCCAACACCATATTGGGTACCAGCATTACCAATGATGGGCGCCACAAACTTGTAAGTCATTTTCAGCCAGGTGTCCGGATACATTTTATCACATAGTGTATGTGTTCTTGGCTCTACTGGAGATTGGTAAGTGTAAGATTCGATACCCCGTAGAAACATCGATAATTGCACTCTTACAAGTTCTGCCATTAGTATTAAGCGATATGTTGAAATAACGGAAAACATGAATTTGGATGGCAAGACGGGGATTTGAACAGCCGTCCTGAATATGAGTCCTGTGTCTTACCACTGCGGGAGGAGCTTTGTCCGTGAGTGGCACAAAAGCAGTTTTTAGTCCTATTCTAATGCACAGTTTGTAATCTATCATCACGAATCATAAACGCGCTCTAGGCGCTTCAGTCTGGAACGGCGCGACCGCCACTGTCGCAGGTTCGAATCCTGCCTCGGGCATGGATGTGCGTGATGTCCTTAGGTTAGTTAGGTTTAAGTAGTTCTAAGGTCTAGGGGACTGATGAACTCAGATGTTGAGTCCCATAGTGCTCAGAGTCATAAATGTGCGCAGCCACCTACAGAGTGTAATGTTAATTCTGCACTTGGATAGAGTTCAGGTGCGACAGAATATTGTCTCGTACTGCTAAGTGTACATATGATTTACCATAAATTCAATATATGATTCAGCCATCAGGGATAGGGTTCTGATCTCATTTCCCTGCGAAATTCGGATAACAAATATCTCCTTTGCCTTGATGGCGTCTGTAGCCCACGAAGTTTCTGTCGTATGGATTCTGACTGACGAGTGACTCGGTAAACTGTAAACTGTGACCCGTCTGTCTGCTGTTGAGGCCAGGTGTAATCGATTTTGGCCTCATACGTCTGTATGTATTGACCATTGCAGGAAGTTGGCGATGGGGAATTACCCTGAACTGCTCTACCCGTAGTAGAATCTACAAGATTTCGAAGATGGAGTGGCCATTGCAAATGGTTGAAATGGCTCTGAGCACTATGGGTCTCAACTTCTGAGGTCATTAGTCCCCAAGAACTTAGAACTAGTTCAACCTAACTAACCTAAGGACATCACACACATCCATGCCTGAGGCAGGATTCGAACCTGCGACCGTAGCGGTCTCGCGGTTCCAGACTGCAGCGCCTAGAACCGCACGGCCACCTCGGCCGGCAGTGGCCATTGCATCTGACCCTGATCAGGTACGCTGAGATAGTGCCCATCTGTCACTTTGATGACCAGTATAAGGTCTGATGACAACATGCTCCCACGCTACGCTGAGCCACGTTAAATTTTGTGAGAACTGTAGTGTCGCGGAATCGTAAAGACTTGGAAACGTTTAATATCGTCAAAGTTTCGTTGCTTATGCTGAGAGCCAGATGCAGTAGGTTAGCCAAGAGATAAGAGGGTTGCACATGTATCGGAATGTGTCGTCACGCAGAGCCAATGGCCTGGTTACACACAACAGGTGAGAGAGAATCGCTTAGCACGCGGGTTTGTGTTAGATGGAGACTTTCGTAGAGGGGAAGACAGAGGTATAGCATCAGCTGTACTGCACTGCACAACTTCGCCTAAGTCTGCCGTAACAACACGTAACTCTGTCGCAAGAACACCTAAGGTGCGAGTATGATAGATGAATCAGCAGTATAAGTGGAACGAATGCGTTCATTACAAACGAGCATGACGTCAGGACGTCGCTCGTGCTTCCTTTAAATACGCCAGCTTTGATAGCAACAAGGCACTCTCAGTCAGACTTGCAGTTAGATGTGTACTGGGTCACTGCGTAGCGCTCAGCTCGGTGATCGACATGTTAATCTTTATTAAGGAGATGTTGCAGTAAGGGTGGCCCATCCAGCAGCAGACGTGAGGAGACAGTACCAGCTCTGATCCTCTCTGCTGCCGCTGTCGATCATCAATCCAGGATTAGCAGACATCGCGGCAGACTCGCTCGCCGCCAATGCTGACCACATCAGTGAGCCATCGTCGAGATCGTGCGGGGCCTAGGCCCTGTGCATCCACCGTCACAACTGGGTGAGCCGACGATGCTGGGGGACTCCAGCTCGTTCCACCCGTCCACTGCGGTCGAGCCACCAGGAGGAGCAGAGAAGAAGACGGGGTGGGATAGAGTACAGTCCGCACTACGAGAACGCTTCTCGTGCCGACAGCGACGGGACTCCAACCCGGAGCCTCCTACGCACAGCCGGGCGCCGCCAGTCACGCGCGGCCGAAGTAAGGGCATTCCAATGCTACGTCACTGCACGCGGCGCTGCTCTAGCAAGACCGGTGTGGCCCGGAGCTGGTGTCATCGCTCCGAGTCAGCGAGGACTCGGCGAAGGTCGTTGGTATCACCAAGCTCAGCCAGCCTGTGTTACGCGGGCCACATTGTACTCGGCAGGAATATAGGTGTCATGAATTAATAATGTTTCTTTGGCGTTTCTGACGCGTCCACAGTTAATTCCCAGCATCCTGACAACTGGAGAGGTCACCACACGGCTTCCAGTCCACCGTAGGCTACTGGGACCACCAGGGCGCCTACAGAACTACAACAGCCAGAAGGAATGGTTCGAACGAACCCATACCTAGATTGTGCATAGAACAAAGTGATAGCAGTGAGGGAGGGAGGTTGCAGAGGTATGGAGTTCACACAGGCACAGTAGCATCTTCTTATGTGGGGTTGGAAAAGACAGTAATACGCCTTTATCATTTAAAAAGAGCGGTCACACAGCGTTTAAGGCGCTGGACGTGCATGAGCAACAAGTATGAAGAAGTAAGTACTTATCATTTCAGACAATGCTTAAAAGTGGGAAAGAAGGAAGCTTAGGGTTTAACGTCTAGGAAGTGCCTTCCTGGAACATTGTAGAACGGCTGACAACTGGGTGGCATAGACTGACGTATTCGCTGGAAGATCTCTTGTTATGGCAATCTCACTGCAGTCTTCAGGTAGTATTCAGTTACTAGTATTGATAGAACATAGTGGAAAATAGGTGTTCATGTTGCACATCGTTGCAGCGCAAGCTGACTGTTGTCTAGAAACAGCTAAATGGTTCAAATGACTCTGAGCGCTATGGGACTTAACATCTGAGGTCATCAGTCCCCTAGAACGTAGAACTTCTTAAACCTAACTAACCTAAGGACATCACACACATCCATGCCCGAGGCAGGATTCGAACCTGCGACCGTAGTGGTCGCGCGGTTCCGGACTGAACCACCTAGAACCGCTTGGCCACCGCGGCCGGCAAAACAGCTAAATATTGAAGCTGCATTGGTCACAGCTACATGCTGCTGCTGAAGGCGGCGGCGGGGTTGTTACTCGTGAGTGAAGGCTATGACACCTCGGGAGCCTCTGGCGTCGTATGGGATTCCTGACTGTACTGTACTTTCCGATGCATATAGCCTGGCTGGTTGTCCCTACCTGAAGGTGAATGGCGTACTATGGCGGGTTTGCGAGTATCTAGAAGGAAGGGGTGACTGTGGGTACTGAGTGTACGAACGTTGCTTTACACCCTAGCAACAGACACGAGAGGCTATCTACTGCTGAGAATACACCCGAACCAGGGTGACGGTCTACATTTGTTGCAACTATCGCACTTCTCCTGATAGTTGCGAACGTGTTCAGTGTGTGGATGCATTGGTAACTGGGAGTTAGAGCATAAGGCTGGTAAAGGAGCCTCCTAACAAAATAACTGCTAGGTCAAAAAGCAAAGCCGGTGTGAGCTCGGTATGCTGCTAAATTAAGTCAGATAGGATTCGTTCCCTCAGTGTAAAAAGAGAAAATGTTAATATGGTATTCGCTAACCACAGGAGGACCACGAAAAGTCCTAACCTCATAAAAATGACCACATAGTACTGGGAACAGAAAGCTGAGGGAAGCCAGAAATGAACAGTAGCGAAACCTTAGTTTTCGATTCGAATATATAAGGGGCGGTCAAAGGAAAACGAGACAAAAGGCAAAAAGTAAGTAAACTGTTTCTTATTTCAAAAGTAATTGCCGTTACTGGTAATACACTTACCCCACTCTGAGACAAGACTGTCAATGCCTTCATAATTGTGTAGAAAAATGTTTACAGTTCTCTACGGACCCACACGAACATGCCCACATATTGCCACGGTTGTTTAGACTACGCAGCAGAAGTATCACGGGAAAGCCTTTACACATCCTCCATACAGCTCTAATCTCTCCCTACGAGATTTCCATGTTCTTGGAGCCCTGAAGAAAAGTATTCGTGGCCATATATGTGCTCCAGACAAAGAAGTGCACCCCTCGGTACAGTCACGGTCCTATAGGCACCTGCGAACGTTTTCCATGAGGGCACTGACCATCTTGCCTGACTTAACAATTGAAGATGGCGACCACTTCGCATTTAAATGCAGTATCCATGAAAACCAATGACTTCACAAGCCATGTCCCCTTATCTACGACGTCATCACCCCATATCAATGCAATAATAATCGTGTTGTTACTAGCCATGTAATTTCTTCCATGACATCACGTTGGCAGAAAAAGAATACTGACGAACTGCATAAAATGGCGCCATGTTGAAAACGTATGTGAGCGATTTGAATTTTTTTATATCAAAATTGTGCAAGTGCGCGTGCGCGCACACACACACACACACACACACACACACACACACACACACATCTGAGAAAAATGATATGCACACATTTTCAGGTTCGAGTGCAGCAGTGGTTTGATGCGAGGGAGATAGGAGGGAGAGGGAGAGAGAGAGAGAGAGAGAGAGAGAGAGAGAGAGAGAGGGGGGGGCAATGATGGTCAGTTTATGTGGTGCCTGCCATTACCCTTCCCCTCTCCCAGGTAAATGGCTCTAAGCACTATGGGACTTGACATCTTAGGTCATCAGTCCCCTACACTTAGAACTACTTAAACCTAACTAACCTAAGGACATCACATACAACCATGCCCGAGGCAGGATTCGAACCAGCGACCGATGGGCCAATAGTTGTCAACTTACAGGGTGCGGCGGAGATGGACAGTTTACAAGGATACTGCCATTAACCCTCCCACTTCCAGATACTGTTAGCCAGAGGCAATGATGGTGAGTTCACCAGATGGGGTAATGATAGTTCAATTTACAGAGTGGGGCAATGATGATCAGTTTATAAGGATACCGCCATAACCTATGCTGTTGAGTGAGGCAATGATGGTGAGTTCAGTGGTTGAGGTTACGATGATTCAACTCACAGGCTGGGACAATGATAGTCAGTTTACAGGATGCTGCAATAATGGTCAGTTTCCAGAGTGGGGCAATGTGGGTCAATTTAAATAGCGACTGCCATTACCCTGGATACTATTGGATGGGACAACGATGGCCAGCTTACAGGGTGAGGCAATGCTGGTCTGTTTACAGAGTGACTGGTTCAAATGGTTCATACGGGACTTAACTTCTGAGGTCTAGAACTTAAACTACTTAAACCTAACACACCCATGCCCGAGGCAGGATTCGAACCTGCGACCGTAGCGGTCGCGCGGTACCAGACTGAAGCGCCTAGAACCGCTCGACCACTGCGGCCGCACAGAGTGAGTGACATTGTCCCTGGATGTTACTGGGTAGAGCAATGATAGTCAGTTAATGGTGTGAGGCACTGATGATCACTTCACAGGGTGAGGAAATGATTAATTTCCCGCCAACGTGCTGTCATAGGAAAAAGGGGCATGGCTTAGACATCATAACAGGTAAGTTATTGATTAGGAGTAATGACGTAATAGATAAGAGGATTGTAACGTAAGTATTATCGCACATTTCAGTGCTGTAATTGAGTGCAAAGTGGCCCAGAACATACACAGCCCTCCTATTGTGGGTCAAACGTTGCAATAGATTGCTTCCATAGACCACCTGAAGCAAAGATTGTAACATCAAAACGATTCAGGGAGAGCTTGGAGAATGTAGCGTGGAAATTAACTGGCCATGCTACAAGGCAATGGGGGAAGATTTCAACTTACAAGCAATACTTTGTGAGACTCAAGACATTAGAAGAGGCACAAGGAACAAGATTCTTCTGATACTGTCGTAAATGTCTTACCAAAAAATTGCACGGAGAGCAAGTGAAAGAACCTATTCTTGAGCGTAACGCCATAGATGTGCTTGTGAGGAAGAGACTCGAACTATTGCACCGGTTAACGTAAAGGTGATAAACAGTGGCATTAAGTAAGCTACAGAACCAGATGTTAAAATAAAAACTACGAAAGACTGTAAAATATTTCTGCTACCACAGAAGAGTAAATACACACATAAAAAAGTTTTGCATCACCTCGGTTCTGAGAGTTCCGGAACCTGAACAGAAAATTGGAATAGAGATCAACATAAACATCATTTTCGCCCTTTATATTGCTCATGAAAACCACACATTGCATGTTGTCCCATCATACAGCGAGACCTTCAAAGGTGGCGGTCCAGATGGCTGCACACACTGGTATCTCTAACTCCCAGTAGCACGTCCTCTTGCATTGATGCATGCCTGTATTCGTCGTGGCATACATTCCACAAGTTCATCAAGGCACTGTTGGTCCATATTGTCCCACTCCTCAACAGAGATTCGGCGTAGATCCCTCAGAGTGCTTCGTGAGTCACGTCGTCCATAAACAGCCCGTTTCATCTTATCCCAGGTATGTTCGATAGGGTCTGGATAACACGCTGGCCACTGTAGTCGAGCGAAGTCGTTATTCTGAAGGAAGTCATTCACAAGAGGTGCACGATGGGGGCTCAAATTGCCGTCCATGAAGACGAATGTCTCGCCAACGTGTTGCCGATATGGTTGAACTGTCGGTCGGAGGATGGCATTCACATATCGTACAGCTGTTATGGCGCTCTCTATGGCCACTAGCGGCGTACATGAGCCCCACATAATGGCATCCCAAAACAGCAGGGAACCTCCAACTTGCTGCACTCATAGGACAGTTTGTCTAAGGCGTTCAGCCTGACCAGGTTGCCTCCAAACACGTCTCCAACGATTGTCTGGTTGAAGGCATATGCGACACTCATCGGTGAAGAGAACATAATGTCAGTCCTGAACGGTCCATTCGACATGTTGTTGGGTCCATCTGTACCGGACTGCATGGTGTCGTGGTTGCAATGATAGAACTCGCCATGGGTGTCGTGACTGAAGTTGCGCATCATGCAGCCTATTGCGCACAGTATGAGTCATAACACGACATTCTGTATCTGCACGAAAAGCATTATTTAACGTGGTGGCGTTGCTGTCAGGGTTCCTCCGAGCCATAATCCGTAGGTAGTGGTCATCCACTGCAGTAATAGCCCTTGGGCGGCCTGAGTGAGGCATGTCATCGACAGTTCCTGTCTCTCTGTATCTCCTCCATATCCGAACAACATCGCTTTGATTCACTGCGAGACGCCTGGACACTTCCCTTGTTGAGAACTCTTCCTGGCACCAAGTAACAATGCGGACCCGATCGAACCGCGTATTGACCGTCTAGGCATGGTTGAACTACAGGCAACACGAGCCATGTACAGTCGTGGACAAAACGAGCGAGACCCCGCGCCTTTTCGTTATGCTGATCCGCACAGCTTTAAAGTCTGCTACACAGCATAACAGGCAAGGCGACGAAGTGCTACCAACCTACTATGCACAGGTGTGAAATTGAAAAATTATCTGAACTTTGTCAGACTGTTTTCAATCATGTGTAAGACTATACTAATGCTGATTAGTGTGTTAATCACAACACGTAAATATAAGATATAAATGAAAGAAGACTGCAACTAGAACATTTCGAATAAAGAGTAGGGGGAATTATTTATGCGGCCCTCATCTTCAGTAACTGTCGTAGCTATTTTCGTTGTTAGGATTTCGTCACCTAAATCGGTAAAAATGGAACCCTACTAGTCTCACTTTCTTGACCGTCTATCTTTCTACCCAACCCATAAAACCCATTTACCTTGAGTATGGGTAGACATGGTAAGCGGAAATTTATCGCACTTCCTGCAGTATACGATCCCTTGGTGGTGCAAAAAGAGAGCTTCTATGTCAACGCAATCTATTGATACGATTGTTTGTTAAGAAAATTTACGCAACGGTAATCCATTATGACTGGTCTGAACGTTGACACAGACCATTTCGCGGTCGAATGCGCATAATATTTTGCTAATTCCTAACGATCTTGGGTACTTTGTCTTACTAAAACAGTTATGTTATCTCGATAAGTCGAAATTCAGTTTTATTTGTACAGTTCATACTAACTAGCGTTTCTTCTTTCATTTATATCTTATATTTACGTGTTGTGTTTAATACACTAATCAGCGTTAATACAGTCTTACACATGACTGAAAACAGTCTGACAAAGTTCGGATAGTTTTTCAATTTCACGCCTGTGCATAGTAGGTTGGTAGCACTTCGTCGCCTTGCCTGTTATGCTGTGGAGCAGACTTTAAAGCTGTGCGGATCAGCATAACGAAAAGGCGAGGGGTCTCGTTCGCTTTGTCCACGGCTGTACCTCCTTCCTGGTGGAATGACTGGAACTGATCGCTGTTGGACCCCCTCCGTCTAATAGGCGCTGTTCGTGCATGGTTGTTTACACCTTTGGACGAGTTTAGTGACATCTCTGAACAGCCAAAAGGACTGTGTCTGTGATACAATATCCACAGTCAACGCCTGTCTTCAGGAGTTCTAGGAACCGGGGTGATGCAAAACTTTTTTTGATGTGTGTAATAGAGGTAAGCGATTGCGGAAGAGAAAGTCATTTAACTTCACTCAGGAGGGGAAGGCCGACTCGAACAGATGGGAAATTTATACAGTTATATGGACAACAGGAACTAATCCATAAAGCAGCAGTTTTCGGGTTGCTTGCTGACGCAACGCAGCGGTCGAAGCGATGGGTAAAACGTGCATTTCTTACTCATTTTCACGAGTACGGACGTATCTGCGAAATTGTCAGCCTACATCGCTGGCGTCAGTCTGTTCCAGAGTTATAGAATACCTTTTGAGTTCACGTATTATAACTTTAATGGAGAGCGGAAATTTTATGGTTCAAATGGTTCAAATGACTCTGAGCACTATAGGACTTAACATCTATGGTCATCAGTCCCCTAGAACTTAGAACTACTTAAACCTAACTAACCTAAGAACATCACACAACACCGAACCATCACGAGACAGAGAAAATCACTAACCCCACCGGGAATCGAACCCGTGAACCCGTGGAAATTTTATCTCTAGGAATCAACATTGATTTTGTAAATTTTCTAACAGCGGTCTTGTTAAACTCAGCTGGTTCTCTTTGACCGTGATTGAAAAAAGAATCGTACTTCCGCTTTGTGAACAAAACACAACCCTTCGAAAAATCGATTTAGCTTTGTGACTCGACTGACAACTTCCTAGGGATCTAGAACTCAGCATGTCATTGTTAACAAGAAAAAGTTGTCAGATGTGAAAGCAAATTCGGGAGTGCACCGAGGGAGAGCTATAGGATGATGATGATGTTTAGTTTGGGGGGCACTCAACTGCGCGGTCATCAGCACCCGTAGAAAGTTCCAATTTTTACACAGTCCAATTTTTTTCACAGTCCAATATAGCCTCTGTCACGAATGATGATGATAACAACACAAACACCCAGTCCCCAGGCAGAGAAAATCCCCAACATGGCCTGGAATCGAATCCGGAACCCCGTGATCCAGTGGCAGGAACGCTAGCCACTAGACCACGAGCTGTGGACGAGAGCTATAGGACCGTTACTGTGCACGTTATATATGAATGATCCGATGGATAACATCGGAAGCTGCGGGTGATAATAATGCTTGAGAGATAGGAAACACAAACGGAGATCAGTAGATTTCGTCACTGGTTCGTTTAGTAAGTGCGGGTGCTTCACTGAGATGTTTATCAGCTGTGGTAACAAGAGACGCGTTGTGCACCACTAAGAAGTTTACTGTCCAAATTCCGAGACCGTGGTTTTCAGGAAGAGTCAAGAAACATGTTACTTCCTCTCGCATACGCCTTGCGGAACGACAGCGATAAAGAAGTCAGGCATTCGGGCTCATACACATTATTATTGACAATTATTCTTCGCGCACACCATTCGAGAATGGAAAAAGAAGGAGAGAAACGGCTAGTGGCACTCCAGGTACCATCCGACACATACCATAGACTGGCTTGCCAAGCACAGATATGTAAGTATCTGGCCGGCTTAGATGAAAATTTTCACAACTTTATGTGTACTGATAATTTAATTCTTATCTTACCTTGATGTTTTCATACAACACACTCTTCAGATGTTCTTGATTAAGGAAATCAAACAGGTTTATGCCAGAAACTGGAGGCGGCTCCAATTCGTCGGTGCTATGCGCAGTCGTTGGATGAGCTATCCAGATTTGGGTTTCTGTCATTAGTTTGTTCCTGTGTACACCCTCTAAATTACCTCGAAGATTTTCGACATCATTTTAAGGAACCCTACAGATAGTAACAAAAAGTTAAGGACATCACGGCATTGAACAACCAGTAAAAAGTGGCAGTATCTTTATGGAAGAGGAAGTAGTCAATGTATCATGAAAGACGTTTAAACAGAAACATACGACGTGAAGAGAGCAGTTTCACCTCAAATAATTCGATGGTCCAAAACTCATTAGTGTGCCAGTTCCAGCATTCGAACGATTCATCAGCAAAATACTGATAGATAATCAAATGTCAGGCCTATATTCACGGACAATCGCTATTTAGGAAACGAGTGCTTGTAGGGGTCATGACATCGACTGAGAATCTTCGTGTATACTCCTGGCTTTAGCATTCAGGTTGCAACATCCAAGTCCATATTTTTGTAGCCATTGGTAGAGCAGTTACTGCGCCAGTATAGACACTAGGTATTCATATAGTAACATGTCTGTCGAATGATGAGAGAAGATAGGAAGCGTGTCAACTGTGCTTCAAGAAGGGCATTGGAGACGAAGAGAATTTGGTAAGAAAAGGGAAGGATATCAGTGTATGGAAATCATGGAAAACCTAACTCTGGATGGCCGGAAGAGAATTTGAATCGTCATACTCCAGAAACCAGTGTGCTAACTATAGCGCCACCTCGCTCGGTGTAACTCTCCAATATTGACTTATGGGGGAAGAAAGCGAGCAAGGTCTTGGCAGAAAGGAATATCTCCGTAACCTGCTAAACCGTTTTCACACATACTGCTCTGGATTCCCAAGGGCGCTACGGCCTCCTGGACTTACGCCTGCCCATCACGACGTCCCTGGATGTTCAGTGGTATTTGACAGTCTGCACAGTTTTAGCTACTGTGTATTAGCCACTTATCACAGCTTAACTTGGAAAGAAACTTGAAAACAAGGCACATGTGCTGTGAGTTAGCCAATGCTTTCCTCAATTCGAGTATAGTGGACCGAAAAATAGTAATCTCCTTTCTTCATGTGAGAAGAACCTGTGCCATGTCGACCAACTGGATTTGTAGGCTCCCCCAACGTATGACGGTGGTTTGAAAAGTTCTCGGAATCATCACGAGAGGTCAGTGCTAACGCGTCGAGTTGTTCAAGTGATATTCATTGGACTGTTGCCTGTAACACGTGCCACGACAGTGCTCTTGGAAGAGAGCTGTGGCGGTGATGTGGCTCTGTTGTTCCCGTGTAATGATTTTCGAAGATGGAAAAAATCGAGATTCGAGCAGTGATTAAGTACTTCATAAAGAAAGGTATGAAGCAAAGGACATTCATGCCAATTTCCAGAATACATTGGGGGACTCTGCTCCTTCATATTCAACTGTTACCAAGTGTCACTACTCCAGAAATCACTGCAAAAGTGCACAACATGGTCATGGAGTATCGCCGATTGAAAGTGCGTGAAATTCCTCACACTTGCCAGAAGTCTTCTGAAAGGGTGGCTGAAGTGGCTGCAGAGTGAGTCACTAACGGCACACCAACAACCCTCGCTGACGGCTAACTGCAAGTACGCGCTAAATCTCTCTTAGTCCGTCAATACATCTGCTCTGGAGGTTTACATTGGCGGTTAAAACTCTTGGAAGTGAAGCGATGATTGCTCCCTACGAAGAAGAAGTCAGAAGAAGACGTGTTGAAGGCTTTCTCCAAAGAAGACACTAGAAGAAATCTCTCTTTAAAAAGTCTTAAGAAGAAACAACGTACCCAAAGTTCGCTTAAGGGAAGACTCACATTTCTATGTTTTCGCTCTTTAGTCTATTCAAATTAGTTGGTCTATGGTTCTTCCGAGTGCCGACCGGTAAAATTTAATAAACGCTGCTCCCTGGCCTTTCTTTTAAGTGTTTAACCAGTATTGTGCATCGTATCATTTAACACTGAAAACCAACATATCACTCTCTTTCCATCTCTCTCTATGACCAGCAAATTTCTCTGTCTAACCTCTCGTTTATTCATATTAGCCAATCCTGGCAGTTCTCATGTTACATAAGCATTTGGTTTTTGTGAAATCAACGTCCAGTGGTGTTTCACAGCTTCAAAGCATCACAAAACTATAGATTTCTACTCCATTTTTGTGATAGCTTCTGTAGCATACAGTGCTTTTTGGAGAAAACACAGCTTTCTACGTTTTGTGCACAAAAGTGCTTTCTTGGACTTCGCTGAAAACAGATTACTTCTCAATTCACTTCTGGGTTTAAAACTGGTTGCGGCTGGGGCCTAGGGCCAAAGGGCATTTTATCTGTGGTTGCCTGGTGTGCTTCAGGCGCCCAGAAGTAGAACTATTAAAGATCGTCTGGTGGCTTGCGGGCCACTGACCTGCCCGCCTCCTGGCACTGCCTTTTAAGAAGAGCTGCTTCAAGGATACTGGTCTAAGTGGGTCTATGGCCCTGTCACCTCATTCCATGTTGTATTCTCGTACCAGATCCCTAGATCAAGGGAGAGGATGTTGTTTGGTGGCTGGAATTCTCTGTCTACAACACAACTGCACACATGTATTATCAGGGTTATTTATTTACATAAACAGGAAGCTACTTACCTTTAAGAGAGTCCATGTGCTGTGGTAAAAGCTCTACAGTATTAACCCACGTCATCCACACTGCTCGTGAAGTACAAGTCCTGTTATGTACACTAATCTGGTCGCAATGTGCTGACAGACACCAACTTGGAGCTCGAGTTAGTGCGTCAGTGACTGGCTGAGCTAGTAAGTGAGCTAGTGAATGAGTTAGTGAGCCAGTGGCAGAGTTTGACTGACTGAGGCCTCTGGTCAGCGGCGGTGATCTAAATACTTGCGGTAGAGAGGGCGTTGGCAGCACATTGCTTGCAAGTCTGTCTTTGGCCTCTCTCCTGATAGGCGCACGTGATCCAGCGCCTACTACCGATCTTCTTGCAACATCTGTGCCAACCAGTGTGCTCGCGACAGCTTGCACCAACCGTTGTCGTGTAGGGAGGCTGGAAGCAACAATGGGGAGGGAGGCAGGATGCTGGACATTGAGACGAGCCGAGAGCGGTGACTGTCGAGGACAGTGTACTCCCGATCATACCCCACTAACTTGCTTATGAGGCAACAGGAAAATCCACCTGAAAACTGCTGCCAGAGGCGCATGTCCAAGCCTGAAGAAGTGTCCTGGGGTGATGGTAGCGACGGCGATGGCGGGTCCAGGTCCATTGGAATGGCGAGTGGGGATGGCGGGGGCGAGGTCGCAACGTCCATCCGCTCCTCCTTGGATGTCCTGGTGGAACCGGCGGGCGGCCGCGAAGGCTGTGGGGTCCCGTGAGGCTGTGAATCTGGGGGGAAGAAGCAGAATAACAGACAAGTGACATTCACGAATTTGGTTCTGGTGGTGGCGGTGCAAACCATCGGGACCTGCTATCAAGTACATAGTAGAGTCCATGTTTTCGTGTATCACGCCTCTTTCCCACCGGCCACGGTTGCCATTATCCCTGAAAAGAATAAGATCGCGTGGCTCAAAGCGGTACTCGCGGACAATTGACGGCGTCAGATGCTGTGGTGGGTGTAGCAAGTGTAGCAGCGTCGGATAGCGGCGGCCATGCAAAAGTTTCGCCTCTGATAGTCCGTCTCGTAGGTAGGAGCGACAGGAGGCGAGAAAGAGTTGCAGCGCCGGGTCCCGTGTGTGGGTGGTGCAAAGCTCGGCCATGTGTTTGAAAGTGCGTACGAAGCGTTCTGCTTCTCCACTGGACTGGGGTGAAATGGAGCACTTGTTAGATGACGAATGCCATTTCGTTTACAGAATAGTTCAAAATCACATGAAGTGAACTGTGGTCCATTGTCGGACACAAGTATTTCTGGCAAACCTTCTATGCAAAATATGGAGGACAAAGCTTGAATGGTGCTACGTGATGTGGTGGAAGCCATAGGGTCCACAGCTTGTGGTCTAGAAGCTAGCATTGCTGCCTCTGGATCATGGGGTCCTGAGTTCGATTCCCAGGCGGGTTGCGGATTTTCTCTGCCTGGGGACTGCGTGTTTGTGTTGTCCTCATCATTTCATCGTCATCATCATTCGTGACAGTGGCAAAAATGGGTAATGAAAAAATAGGGACTTTTATGGGCGCTGATGACCACGCATTTGAGCGCCCCACAAATCAAACATCGTCAAAAGCCATAGGCACTGCAAATGGGAACATGCTAAAAGACTCTACCACTATGAGCCAACTAGCGTTCCAAAATGGTCCTCCAAAGTCTATATGCACTCGTTGCAATGGGAATTGAGTATTAGGCCAAGCTGAGAATGCATGTGATCGAGCGGATGGTCTTAGGCACATGTACGACACAGTGACATCATCTGTTCAATGTAGGTGGCCAAGCCCTGCCAAGTACAGTGCCGTCGCTCTAACTGTTTAGTGCGAACATTTCCCCAATGTCATTGGTGGAGCAATCGCACCACATCCTTTTGCAACACTTTGGGAATAAGCACACACCGACTGTCCCCCGTCATTTTGAACTAGAATCACCCCCTGTTGAACTGAAAGGTTATGCCGACGTGCAAAATATCGGCTCACAACTGAGTTCTAGATATTGTTCAATGAACAAGGCCAAGACGTGCGAATATAATGCAACAAAACCGTGAGGTCTGGGTCTGCTTCTGTAGCCTGTGCAATTTTTCTGTAGTGCAAGGGAAAAGATTTCAGGAATTCAGAGCCCTGTGTATTGATCTGGCAACAAGATGCGGCAGTTGCATCAAAATCAGAGTCTGGGCCAATCGGAAGGCGAGACAGGATGTCTGCATTGCCATGCTTTGCCGCATGTCTGTACACAATTTCATTCTGATACTGTCCAACGCTGCAATTTTTGAGCAGTGCGTGTAGGAACAGACTTTGACGGATGAAACAAGGACTGCAAAGGTTTGTGATCTGTCACTAAATAGAACTTGCGACCATCTTTTTCAGTTTGTGAATAATTGCACTGAGGTTGAGTTAACAACTTTGAGGCAAAAGCAAAAGTATTGTGCATCAAGTCTACGCGAAAGCATAGCGCCGATTGCGTAGGAAGCAGCGTCGACTTGCAAAACAATTGGCATGGCAGGATCAAAATGCACTAAACATCTGTCATTAAGCAAGGCATTTTTCAGTTTTTGAGTTTAGTCCTCATAGAAGGTACATTTTTGCTAAGCAAGCGATACAATTGAGCGGCGATCTGAGTGGCATTCGGTATGTGTCATCTTTCCTAGTACTACTGCATTTCAGGCACATTGCGAGGAACAGGCAGGTCACGGATTGCAAGCAAATGAGATTGGGGGGCGTGCACACCCTGACTGTTTATCACATGACCTAAGTACTGTAGTTCTGTCTGAAAAAAGTCACACTTTTCGAGACGAACCTTGAGTCCTGCTTTTGACAACACTCGAAAAAGAATACGCGAATTGGCGATGTGTTCTTCCTCTGGTGTAGGGCCTGAGACGACAATATCGTCAAGGTAGTTGGAACAAAATGGCACTTTTGCAATCAGCTGTTCCAAGTAACGTCGAAAAATGGCGATTGGAGAAGCACTGCCGAAGAGCAACCGCAAATATTTGAACAGTCCTAAGTGTGTATTTACAACAAACACTTTCTGTGATTCTTCATCCAATGGAATTTGCAAGTTGGCATCACACAAATCTGTCTTAGAAAAGTAACGTCCTGCACCAAGCCTGTCCATGAGTTCCTCAGGGCGAGGTAACGGGTAAGTGTCAACTATTGTCTGTGGGTTGACTGTAGACTTGAAGTCAACACAAATGCGAATGTCACTAGAAGCCTTAGACAACAAAACGAGAGGACTTGCCAATTGGCTAGCTTGAATGGGAGCCATTACACCATTATCATGCAATTCTTTCAATTCACTGGCTACTTTGTCTCTTAAGGGGGTAGGACGTCAAACGGGCCGACTTGGAGTAGGAGAGGCACCACAGGACATTTTATTTTCTACTGTCTTTACTTTTACAAATAAATTCATAAAACTTTGTCAGCATGACCAGAAGGATTCAGGATTCACACTCATAGCAGTGGAAGTGCAAAAACATAACAAAATAATTTTTTTTAGATATGAAATTTCATCATTTTTTCACTTACTGTTGGCTGCATTTGTTACTATAGGTACACTTTTCTTCATAAGTAAGAGAGACTGTTCGATGAATTTTGCACAGCATACAAACCATACTTACAGGTGTCTGAAACTCTAGAATCTCTTTAATTTATGAAAAAAACGAATGAGGTGTTACGTTTTAAATTTTATGTTTAGAAAAATCCTTCCTGGTCATGCTGACAAAGTTTTATGAATTTATTTGTAAAAGTATAGACAGTAGAAAATAAATGTCCTGTGGTGCCTCTCCTGCTCCAAGTCAGCCCGTTTGACGTCCTACCCTCATTAAAGCAATTGGAACGGGGCAGGCGCGGAAAAACTTAGGCTGTGCATTTTCTTTCAACGTTAAATGCGCTACAAAGTTATTAGATTTTCCCATTCCTTCTGAAAATAGTCCAGGAAATTCTTTAAGTTAGCTAGCGACACTGTCTTTTGGTGCAAAAGCCGAAATTGAATGTACATTAGCTTGGATGCTAAGTCCAACAAATCAAAGGCATCTAAACCGAATATGTTCTCACTGTCTTTTGATTTCAACACAGTAAAATTCACTCTCCTAGTGTGAGATTTGTAAGTGGCAGGCAAACTACTCTGCCCAAGGACGGATATTTCCTTCCCGTTGTAAGCAGTGAGGTGCCTGCTAGATTTAGAAAGGCGTAGTGAGCCTAAATGTCCGTACGTGGAACGCTTAAGCAAGATTACTGAGGCACCTGTGTCTAACTGAGAGTTCACACGACGGCCAGCAATTCGTAATGACACAAATAGTGTGTTAGAACGTCATTGCACAGCGCTAGGGCGAGAAGGAGGCAATCTTACTTTTGTCAGAACCTGTTGTAGGTTTTAAAAACACTGCATTCACTGCATGTTCACGAGCCTGTTTTCCTGGGATCGGCCAAAATTGGCGTTTTGTGATGTTTGCAAACAAACTGCTTGGACATGGCCTTTTGTTTCCACACGTGGAACAAGTTGTGTTACATGATGGGCAGTCCTGTCTTTTATGGCGAGCAAAACGCCTAGGGTAAGACTTCACCAAATTCACAGGGCCTGTTCACACATTTACGTGGCTGTCTGCGGGGCTGTGTACGCGCTCGTTGTAGTTGTTTGGTGGTGGTGGTGGTTAGTGTTTAAAGTCCCGTAGACAACGAGGTCATTAGAGACGGAGCTGAAGCTCGGGTTAGGGAAGGATTGGGAAGGAAATCGGCCGTGCCCTTTCAAAGGAACCATCCCGGTATTTGCCTGAAACGATTTAGGGAAATCACGGAAAACCTAAATCAGGATGGCTGGAGACAGGATTGAACCGTCGTCCTCCCGAATGTGAGTCCAGTGTGCTAACCACTGCGCCACCTCGCTCGGTGTAGTTGTTTGGGGCGGTCGCGAGCAAGGGGCGACTCGACCCGACAGAAAGGGACATTGTCAAACTTATCGGCACCTATGGCACCCGAATCATATTGCTCTAAGATTGTCAATACTTGGGGAAGTGATAGATCAAAGTACTTTAGGATCTGTTCCCATATTTTGCTGCCTGGGACATTGAATGTTATTGCACCCCTAATCGTTAAATCACTATTAAAGTTGTCACAACTACACTTGAATTTACACTTCCTAGTCATGCTCGTTAATTCTGTTTACCACTGACGGTACGTCTGTTTCGGATTTTTCTGCAAGTGAAATAACTGATGTCTGGCTGCAGCAGCCGCGCGGAGTTAGCCGAGCTGTCTCAGGCGCTGCAGTCATGGACTGTGCGGCTGGTCCCGACGGAGGTTGGAGTCCTCCCTCGGGCATGGGTGTGTGTGTTTGTCCTTAGGATAATTTAGGTTAAGTAGTGTGTAGGCTTAGGGACTTATGACCTTAGCAGTTAAGTCTCATGAGATTTCACACACATTTGAACATTTTTTTTTCTGGCTGCAGCTACTTGACCTTTCTGGACATAGTACTGAGTTAATGCAGTGATTACTTCGTCATAACTGAGTTCGTCGGGAGACCCGCTTGGGAATACTTTTTTGTATTAACCTGAACACGGGGACCCCACAATCGAAAGAACGCATTGTAGCTTTACAGTACCTTGAACACGATGAACTGGGTTATGTTCTTGGAACTGGGTCAGGTATTTGAGCCATTCCTCTTCTGTGTCGTTAAATTGCCGGAACGTTTGTATGCTGGTTGGCGGCGCTTGTTGGGCTGGTTGGTTGTTTGGTTGTGCGGCTGACGGAACTTGTACAGCCAGTAGTTGTACCACCGGCAGCAAGGTAGCAATTTATTGGTTGTGAAACTGAAAAGCTTGTGTCAGATCCATCAAATTCGCCGTCTGCGGCTGAGGAGCGGGGGCAGGGGTTGAAGGGGCAGGTAGCCACGGTTTACACAAATACGTTACATCAAAAACCAAGCAGAGCCTCTGGAAAGAGAAATTTGATTAGTTCTGCGTTCCCCCTTCTGGAATACATGCAAGAACACAACAACAAATTAATAAAATGATCACCCCTGCAACATAAAACACAAGATAAGCAAACAAAATCTTTGGCCAAGTTGATGAACTTCGATCGCCATTGAATTATTCTCGTAGCCACTATTTGTTCTTGTACCATAGGGTCCAAGGGAGAGGATGTTGATTGGTGGCCAGTAGCCTATTGCTACAACACAACTGCACACACGTATTAACAGGGTTCTTTATTTAAATAAACGGAAAGCTACATATATTTAAGAGAGTCCGTGTGTTGTGGTACAAGCTCTTCAATTTTAGTCCATGTTAGTCTCGCAGCTGGTGAAGTACAAGTTCCGTTATGTACAATAACCTGGTCGCAATGTAGTGACTGACGCCAGACAAATGAGCGCTCCAGTGACTGAGGTAGTGACTGAGATAGCGAGCTAGTGACAGAGATTGACTGACTGAGCCCTCGGTCAGCGGCGGCGATCTAAATACTTGCGACAGAGAGGGCGTTGGCGGCACATTGTTTGCGAGTCTGTCTTTGGCCCTTCTCCTGATAGGTGCGCTTGATCCAGCGCCTAATACAAATCTTCTTGTTACATCTGTGCCGACCGGTGTGCTCGCGACAACCTACACCAGCACATCCTAATCTGCATTCAAAGTGTTCTTATTAATATAAGACATGCAAAATCCAATGAAAGAGTAAGTGAAAACTAAATGAGAGTAGTCAGCTATCTACAGTCACTAGCACTGTTATGTATCACATTTCTCAGTGTCTATTAGTTATTCAAATCGAATGTATCTTTGCATTATGATTTCACCTATGTAGGGGACTGTTGCTGGAAAACGGGGAGGGAGGAGATAGTGGTGTTCCAAATACCCTTCGGCACACTTGAAAGGTGTTTTTGTAGATGTGGAAGCGATAAAAGATTCATACTTCTGCATAATTTGATTATTTTTATGACAGAGTAAGGTTAAATCACGAATAATGGCAGTTGTTTTTATTCCTAGTGCTGTATGAAGGTGTGTCATTGTGGTTCAGAAACACTAATCCATTGCCTTGTGGACGTTGTAACTATTTTTTATTTGCATAGTTGCAAAGTAATATTGAACAGCAAGTAATAACACACTCAAGGTTCCAAGTAAGCTGCTGGTAAATGTGTAAATGAAGTAAAAATACAGAATGAATGTTCACCCTGCAGGAGACTGTATGCTGATTTGAACCGTCCTGACAGATTTAAACTGTGTTCCAGTCCAGGTCTCAAACCTGCGACCTTTGCCCCTTATGGGCAAAGTTTTATGAAAGGCACAGGTCCCAGGTTTGAGTCATGGTCTGGCAAATAGTTTAAATCTGCTAGGACATTTCAAATCAGTGCACATTCCGCTGAACATTTGTTCTGGGGACAATGCCCCAGGCTATGTGTGTCTGCAACATCCTTTCTTCCATGAGTATGGTAAGGTATGCAGGAGAATGGCTGTGCCGTGTGGAATGTAGGAAATGTGGTGTTGGCGGAAATAAAGGTGTGAGGGTGGAATGTGAGTCGTGCTGCGATAGCTCAGTTAGACAGTTGCTCAGAACGTCCAGTCAGTGTCTGGCCATCCCATGTAATAAAAATAAATTAGTGAGAGTCTCACTGATGAAATTTTAAAGATGTCACACGCGCACAGAACTACTGACAAATAGCAACGAAGAAACAAATCGAAAGAACGAAGGCAAAAAAAGTTTGCAAAGCATTTGCCCACGAAAGGCAAAGGTCCCACACTCGAGTCTAGGTCTGGCACACAGTTTTAATCTACCAGGAGGTTTAGAAGTAAAAATGAGTAAGTTTGGCTCGCTCAAGGTTCCAGTCTCCTCAGTCAGCCTATAAAATTAGCGATTTTTACGATTTTGTTTTGCAAAAACTAGCGAACCAATTAATGTAAATCATTGTGCGTGGTATTTACTGATTCTTGAACAACAATTTCTGATTCATTTTGAAGACATTCAGTCATAAATAAGCCCCAAAACCGAGGAGTTAACACTGTTCTGTCTAAAATGAGGTGTGTCCATGACAGAAGTCCTGCACTTACAAATCTTATCTGAAATCAAAAGACAAAGCAATTTATTAATCTATAGGATATGGTGCACGAGCAATAGCATAGTTCTCTTGAAATTTGATAAATAAGAAGAATAGCAGATGTTTGTAACAATGATGTACTTAAGTCGTGTGTTTTTGGTCACATTTTCTGTAATAACTAATAGATGAATTAAAATAAAAAATTAACCTATTACTCCTTACAAACATGCCCAAGGAATAATTCACCCAAATTTCAGAACGACATCTTTATTAGTGGGCCTGCAATCCATTCTGTCAGCGTATGATACAGTGTGATGAGATTTAGCCAAAGTGTAGAAAGCACGTAACTGCAGGTGGCTTCAGTGAAAGGCAGCTGCAAATGTAACAATTTCTTTTATTGACGCATCTGCACTGCTTGATTCACTAGGTCAGCGGCCAGCTGGCCAGTGAATTCTGCTGAGCTGGCTGCCTGTACACCACACGTTGCTCATACAACTGCACCGCACCAGCAGCCCCATTACGTAAGCCAGCTGCGCAGACCCAGCGCCAGTGGTATGCAGACTCGATGCTGATTTGGCTGAAGCAGCCTCTGAAGCCACCAGGACACGGCGGGGATACCAACCGCGGTGAGACTCCCGTCCGGCGGTGGCGGATGGCGGATGGTGTGCACGGCAAGTGACCCGCTGCCCCCTTGCATGAGTCTGCCATGCTATTGGTGATGACTTGGTGTGGCCAGCCGCGCCGCACTGCTAACTACGCAGAGGGAATTAGGCTCAAATGGCTCTTGAGCACTATGGGACTTAACGTCTATGGTCATCAGTCCCCTAGAACTTAGAACTACTTAAACCTAACTAACCTAAGGACATCACACAACACCCAGCCATCACAAGGCAGAGAAAATCCCTGACCCCGCCGGGAATCGAACCCGGGAACCCAGGCGTGGGAAGCGAGAACTCTACCGCACGACCACGAGATGCGGGCCGAGGGAATTAGTGTGCAGAGCTGTTCCACTACTATGGGCTCTAAGCGGCGACTTCTACTGGCAGGTCTACAGTGGTGGAAACATTTATTGCATCACCTCTAACAATTAACAATTTTTGTTACAATCATTGAATAACTGAGCTAAATATGCCTGATTTCTCTTGATTTCTATCAGAAATGAATACACACAATAATTTTTGTCAATTTGTTTTTATTCTTAATTTTTGTTTCCATAAAAATGTTTGTTTTTTTATAATTTAACACTTTCTTGAAAAATGAGTGTAAGTGGATATCTCAGCTATTCTGTTTGCTATTCTGAAATATGAATACTAATGTTGAAAGAAACACTGCATATTAATGTTGTAACACAACAGTGATGGATTTTTAGTGTTTGTGTTGCCTCATATGAACACACTGTTGCATATAATACTCTGTTGCTCCACCATGCGCCTTAATCACCGCTTGGAATCGTGAAGGCATTGAAAGAATTAACTTTTTAATGCACTCCTCACTCAGTTCATGAAACCACACACACACACACACACACACAAGGATCTCCAACAGCTACCGTTTATTCCATGGCTTCTTTTTGGCGATAGCATTTCCCATAAACTTCCAACAGTTCTCAATAGGATTGAGATCAGGGCTGTTCCCAGGCCACTCCAATACTCGAACCCCGTTGTTTCGAAGGAAAGAAGGTTTTACCTGAAATGTAGAAGTACGTGATAATTAATCAATAAAGTAATCTGCTTCGTGTTTGGTGCAAATATTAGTCATCTATGACAAGGAGCGGAGTCATCCTGAAAAATGCAATGTCTCCAAACTGGTTTCTAACGGATGGCATAAGCTTCCTTCCAAGGATGTTTATGTAGGCATCTGCGTTGACAGTGCCATTGATGAAGTCCAGACGACCTACTCCGTGACTGGAAATACACCCCCAGACCATCTGTCCTTGTGGGTATTTGACTGTACGTGTTATGCATGATGGCAAGCCGGCCGGTGTGGCCAAGCGGTTCTAGGTGCTTCAGTCTGGAACTGCGCGACCGCTACGGCCGCAGGTTCGAATCTTGCTTCGGGCATGGATGTGTGTGATGTCCTTAGGTTAGTTAGGTTTAAGTAGTTCTAAGTTCTAGGGGACTAATGACCTGAGATGTTAAGTCCCATAGTGCTCAGAATCATTTTTGAACCCATAGTGCTCAGAGCCATTTGAACCATTTTGAACTATGATTGCAAAAGTTCTTCACCTTTTCTTCGACGCACAAACACTTTTCCATCTGAGCCATGCAGATTAAATTTGGACTCGTCTGAAAAGATTACTTTGTTCCACATCTTTGGTGTCCATGTTGCATGTGCCTTTGCCCATTGCAGTCTCTGTTGTCACATTATCTTGGTCTATAAAGGCTCCCTTCTAGGAGGATGGGCTGAGAGTCCAGCCTCCAGTAGTCTATTTCTTACAGTTCTGCTGGTTACTGAGATGTCGCAAATTTCTTCCCAATCTCGCTTTAGTTCAGTTGATGACAGGCAACAATGGTTGAGCGAAAGCCTTTTCAATACCCTGTGCTGCTTGGCAGTAGACGCTCTTTTACGACCTCTTCCTTTCTCACGATCAACATTTCCTTTTTCCCTATTTTTTTCAGAAACCTCGAAATCGTAGACTGATTAAATCCTGTCTTAGAGGCTATCTCTCTAGTATAGAGGCCAACAGGCGAAAAAACAAGTATAGCAGCTTTCTCTTCTGGAGTTAATTCAACTGACCTGCCCATCTTCTCACTGCAGTCTCAACTCAAATTGGCAGTATAAACACTGGTTTCATCGTAAAACCAAACGACAACAACAAAGAGTTGTGTATTGTTGGAAACATGCATGAAGAAGTCTGATTATTAAGGCAAGAATATGTCAACAAAGCTTAGAAGCAAACTGCTGCAAAAGACAAAAAGACGAAGTAATTCATGGTGATGCAATAAATATTTCCACCACTGTATGTTGCGTTATTGTCCTTGTTGGGCTGCGAGACTGAGCACAACTCTATAACAAAAAATTCTATAGTCGCCGGTGGGGCGCTTGTTGTGCATATATACCAGTACTAGGCACGTGCGTTAAATCACTGTTGTGTCACTGCCTTGCTTCTTGCTGCACTAGTCGGTACAGTACCGCTGAGCTCGTTGTTGCAGCAAGCTAACCTGCCTTGCAACATTGCACTGGCCTTGTTGAACTGTTAAGTGACAATATTCCACACTCGCTAACCGTCAGTACTACTGCAGTACACTGCACACGCTAATATGCCGAGGTATGATCGTTACGCTACAATTGAATTTGTGCACTTGATCCTTTTGTCGTATGTTCATATCGATAACAGAAGTCTCGTCACTCGTGATGATTTTTTGCGGAAAGAATTGTCCTCGTTTTGCATTTCAATCAAGTCGCGGCAGACGTCCATGCATCGTTGTTTTTGCGCAGACTTTGCACACATTTTTCTCTTCTTCAAAACATTCAGGAAAATGCTTTGAACACTTGATTTAGACATGTTGTTTCATTGTGATTTGAAACACGACATTGTTGACACATTTCAGCCACAAGTCTACTGTTTAATACTGCCGGCTCACAACTGACTGATCGAATGCACATCTCCTGTTTACAGTTTTTAGTTCAAGCTGCCACTGTAGTTCCTGCACTGACGTCCCTTATACGCCGAGAATAAATCCGATCTCGCAAATTTTTTGATGAACAGTGTATATCAGCTCCATAGAATTCGAGAGCCATGCTTTTTACAGAGCTGCTCTCAGTGGGTAGGGTGTGGGAGTTGGGTTCCAAGCACCAACACCTCCAGTGAGCATCCGGAGCATGGTCTGTATAATTCAAGCCACGATGCCAAGAAGAGCACTCAACAGGCTGAACTGTTTGTCATTAAAGGTACAGCCCACAAAATAAGTTATGTGTCGTCGTCTATATCATGAAATCATAAGCACCATATCTGCGCACCAACATGAAAACTTACGTAAGCATCAGGCATGTTATCTTCAGAGGCCTGAGCAATCATAGCTCACTTTGAAAAGGCAGGGGTACCTGCACATCCACTTACAGATGTACCACTCTGCTTCGTTTGAAGGTATTGCTCTCATGTTTGGTTGACGAGAACTGCCCAAAAACAATGTGGAGCACCTACATATTTGCGAACATGTGTGGGCTTAGATTCGAGTGTAGCAGGGAATTAAAGAGTAATCCTGATGAAACTAATATATTACGAAATGGATTCGTATTTTCGAATCTGGATTGACGTCTGCTGTTTGTAGCACATGAACGTTCGTACCGGATTAGGACTCGAACCCAGATTTCCCGCGTATCGCGAGCAGTAGCTTTAACAATTTCGACTATTCGAGCATACCTCCAAGACCGATTCAAACTTCCATATTTCATAGAGTCCTCAACATTTAGACTTCGTGACCTCCGCACGGAAGTAGACGTATTTGATCGT
The DNA here is from genome assembly GCF_023897955.1 of Schistocerca gregaria. Lineage (NCBI taxonomy): Eukaryota > Metazoa > Arthropoda > Insecta > Orthoptera > Acrididae > Schistocerca > Schistocerca gregaria. Next base: position 560,315,237 of record NC_064931.1, read on the forward strand.
CATTTGAGGCCCCGAAGGCATGGATACATTATTGATACAACGTTCATGTTTATACAGTGTGTGTATCTTCGTATTACAATATTCGTCAGACATGCATGGAATGACTGCATGTGTAAAGGACATTGTAATGTGAATATCCAGACACTGTATAAAAACAGACATTGAAAGCATCAATAATGAAACTAAAATAGAGACTTTACCACAGTTCAAATGGCTCTGAGCACTATGGGACTTCTGAGGTCATCAGTCCCCTAGACTTAGAACTACTTAAACATAACTAACCTATGGACATCACACACATTCATGCCCGAGGCAGGATTCGAACCTACGACTGTAGCAGCCGCGTGGTTCCGGACTGAAGCGCTTAGAGCCGAGCGGCCACCTCGGCCGGCTCTAACACAGTAAAAGGCAGTTTGTTCGATAGTGCACATCTGCGAAATCAAAATCTGCTGCTGGATAAAATTCAGTGTTGTGTTGCTCCAATACATACGTTGTATTATGCCTGGATCCTCCTCCATATGCTGCCCGCAAGGTGGTCGAGACGTTGCCACTCCAGCCTGACCCAGTTTTGGACGACATCCCACATAAGGTCCTTCAGTGTGTGAGGATGGTTTGGGCTAAATTGGAATCAGTATGTTAGTGTATTATCACCTTTAAGGACAAACGTATCGCCAAAATGGTGACTGTAGAGCAAAATCCGGTCCCGATTCTACATAGCCCTAAATTTACCATCAATATCGGTTAGAGGATACTAACAACTGTGACTGATACTAGTCCAACGTGTTACAGACATACCTCCCTGATGAACCAGTGGGGGTGCAGGCCAGAAATATGCATTGATATATGGCAGCATTCACAGTGTTCTTCGAGTATCATAAGGTGTCAGACAAATCCTGCATTCCCGTGTGAAGAGAACCTGTCATCGTATATCCTGGTTGCATTCCAGGTATTTGCTTACTCTAATTATGCCTGCAACATAGTGATGGTGGGTGTGTATTCTTGGTCGTAAAGGACACCGAGAGGACATACTGATCGTGTGGAGATAGTTACGGACTGTGTAGGTCGACATAGCTCTCCCACTTGCCTCCAAAAGGCAGAGCACAGTTCTTTTCCAGCAAGTGATGGTACAAGTCAAACCTTCAATATTTTGGAATGTTGGCGTGACGGCTTTGAGGTATTCGCCATTTCGGTGAGTAGCTTCCCGTGCCGGCAACCCTTCTTGCCCTAAAGTGACAATGCACGCATGACATAAACTTCAAGTGACCGTTAGAAGCATGTTGACTGACTGAAAGGGAAATGCATGCCACACTGTCCTATGACACAGGTGGTTGTACGTTGCGATTTCCTATCGTCAAGAGAAGATTGAGAAAGAGATTACGGATAAAACAAAAAACTATGAAAGTGTCGAGGGAGTTGTGGTTTTTATTTTGTTCAAGCAATGGTTTTTCGACAAATGTACTCGCATGACGCCTCGACGTCAATCTACAAAAACGGTCAATGTTTGTGTTTCTTTTCTGTCTCAGCTTCTAGTACTGCTCTAGTCTCCAACATGCAGTTTCCTATGACATACAAATGACACAAGTGGACTGCAGGATTGGTCGCTTACATGTGGCACCTAAATTCAGCAGTACTTAGGTAGAATTAAACTCAACATTTATGTCGATTGCTTTCTGTTTTCTCGAGCTACAGCTGTTTTGTGAGTTATTCTTAAGTCTTGTGAAAGTAGTCCCCAGGTTTGAGTACATGCTGTGACGTACTCGTATTATCCGTATTCGTCATTTCACGCAATGTGCACTTTTTTAAAAGCTGCATATTTTATGAGCGAGGAAAACACAAAGCATCTGCATACCACATAATTCTTTGCGTTCTCATAGTTGATGTATGCAACTAAATGTAATATGTAGTAGTTAAATAAGCCTCGCATGGAACAGTGAAGGAACTCTTATAATTGTGGGAGGGGGGTTTCTCGTATGATTGACAAATGGCTTAGTGTGACAGTAGTAAGATAAAGTAGAGGTTAAGCTCTCTTTCTTCTCTGAATCCTCTTTATCTCTCCTTCTCTTCTATGTGCTAACTCATATTCTTATCTGCCTCTTTCTTTTTTCTCTCCCACTAATCTCAGAACTTCTCATCTTTCTTTCCTGCCTCCCTCTCTTCCCTCCCCCCCCCCCCCTCCCCAATCTCTCTCTTCCTTCTACTCCGTCTTGTTCTTTAGCAGCCTCCCTCGCCTTTCTCTCCCATTCTTCCAACTACTAGCCCTATTTTTCCTCCTCCTCTGTCTCCTTCCTCTTCTTCTTCTTCTTCTTCTCTTCTTCCTTCTGATTCCTCACTTTGTCTTCAACCACCTTCTCCTTTCCCCTGTTCACTTCCTACTGTTTATGTCTTCCTTCTCCACCTTCCTCTCTTTGTTTTCTTTCTGCTGTCTCTCTTTCTCCTATACCTCCACTCCCTCTCTTCCTTCATCTGTCTCTCTTTCTCTTCCACCCCCTCTTTGCTCTTTTCTCTCTTCCTACTGCTCCATTTCTTTCTTCTCCCCTCACTTCTCCTTCCAGCCCCTCTCTTCTATCTGCTACCTTTCTTTCTTCTTCGTCCCTCTTTGTTTCCTATCGGACTCCACCCGTTTAAAAGAATAATCCGATTTGGCATCTCTTTGTTTCCGAAACTAATAAACACGTGCAATGAATTTTGTTTTTTGATGAACGGGAAACTCAAAAGGTTTCTTTTCATGCCTTTTCATTGATGTTCAATATGCCTCTGTTGAGATGCACGGTATATGTCAATGGGGTATTCAGATTGTTCCCACACTGCAGCGATCATGTCTTGAGTTACAGCTTCCACAGATGCTGTAATGCGATGTCTCAGTTCATTCATAGTTGTTGGTAGTGGAGGCACATAAAGAGAATCTTTTATAACCCCCCCCCCCCCCACAAGGAATAATCACATACAGTCAGGTCAGTGGACCTTGGAGGCCAGCAATGTACGGTTGAATCATTTGGTCCAGTGCGACCGATCTATCGTTCACTAATCCTTTGATTTAAAAATTCCCGAACTTCCAGATTCCAATGTGGTGGGGCCCCATTCTGATGGTAAATGAAGTCGTTCGAATCAGTCTCCAACTGTGGGAAAAGGAAAGTTCTCAAGTATATCAAGATATGTACTTCATGTAACAATGTTCTCGGCAAAGAAAAGTGGACAACACACCTTTTCCCGTGAAACTGCACAAAACACAACAGATTTTGGAAACTCCCTCTCATATTGTACACTTTCATGTTATTGTTCCGTAGCCCATATTGTCACATTACGACTGTTCACCTTTCAATTTAAATGGAATGTTGCCTCATCACTAAACACTAAGCATCGAAGAAAACTGTCATCCTCCATCTTGCCAAGAACGAAATTAAAAACTCCACACTTTGTTGTTTTCACCGTCACGAAGAGCTTGCAGTAGCTGAATTTTGTACGGTTTCAAGTGTAAACATCGACGCAACACACGCCAGACAGACGTCGGAGCTATGTTGAGCTGTCGAGCTGCACGGCGAACGGATTTCTGCGGACTTCTTGTGAAACTATGACGTGTGTGTCAGACACTCGGGGACGGACCAGTGATTTGCCTTTACACAAACAACCTGTTTCTCGGAATTTTTCATGCCATCATCTAATGCTCTGTGCTGTAAGAGGGCCCATACCATATCTAGTATGAGCGTCGCGCTGAACAGTTACTACTGACCCACACTGCGCAAAACGTAGAACACAAAGCGTTTTCTGTCCTCCCGACGCCATTTTTACTACAACTGAAGTGGGCGCACACTGCTGCTGCCATGTAAAACTCGAGAGTATGCTCTTTTCCACAGTACGTTGTTCACGGACATACACTACGTGATCAAAAGTATCCGTATACCCCCAAAAACATACGTTTTTCATATCAGGTGCATTGTGCTGCCACCTACTGCCAGGTACTCAATATCAACGACCTCAGTAGTCATTAGACATCGTCACAGAAAGGAATGGGGCGATCCTCGGAACTCACGGACTTCGAACGTGGTCAGATGTTTGGGTGTCACTTGTGTCATATTTACGTACGCGAGATTTCCACATTCCTAAACATCCCTAGATTCACTGTTTCCGATGCGATAGTGAAATGGAAACGTGAATGGACACGTACAGCACAAAAGCGTTCAGGCTGACCTCGTCTGTTGATTGACAGAGACTGCCGACAGTTGAAGAAGGCGTAATGTGTAATAGGCAGACATCTATCCAGACCATCACACAGGAATTACAAACTGCATCAGGATCTACTGCAGTTAGGCAGGAGGTGAGAAAACTTGGATTTCATGATTGAACGGCTGCTCATAAGCCATACATCGCGCCGTTAAATGCCAAACGATGCCTCGCTTGTTATAAGGAGTGTAAACATTGGACGATTGAACAGTGGAAAAACGGTGTGTGGAGTGACGTATCACGGTACACAACGTGGCGATCCGATGGCAGGGTGAGGGTATGGCGAATGTCCGGTGAACGTTATCTGCCAGCATGTGTAGTGCTAACAGTAAAATTCGGAAGCGGCGGTATTATGGTGCAGTCATGGTTTTCATGGATGGGGCTTGCACCCCTTGTTATTTTGCATGGCACTATCACAGAATAGGCCTACACTGATGTTTTAAGCACTTTTTTGCTTCCCACTGTTGAAGAGCGATTCGGGGATGGCGATTGCATCTTTTAACACTATCGAGCACCTGTTCATAATGCACGGCCTGTGACGGAGTGGTTACACGACATTTACATGCCTGTAATGGACTGGTCTGCACAGAGTCCTGACCTGAATCCTATACAACGCCTTTGGGATGTTTTGGAACGTCGACTTCATGCCAGGCCTCACCGACCGACATCAGTGCACCACGCCGTGGAGAATGGGCCGCCATTCCCCAAGAAATCTTCCATCACTTGATTAAACGTATGCCTGCAAGAGTGGAAGCTATCATTACGGCTGAGGGTGGGCCAACACCATATTGAATTGCAGTATTACCGATGGAGGACGCCACGAACTAGCAAGTAATTTTCAGCCAGGTGTCCGGATATTTTTGATCACATAGTGTATCTCAAATAACATAATAATTAAGATTTTTTAAAATCGGATGATTGTTTTTCATACACCATGTATTATTCATCTGCTCTATTTTGTCTATACTAGTTTCTAATGGTGCTACTTCCTTACTTATTTCTCTATTCATATCTTCGGAGGAAGAAATATTCGCCTGGGTACAATCATGGCTCTGTAGACAACCGAAAACTTTTTTCCGTGAAGGCATTGACTGCCTTGTCTCACAGTTGGATAACTATGTTAACACTTATGGCGGTAACTTTTGAAATAATTAACCGCTTACTTTTTTCCACCTGTCTCGTTTTCATTTGACTGCTCCCTGTATGTAACAATAATTCAGGGAATGAAAAGGATACACTAAGTACAGAGAAGAAACAAATGAGCAGAAACAGAACTACAAAACGTAAACGGCACTCACCACTTCGATCTGTTCCGACTGCCCGACTGTTGCTTACAAGGCAGTACGAAAAGCGTTCTATGATCGTGGGACATGTGACCAGCATGTCTCCAGATGTTACTGCCAGCAGATGAATCCCAATGATGCCTCTGCTTCTATATTCAAGCAGTTCCTCACTTGGCCCCACAAGAGCTCAGTTACCCCCGTACCAGACCTCGCAGCCTCAGAAATAATGTGTGGAGGTATTAGAAATCAAATCCGTGTCCTTCTGCGCCAAAGGCAGCGACGCTAACAATTAGGCTTCGGAGGCAGTCGTAGAACTACAAAATACACATTATTTACTTTAATACACCTGATTTATGTCCACTAAGAAAAATGAAGTTGTCTTCACATCAACGAACGCCATCTCAGTATTGGAAATTAATTTCAATTGCAGTGCATTCCCCTCAAGTCTGCATTCGAAAATGTTATTTTATTTTCTAGTACTACATCCTTCCCTATGCTACAATACCTCAGTATTTTCCATCCAACCACACTTAAGCCAATACATTATAATAATAGATTGATGTATAAGTTCGTAGCGTTTTTGTTTTGTATGTTGGTGTTCCGGTTGCAATGGGTTTATTTATCGAGTGTCAATTTTTATTTGTAGTTCACTTTTGCTATTTGATTTTACATATTATCATCTTGCTATCTGGAGATAGTGACTTGAGCTGTGGACACTAGAAAATCAAGTGCTAAGTGGAAAAATCAGAACATATCCTAGATATTCTCCTGTTTGAGTTTAGTAGAGTGGTGACAGCAGCGGAGGCAGCCAGAAACATTTGCACCATGTATGGGGGTAATGACATTGGACAGAGCACGGCAAAAAACTGGTTTTCTCGTTTTAAGGAGGATCGTTTTGACATTAGTGACCCTCCACGTTCAATGTACTCGAGAGCTGGCAGAGGTGACGAACTGCGATAATTCCATCAGCGTGCGACATTTGCATGCGAAGGGGAAGGTTCAAAAATTGGTTGTATGGGTACAATATGCTCTAAGCCAAAATTATTAAAGTCAATGGGTGGCCTTATGTACATCTCTCCTTGTTCGTCATCAATTGGCTAGTGAACAACACCGACCATTCCTATCCTGTATCGTACTAATAACGATAAATGGTGACTTTATGCTAAAATAAGGAAGAGAAACGAATGGTTGAGCCCAAACAAAGCAGGAACTCTCCTTACAACGACTTGCACGCTTTAACAAAAGATGATGTTATGCATCAGGTGGTGTGTACGAGCCGATTCCCCGAGGTGTAACATTCACTGCTGACATTTATCGTCAACAACTGAGACGTCTTGCAGACTCAATCCAAGAACAACTTCAGGAAGAATGCGTGATTAACTCCCTCCCACAAAAAAAAAAAAAAAAAAAAAAAAAAAAAAAAAACACTACACAGGAGCTGGGTTGGGAAGTCATTTCGCACCCACCTTATTCACTTATTCACCTGATATTGCGCCCTCAGATTTTCATCTTTTCCGCTCTCTATCGAACAACTTCAAGGATCTTCCTTTCCGGACGACAATGCGCTCCGAATATGACTCGACGAGTTCTTCGCCTCAAAACCACATGATTTCTACGGTCGAGAAGTCGAAAAGCTACCCTAGCAGCGTTAGCAGATTGTTGTAAATAGTGAAAGAAACTACATTACTGGTGACTAAAGTCTCTGTTCCTGTATATGTTGTGTTTATTAAACTAACGGAAAAACGCTACGAACTTATGCTCCAACTCAATAGTTCCATATTTCACCATTGTATTAAAAAACTAGAAACCCACCTCGATTGCGAAAAAAGTACCTAGTGTTAACCTAGGTTTCGGCGTAGATAACTACACCTTCTTCAGAACAATAAAACCCACAAGTGCCTAAGAAGACCTTTGTCAATGATTAAAAGAACACCAAAGCTATACATTTATAAACGAAAAAAAGGAAAATACAAACAGTACACATGTACAAAGTCTAAACCGTTACGTAACTTAATGGTTCTTTTACCACTGTGTCTGTTGGATGGCTGCTCGCTGCCCAAGTCTACACTGGTTCACCATATTCCAGCGTCTTCTCTCCACATCCCCGCGCAAAATTGGCGAAGACCACTTTTCATCTTAGTTGAGGTCCTCCACTCTCACAATTCTTTGCTTTCCTTTAACAGTCACCTGCTCCCGGTATTTCCTCTCCCAATACTTCTGCCCTCCTTCAGCAATCACCTGCTTCCCTCTCTCTACCGTAATACCACGATTGGCTACTTCAGAATTATTAATAACAATTTTCTTGGATAGGTGTACTAGTTCTCACTGTTTAGTAAGAGAAACTTGTTATCCCGGCTATCTGTAACCGTATGAGCTCTCTCAGGACTGGGTAAACCGTAAAACTAAGCCGGCTGGAACAAACCAAGCCCGTTTGGTCCTCTTACCTGCGAGTTTCTGCGGACACGCTGACACCGACAACCGTCTGCAGAGAACAGCTACTCCATTTCGCTTCTATTTCTCATTGATTGATTCCTTTTAAAGTCACAAGCCATCTGGTGGTTCATTTTCCATTTAGTGGCATTGAGGTATTACTGTTTCACTCACACGGTCTCTATGTTGTGACTGGTTTATTTTTTTACTATTTATGGTACAGTCTGTCTACAGTGTCCGTTTTAAAGTCATTGTCTGCCCCAATAAGGAAGTGTTGTAAAGTAATACCTCCGAATTTTTTTGCGTGAAAACTCTTAAAGCTTTTTAAATAAAACAGACGATATTCATTTTCTACACCTCTGTTCTTCATGCCTACATATTTATTTCTCAACATAGGCACCCTGGCGACGAACAAATTTCTCCCAACAAGAGACCAGTTTGTTGATACTGTCACTGTAGAATGTTTGACTTTTTGACGAAGTCACAACCTCACCTCTGCTTGCATCGCTATATCAGTACTGAAGTCCTCGAAGGTGTTTAAGTTTTGGAAAGAGATGAAAATCAGATGGGGCCAATTCAGGGCTGTACAGAGGATGATCGATCACAATGAAACCAAGGCGTTTGGGTATTGCAGTTGCAGGTTCTCGTGTGTGGTCCGGCATTATCATGTTGCTTCAAGTGTGGACGAACTCTTCGAATTCGAAAGTCGATTACAGCACGCTGTTTCTCTCGAACAGACATAGTCACACTACACGCGGCCATGTTGCACGCTACACGTTGGAGCCCTCCAGCAGCAAAGGGTTTGAAATATGTAAATATGTAGAAAGTTAATAACGTTTGGTTTATTTAAAGTATTAACAGTCTTCGGATAAAAAATTCGGAGGCATTATTTTTCAGCGCGTCCTCGTAATTGTTTGAGTATGTTCAGTTCTTACATACTGTGTCCCAGGAGAAATGGTTAGTATTCAGGGATATGACAGGAACAACCATTCGAAGCAAAAGGCTAGTAAACATGATCTGTAAAATGCATAACTTAGAAGCTATGAGCTCTTCTTCATCTTCGGTAATACAAAACACATCTCTTCTACTGAAAAAAAGTGCTCATAAGTAGTAAGGTATGCGCCTTAGAGCCTATGTTTATTAGAAAAATTGTTATTGTTTTCGTCCACAGTACGTCCTCTCAAAAATGGATAGTAAAGAGCTTGCAGTAGCAGAGATTTGTTTAACAGTATCGAAAATGAAGAAGTGCCCATAGTTCCTAAGATATGCATTTTACAGGGTACGTTTACTAGATTTTTTGTTTTTAAAGATCGTTCCTGAAATATCCCTCAATAGTGACCATTTCTCCTGGGACATACTGTATGTAGCTGTCTCTTGTCATCGAGACTCTGCTCAATGAGTACTGCATGTATGTAAAACTTGTCTCGTTTTGTACTGTGGAATGTGTGTACTTGTTCTAGGTACTGTGAGTTTTCTGTATGTTCTAAATTGGTTTTATTGTCTTTTGTCACATTTAGAAAGCTTAGGTTCCACTTTTTGTGCTTAAATTGTAAAAAGGATCTTCAGTCCTTGCGTTAGTAGTAGTAGTAGCAGTAGTAGTAGTAGTAGCAGTAGTAGTAGTAGTAGCAGTAGCTTTATTCATCTGTAGATCTCTTTTCACAGGGATATAGGACATGTCAAAGTATTTACCAATTTAGATCAATTTAAAATAAGCTAATTCGTATACACATATATTTACAGACTTCTAGTTAGAGACAATATGGTATACAATACCTTGGTTACGAATAACTTATTAAATAATGTAATGCCACATTGCTCACTCATATTTCACTATCAGTCACTGCACACACTATACACACATTGTTTCATAACACTACACACACACACACACACACACACACACACACACACACATACACACACACTAGTGATCTCTGGGCCATTTTCTGTACCGGAACTTCCCATTTGCTATCTTGAAAAACTGAGTCAGCATCCCTCTATAATGAGTGAGACGTTGAGCCCAGAAAGAGGATGAGGTGTTAGTATTGTGCTATGCATAGCTTGGGGGTAAGTATTTCTAGAAAGGAAAAAAGAAGGGAAAAAAACAAAAAGTGAAGGTGTTATGTGGAATGTTGGATGTTTTATAATCATTATTATTATTTATTTCTATAGATTTTGTTTACCAAGCCCCTAATCTGATTTATCTAAGTAATCCTTCAATGTATAAAATGTATTGCATAATAGGTACTTTTTAGCTGCCTTTTTAAATAAGTGTATTTTTGCAGTTTCTTTTATCTCTTTTAGTAATTTATTGTACAGTTTTATTCCTTGGTAGAAAATGCTGTTTCGAGTTTTATGTTTATTTTTTCTTGGTAAATGCAAGTTGAGTCTAGCTCTACCATGGTCATGGACAGAGCTGTTTGTGCAGTAATTACTGACTGGTAAATGTACTCACATGGAGCAGTTAAAATCGCCAGTGTTCCGAACAGATCTTTACAATGAGCTCGACTAGTGTTTTTGGTTATTATTCTTATGGCTCTTTTCTAGAGTTTGAAAATTGCGTTCGTATTTTGTGCATTTGTTCCCAAAAAAAGAATGCCTTAACTTAGAAGTAAGTGTACATATGAATAATATGTAACTAAAAGACACTGCATGTTACACACTGATGATAGGATTCTAAGGGTATAACATGCTGATGACATTCTGTGTGTTCACACCATTTCAACTGAGAATCAATATTCATTTCTAGAAATTTTGCATTTGTTACACAGTCTATAGAGGTGCCATCTACATTTAATTTAACATTGTCATTTTTCCTCTTCAAACTGAAATTTATGGCATTAGTTTTCTTTATGGTCAATGTCACTTTATTATTTATTGACTAATCATAAACTTCCTTGAGAGTGATTTGCTTTCTCAGCAAGGAGTTCTCTCGTTTTCTCAGTAACTATAATGTTGCCGTTATCAGCGAATGTACCTACGTAATTGTTGCATTCGGACATTCAATTAATCTGTGAAAGAAACGATGTTGTCGACATATCGGTATCAGTGTATTACTTTGTACCGTTCAGACGTTAGATAAACTGTCTGCCAAAAGAGGTGAAGCATCCAGAAGACATGGTCTGGTGTCTTTGTTCAAATGGCTCTGAGCACTATAGGACTCAACTGCTGTGGTCATTAGTCCCCTAGAACTTAGAACTACTTAAACCTAACTAACCTAAGGACATCACACACATCCATGCCCGAGGCAGGATTCGAACCTGCGACCGTAGCAGTCGCACGGTTCCGGACTGCGCGCCTAGAACCGCGAGACCACCGCGGCCGGCTGGTGTCTTTGGAACTTCCTGTATGTACACGCCATCGGTGGGTATGTAACTGATTAGAGTTCCATTTCTCTGTGACTGGTACAGCGGCCAGCAGAGTGCATTAGCGTCGTTCGTATTGAGTGTTGTTACCAGGACTGGTAGGGTATATAAGGGCGTGAACAGTATCGATGTTGAGAGATCGCTGTGAAGGACCAGAAGATGCCGAGCGTTCTTGTGAAGCAGCTGTATCAGTACTTGACAAAAGTTTATAAGGGGCCTCAGTTTAGGTCTCCATATGGCCAAATGGTCGAATCGCCGAATTCGGGCATTCGGCTGTGACAGTGGCCGGGTGTAGGACTGCTGGGAACGTGACGGGAAGCATACTCGTCTTCAAGATTCTTGTCGAACACGTCTTATCTCCACAAGGGAGGATCGCCCTTTTACGCGCCAAATACATTGTTACCCGGTTCATCTGCTCCCGTTGTCCGAGAATTCCTTGCAACACTCGGTGTCACCCCGCATCACTGTTCGAAGACAAGCAGCATCCAGACTAGGGAATTACCTTCCCATACGTATGCTGCCTTTAACATCGTAACAGAAACTGTTGTGCTTTTAGTGGTGTGGGAAAGAGGAAGCATGAATTGCTAATGAGTGGTGTCGTCGCATTGTGTTCACCGATGAACCGTGGCTCCGCACTACCCCGAAAGGCCATCGTTGGCGAATATGGCGGCTACCTGGGAAGTGTTATATTCTTCTAGTGTTTATTGCTCGTCCACTCATGGCACGTGTCACTATTAACTGTCTGCGTGATGTTGAGGCAGTCCTGCAGCCAGCAAGACCTGTCCCGAAAGAACACGTGTGGAAGCAGCTCGGATATCAACACCGTCCCAGTACCAGTACATAGGATATCCACTACCAGATAAATAGTTGTATGCCATCTTGCCTCAGGAGAGAATAAAATGGCTTTATCTCACTCTTCAAAATTGAATCAGCGCATTCACCCAGGCGAGAGGACGTGGAATGTTATACCGCAAGTGGTCCCATACTGCCAAGTTCTTTGCAAATTTGACTCGATTTTGTAATCACTGCAATAACATCGCATATGAGGGTGTATTAACAAGTGATTTTTAGGTGAACTTTTTTAACAATATGAAGCATACAACCCCTGTCACCAACACTGAGACGCAAGTTCATAAGAACGCTAGGCAGACCAGAGTGCAATAGAATGTGTAAATAAAAAATTGTGGCAATTTGTAATGTGTAAAGTATCGTTTAATACAACAGAAGTACGACGACTACATTCCTCAAAATGCCAGCGGAAGAGGGCAACACTCTATGCCAACCATCTTTTATTACCAGAGCTGCACAATGATTCTTACATATCCTACCATAAACAGTGATACTTAATTTATTTCAAATGCCTGTCACTCAATTTTCTCTAGACTAAGCGGGTAGTGTGGCTGTATGGCTTCTGACAGTACAGGGCCATTAGTATGTGCTGCATGGGTTAACATCTTCAGGTATTATTCATCTATATGTACACTGGTGTACAAAATTTAACAACATAAGAAATTTTGGTTCAAAATGGTTCAAATGGCTCTGAGCACTATGGGACTTAACTTCTGAGGTCATCAGTCCCCTAGAACGTAGAACTACTTAAACCTAACTAACCTAAGGACATCACACACATCCATGCCCGAGGCAGGATTCGAACCTACGACCGTAGCGGTCGCGCGGTTTCAGACTGAAGCGCCTAGAACTGCTCTGCCAAAAAGAAATTTTCACATGATGTTTAACTCCAAGCTACATAGCTCGGTGAAGCTTGGACCTCACACCGAAGGAACTCCTATAGCATGTACAGAAAGTAACTGAAAGAAATACGCAATGAAACGAGGAGAAATGACACTTTTATTCGAAGGCAATAACGACACTGAAGTCACTGTGATTTATGATGGTCCCCTGGACATGACAGAAGGCGGGACGTGATTCTTAACAGGGTATGTTATCACAACGGACAGCAGTATATGTTCTGTGGCATCCTCCTATGCTGGCCACAAGACTGGTAAGAAGTTCTTGTGGTAGAGCGTTACATTCCTCCACCAGCGATGGATGGTCGTCGGTGCACCTGGAAGTGCTGCAGTACGTGTCTACACCACATCCCACATTATCAAGTCGGAGAAACGGGCATCCCAGTTCATCTGACGAATATTCTCTCGTTCCGACAGATCCCCCACCTGCGCTGTTCGACAGGGTCGCACACTTTCATCTATGAAAATGAAGTCAGGGACGATTCCATGCCTGAAAAGACGCACATAAGGGAGGCCTACAGCATCATAATAACGTTGACCAATGAGTGTACAGTATTAAAAAATATGGAAGTCAATACGCCCATGCAACATTATGCCTCCTCACACCATAATATGTGGACAAGAAAAGCGATCATGTTAGGCAATGTTCTTGGATGCATTATATGTTCCCTGTACCTCTGCTCCTGAGGACCTAGGAGGTTATAAACCCCACAGTGCTGATACTCTTCATAGACGGTGTCACTGGTTTGCATGTGACAATGGAACACAAGAGGTCATAGCGCAAAGAGACCACCCTACACAGTCGCGTTGACACGGTAGAGCGCGAGACTGTGTTTCTTGCAGTCCTGTTAAGTGCGGTTGTAATTGCACCCACTGTTTGACGTGGGTTCATTCTTGCGTTTTGCACAGTGTAACGGGCATCTGCTGCTGTAGTTGATCATAGACGATGACCTCCTCTCTTCTGGGCAGCAGTGCGTGTTGCTCACAATGCTCCCCATGCACATGAAGCAATGCTACGAGCAGTACCAAACTCCTGAGCAATAGTCATCACACTTCTTCCTTCTTTCAGTTTTCTGATGGTTCTTCTGTGTGAAGTCATGCAGATGTTGCCTCTGAGCAATGCTGTTATGGAGAACACAGCCACTGTGCACCGTTACTACTCCCTGACATAAACACACTGCCTTTTCCCCTCCCTCTAACTGCCTTGTGTTGTGGGGGCCAGCTCCATCTGACGCTATAGTCATGCTGACCCCATGCTATGTGACGTCGAACTTTCAGTGTACGATTGGGAGACCTCTGGCATTATGCTCCCACACTTTTATTCATTTCCTCCGAGCAGGTAATATGTTATGTTACTCTATCTCCTTAAGTTTTGCAGGGTAAACAGAAAAAAATAAAGCACCCAGAAGAAATGATCGGACGTCGATGTAACTTCGTACACATAATATACACTATCGGCAGGTATGTAAATTTGTAACGTAACAGCTAAAATTGTAACGAAAATTTATAAAAAACTAAATTTTATATGAAGTCTTAAAAGATCGATAGAGACTTGTCAACTATTCAACAACTCAGTACCCTTTGACATCTTCATATTAACTGACTGGAACTATCACAGGATGATGCAAGAGCAAAAAACAAATTATATATAAAGGGAGAAAACGTGGGGATGCACTATGGGTTTTAGCTCCACATTGTGTGGATGACCTCGCTTCGCCCAGTGGCAAGCAAGACAAGAAATGAAAGGACTCAGGGACCGGAGTGCATAGTGTGCGGACATAGGTATCTATGTGTCCGTGCACTTTAATGTGAAATTTTGTATACGCTTATTCATAGTTTTCGACTCCAATATTTGATGTGACTACATCGACTGGGAGGTCGCCCCGGGGAGAAGCAGGCGGCGAAAGACTTCCCAGGCGGCCGCACGTAAGGCCTCCCCGGTTTGTCCGACAAACAGGTTCCAGGCGCTGTCTGTGGCTGACACTGTTGCTGAGCCGGATGCTGTCGCCTGTCCTGTTTCAGACGGAACCACTCAGCCTACAAGATCCGGGCAATCACAGAGGGTGGGATTATTGGTAGTTGGGAGCTCCAACGTTAGGCGCGTTATGGGGCCCCTTAGGGACTTGACTGACAAGAAGGGAAAGAAAACCAATGTGCACTCCGGTTGCATACCGGGTGGAGTCATTCCAGATATGGAAAGGGCCCTCCCGGATGCCATGAAGAGCAAAAGGTGCAGCCAACCGCAGGTAGTTGCTCACGTCAGTACCAATGATGTGTGTCACTTTGGATCAGGAGAGAGCCTCTCTGGTTTCGAGCGGCTAACAGAAGTGGTAAAGGCTGCTAGTCTTGCTTGCAAGATGAAAGCAGAGCTGACCATTTGCAGCATAGTCGACAGGACCGATTGCGGACCTCTGGTACAGAGCCGAGTGGAGGATCTGATTCAGAGGCTCAGACGGTTCTGCGACCGTGTAGGCTGCAGACTCCTCGACTTGCGCCAGATGGTGTTGGGTTTCGGTTCCGCTGAATATGTCAGGTGTCCACTATATGCAGGAGGCGCCTACACGGGTAGGAGGGGCCGTGTGGCCTGGACTGGACGGTTTTTTTAGGTTAGAGGGCCTCGGGAAAACACAAGATGGGCTTCAGTCACAAAGGGTGCAGGCTGAACACAGAAAGAACATAGACACAGGAACCATTGGTATAACAGTTGTAAATTGTCGTAGCTGTGTTGGGAAAGTACCAGCTCAGAAGAAATTTTTGCTAAGAACCTAACGGTGTTCCGAAAAGATAGGCTAAACACGGTTGGTGGTGGCGTGTTTGTTGCTGTTAGAAAGATTTTAACTTGTCGCGAAATTGATGTAGATACTTCCTGTGAGTTAGTATGGGCAGAGCTCATTGTTGGCAACCAGAATAAAATAATAATTTGATCCTTTTAACGACCTCCCAGTTCAGATGATATAGTTGCTGAAAGGTTCAAAGAAAACTTGAGGTTGATTTCAAACACGTACCCGACTCATACGATAATAGTTGGTGGTGACTTTAATTTACCCTCAATATGTTGGCGAAAATACATGTTTAATTCCGGAGGTACGCATAAAATATCATCCGAAATTGTGCTAAACGCACTCTCTGAAAATTATTTCGAGCCAACGCGAATAGTAAACGGTTGTGAAAACACACTTGACCTCTTAGCAGCAAATAATTCTGAGTTAATAACCAGCATCAAAACCGATACAGGGATTAGTGAACACAAGGTTATCGTAGCAAGACTGAATATTGTAATCCCCAAATCCTCGAAAAATAAGCGAAAAATATACCTGTTCAAACAAGCAGATAAAAATTCACTTGACGCCTTCCTGAGAGACATTCTTCACTCATTCCAAATTAATTTTATAAGTGTACACCAGAAGTGGCTTAAATTCAAAGAAATAGTATCGGCAGCAATTTAGAGGTACACAAAACGGGTACACAAAACGGGTTAGAACACTGTTGCAGAAACAACTAAGCAAACATGCCAAATTTAAACAGACGCAAAATCCTCAAGATTGGCGATCCTTTACAGTTTACAGAAGCTCGAAACTTAGCACGGAGTTCAATGCGAGACGCCTATATCAGTTTCCACAACGAAATTTTGTCTCGAAACCTGGCAGAAAGTCCAAAGAGATTCTGGTCGTATGTGAAGTATGTTAGCGGC
Source organism: Schistocerca gregaria (assembly GCF_023897955.1). Taxonomy (NCBI): domain Eukaryota; kingdom Metazoa; phylum Arthropoda; class Insecta; order Orthoptera; family Acrididae; genus Schistocerca; species Schistocerca gregaria. The sequence goes on from NC_064931.1 coordinate 560,331,972, forward strand.
AAGAAACAATCAATGCCTTCTCTGCACGATAACAATGGAGACACTATCGAAGACAGTGCTGCCAAAGCAGATTTACTAAACACAGCCTTCCGAAATGCCATCACAAAAGAAGACGAAGTAAATATTCCAGAATTCGAATCGAGAACAGCTGCCAACATGAGTAACGTAGAAGTAAATATCCTTGGAGTAATGAAGCAACTAAAATCACTTAATAAAAGCAAGTCTTCTGATCCAGACTGTATACCAATTAGGTCCCTTTCGGAGTATGCTAATGCATTAGCTCCATACTTAACAATCATATACAACCGTTCGCTCGACGAAAGATCCATACCAAAAGACTGGAAACTTGCACACGTCTCACCAATATTCAAGAAAGGTAGTAAGAGTAATGCACTAAATTACAAGCCCATATCGTTAACGTCGATATGCGACAGGATTTTAGAACATATATCGTGTTCGAACATTATGAACACAGTCAACATGGGTTTAGAAAACATCGTTCCTGTGAAACACAACTAGCTCTTTATTCACATGAAGGGCTGAGTGCTATTGACAAGGGATTTCAGATCGATTCCGTATTCCTGGATTTCCGGAAGGCTTTTGATACTGTACCACACAAGCGGCTCGTAGTAAAATTGCGTGCTTATGGAATATCGTCTGTGACTGGATTTGCGATTTCCTGTCAGAGAGGTCACAGTTCGTAGTAATTGACGGAAAGTCATCGAGTGAAGCACAGGTGATATCAGGCGTTCCCAAAGGTATTGTTATAGGCCCTTTTCTGTTCCTTATCTATATAAACGATTTGGGAGAGAATCTGAGCAGCCGTTTTCGGTTGTTTGCAGATGACGCTGTCGTTTATCGACTAATAAAGTCATCAGAAGAAAAAAAACTACAAAACGATTTAGAAAAAATATCTGAATAGTGCGAAAAGTGGCAGCTGGCCCTAAATTACGAAAAGATTGAGGTCATCCACATGAGTGTTAAAAGGAACTCGTTAAACTTCGGTTACATGATAAATCAGTCTAATCTAAAAGTCGTAAATTCAACCAAATACCTAGGTATTACAATTACCAACAACTTAAATTGGAAAGAACACATAGAAAATGTTGCGTGGAAGACTAACCAAACGTTGCGTTTTATTGGCAGGACACTTAGAAAATGTAACAGACCTACTAAAGAGACTGCCTACACTACGCTTGTCCGTCCTCTTTTAGAATACTGCTGCGCGGTGTGGGATCCTTACCGGGTAGGATTGACGGAGTACATCGAAAAAGTTCAAGAAAAGGCAGCACGTTTTGTATTATCGCGAAATATGGGAAAGAGTGTCACAGAAATGATACAGGATTTGGACTGGAAATCATTAAAAGAAAGGCGTTTCTTGTTGTGACGGTATCTTTTCACGAAATTCCCATCACCAACTTTCTCCTCTGAAAGCGAAAATATTTTGTTGACACCGACCTACATAGGTTGGAACGATCACCACGGCAAAATAAGGGAAATCAGAGCTCGTAAGGAAAGATATAATTGTTCATTCTTTCCGCGCTATACGAGATTGGAATAATAGAGAATTGTTAAGATGGTTCGATGAACCCTCTGCCAGGCACTTAAATGTGATTTGCAGAGTATCCATGTAGATGATGATGTAGACCATTTGTATGGAGAAGTCATCACTTAAAATTACAAGTCCAGGATACAAGATTTTCCAGACTTTATCTAGATGAAAATGTTGGACGCAGCAACGTCAAGCGTAATGACAGTTCCAAGCAAAGTGGCTTGTTGTTTTCTTTTCGATCATTATTGAGATCTGAAGAACCAACCATCAGTCATCATAGTACACCAACAGCACCACCAGCACATAAGGCAAGACATTTTGCGTAATTTTAGGAAAATTACAATTTATGATAAGTACAATCAGTCATTTCGATTCATGTGACGCAATCTTTCCTGAATAGATGCACTTTATTCGAATTATTACTGAAGTTGTTTTCCGACAGTCAATACATATTCTGTTTCCTGACCATAATATAAGTGTTTGTTTTAGAATTGAAATTATCACGACTTACTTGTCATAATCTCAGTTTTCAGTCATAAGGCTATTGCTCCTTCAGAACTAATGTGCGTTATTTGCATATGATGGTCGCCTTGCTACTTTACTGTTTTTTTTTAATTGAGTGACATCATTTGAGAATTAAAATCAGTAATTTTCAATAACTAAGAATTTCACTTGTTGCTCAAATTCAACATTAAGATAGTAGCCACAGTGCTAAGTATCAGTTAAGAATCCATCATCTATCTTGTCTCTAAGTGAAAGTCCTTCAGGCTAAACTAGTTACTATTTAGTTTAAAGTAAGTTCAGGTTTATTTGTGAAACATTAAATTCATTTGTTCCTTAAGAGCTGGCGGCCAAATCTGCGTATCTATAGTTCTACTTCTGACTGATTGCCAGAAGGTGAGTTTAAAACCAGTCCTCTTCGAGATTAAATACTGCTACAGTGGTGGAAAGAGTACAGCTAAAGTAGGCAGTGCAGTGTACAAGTGAAGTGTATTTCTGAGTCTACCACAATTATAAATTGGACCCTCCTATCATCATTGTGCTTTGGATAGAAGTTCGTTTAATTTTGATTGCCTTAAATCTATACTACTATTAGAAAGATAAGTCATTGTTTAACGTTGTTACCAAAAAACTCGAAAAGCTTTTGATCTATTTACTTCAAATTTTTACACAATACTCCAATTAATGTCCCGAAAGACATGGGACACATACTTTTTGAATATATATGGGTAAATAAATGTATACATAAAATCTATATTAATTTCCTCTCCTAAAGACCTACTCAAAATGTATCACAGTGTACCATTCACTGAAACACAACGTTATTAACTACATAACACAACAATGACGTTGACGTTCACAGTGCTTAATGCAGGTATTCGGAGTAATGGAACATATCCACATGCTGACGTTGACCGAGGACACATGTAAAAAGAAGTAGAATGCACACCCGTCATTCCATCAACTATCGTCAGTTGAAGAGTTGTGTGAGCAGAATGTACACCAACGAAGAGAAGGTAGAAATGCTACTTATCTATGGCGAATGTAAGTTAGCAGAGCAGTAATTGCAATACTGTTTCTCTTATGTAGGGGTATCTTTAATACAGTAGTTTAGTCCTTTTAAATACTCTTGTGTAGAGTAGGCATACAGTGAAGGCTGTCCTTCCTACAAACTGCATCGACATAACATTTCTTTTATTGTTGTTGTTGTTGAAGGGAGGCGAAATGCTAAGCAGGCAGCGGAACTGTACAGAGCGATATCCTGAAGAGAACCCACCTTCCCGTTGGATGTTTTCTCGTTTTGTTGCGACGCTTAGGGAAACGGGAAATTTCAACCCACGACAACGCAATCGTCGAAGCACTCGCACAGACGAAGCTGCCGAAGTTACTGTTCTCGCTTCCGTTGCTATGAATCCACAAGTGAGCACACGACGTCTTGAACACGATATTTGCATTCCTAAAACCAGTGTATATCGTATTCTTACACGTCACCGGTTCCATCCTAACCATGTACACCTACATCGAGAATTGTATGGGAATGATTTCCAGAATCGTGTACAGTACTGTTAGTGGGCACAGCAGCAGATCCTCGCCAACCCGCACTTCTCCAATGTTCTATTTACCAATGAATGTTCCTTCTCAAACGAAGGACAGGTAAATAAAAGGAACATGTGTTATTGGTCCAGCGATAACCCACAATGAATTAGACAGGTGGAACATCAGCGTCAGTGGAAAGTTAATGTCTGATGCGGGATGCTTGGTACTACAATTATTGCCCCTTATTTCGTAAATGGTAGTCTAATCGGCACAGCGCATGCCAACTTCCTCAGACGAATTCTTCCTCCTCTTCAGGATGAAGTGCCTCTGAGAACCAGAGTGTTTATGTGGTATCAACACGATGCATGTCCAGCGCATAATGCCTTGCTTGCACGCCTTGTTCTGAACCGAAGGTATTCTGTCAGATGGATTGGTCGAGGAGGAACAGTTACTTGGGCTGCTAGATCTCCCGATTTAAATCCTCTGGAATTTTGCTTTGGGGATACATTCAAGACGTTGTCTATCACGATATTCCAACAACTCCAGACGACATGCAGGAATGTATCGTGCTTGCTTGTAATTTTTTTCAGCAGGCAACACTGGAAGCAGTAAATAATTCTTTCATTCAACGAGTGCACCAGTGTATCGGTGTCTAGGGTCACCACTTTGAGCACCTTTGATTGTTCTACTCCTGAGCAATGGTACAGGAGGATCAAAGTCAATTTTGTGTTATGTTTTTACTTGGTTTTCATTTGTTTTCTGTCATCTCCAGCAAGTGGACAAGTTTGTGATCCCAGGCTCAAAGTCAATGTTGTGTTATGTAATTAATAACATTGTGTTTCAGTGAATGGTACACTATGATGCAGTTTTGAATAGGTCTTTAGGAGAGGAAATGAATTACGGAATAAAAAATACAGGGTGCCATTTAAAAAAGTCATACCACTGTTTATATCTTAAAAAAGCTACAATGAAGGCGATCATGCTGATTGATGTCCCCCTGACAGCTAAAGAAAATTTGCTTGAAACGTTTTGTAATTTGCATCTGGACAAACAGTTATTTAGGGTGTTCAAGATAAATAGGACACAAAGTAAAAAGTAAAAAAAAGTAAAAGTCGTTCGTTGTTAGTAAAAATCTCGAGAAGTTCCTGTTTCTCCTATGTATATTCTTTCTCCTTATATATAAAATTAAATGAAAATTGTATGCACAACTATGTACTGATTTGTTTTCTTCTTTGTGGTCGGTTTTATCAGAAAACAGGAAAGTTGTATTTATGACTTATGAGGTTATGATTAGAATACCACTGCGTAATCAGAATCGTTCAAAACTTTGTAATCCTACCCATTTTCAGATTAAAACTATGCGAGATACTGTCAATGAAACTACTATCCAGCAGCAGGAGAAATCTACATCAATTATCCTAACAGATTTACCCATTCATTTTAAACTACTTCAATTCCGACAGTAGCCAAGGCTCAAGATCAGAGAGAGGGGGAAGAGGGGGTGGACAGAGAGGGAGAGTAAATGGACGTAAAGAGTGGGAAGCAACAGATGGACGGAGAGAGGTGGGATGAGTAGGCGGAGAGAGATAGGGGGAGGAGACTGACGCAGAGAGTGCTGAGAGGTGGTGACGGTCAGATAGAGGGGGAGCAGAAGGATATGGACAAAGAGACGGGGGAAGAAGATATGAATAGAGAGAAGAGGTGAGAAGGAAACTACGACGTATATCCAGTTCCCATATATATTTAGCAATTGGGAAGCATCGCCGGGTTCGCTATTAAAAACTAAAATCCGATGGGATATATGGGTGAAAAGATTGTTTGCAAGATATTAATTGAGCAAGTAATATTAGGTATCTGTTGTTCGGCGAGAAACAGTAGTTGACGGGAAGCTGTGTGCACCCGCCAAATGCAGTTTTTTGTGGCACGGAGACGGATTGCGTGCCGGTTACGGCAAAAGAAAGGCGAGACAGTGGCCAGTTTTGCTTTCACAGTCCGGACCTAAACAGTGATTTCCAGAAGCTAAATTTCATTTCTGTACTATGTCCAAATATTTATAAAAGTAAAAGCAACACACCCAATGACATTTACACTTAACCTTTCGTAGTTAATTTTAGATTACCAGCTACGGAATAATTAACGGTTCGTTTGTATATGAACAATATTTAGAGAGCATTCAGATCGGTTTTACGTGTAGGAGCGACGGGTTCGGTTATAAGTCACAGTTTTCTGTGACAGGTACAATGGGTTGCTCGTATTTATTGATGTTACCGGGGGCTGGTAGGGCATATAAGACGCCTCCAACTCGTGTGAAACATGGATATCAGTACAATTTTGGTAGCCGGTAGGAGTGGCCGAGCGGTTCTAGGCGCTACAGTCCAGAACCGCACGACCGCTACGGTCGCAGGTTCGAATCCTGCCTCGGGCATGGATGTGTGTGATGTCCTTAGGTTAGTTAGGTTTAAGTAGTTCTCAGTTCTAGGGGACTGATGACCTCAGAAGTTAAGTCCCATAGTGCTCAGAGCCATTTGAATTTTGGTAAACATTTTTGGAAACAGTGATCAATAGAGTATTATATTTTAACTAAAGTTCATTCTTGATCACAACACTTATGTCTCAATAACATAGGTGACCGGTTTCGGTTATATTTTTATAACCATCTTCAGATCCATGGCTTCCTTGGAGGATAGTAGGCGGAGCTCTCCTCAGCTGCTACGAAGTCTTATTGAGACATAAGTGTTGTGATCAAGACTGAACTTTAGTTAAAATATAATGGATATCAGTACCTGACAGCGTTTGAAAGAAGCCTCATTGTGGTTCTCCACTTGAATTGCTGGTCGAATCTTGCAAGATCCAGGATTGTGGAGCAGTTAGATGTGACAGTGGAGCGATGTTGGACTCCATGGAAACATGAGGGCAGGCATGTGCACCAAGCACATAGTAAACGCTTCACGTCTCTACCTGCCAACTGAGAACAACATTCTGTTCACCTGCACCATTGGTCAGATACCAGCAGCAGTCAGACTAGGGAATTGCTGTCCTATTGTAGGCTGCCGTCAACACAACACAAACGGTTGGGTTTGGAGTGGTGTGGTGACCAAGAAGCATAAACTGTAGATGACTTATGTCGCATCGTGTTCAACGATGAATTGTGATTCTGCAATACCCTGGTTGACGATTGTGGGCGAATTTAGTAGTGACTTTGGGAGAGGTCCCTTTCTTCCAATGTTGAACAGGCAGAACGGTGTTGTTCCTGTCGTCATGGTGTGTGGAGACATCGGCTATGGGCCGCGGTGGTCGTGCGGTTCTAGGCGCTGCAGTCCGGTACCGCAGGACTGCTGCGGTCGCAGGTTCGAATCCTGCCTCGGGCATGGATGTGTGTGATGTCCTTAGGTTAGTTAGGTTTAAGTAGTTCTGAGTTCTAGGGGACTGATGACCTCAGATGTTAAGTCCCATATTGCTCAGAGCCATTTGAACCAAAACATCGGCTATGAGTTCAGGTCACACTTGGTCGGGAGTGAAGTTTCCTTTCGTTTCCTCCTTTCCATCTTGGTGTTTCACACAGATGGAGAGTGCCGTCAGGCACATTTTCTCTGTTGGTTCGACATATAGATGCAATGTCATTTATGAACTGTGTAGCTGGAGTCAGGCGAAACAAATATTTCACATCACGCCTTTAATGCGACGCCCAGTGTCGACAGTGAACACCAGTTTTTCGGTCAGAAATTAGTGAGACGTTCGTTTTATCGATGTATACTAACTGCGATAGTAATACACGAAGACTAACAAATATTGCATCAGTGCCAGCACTGCACTGGCCTGCGCTGACTGCTACTGTCAAGAGTAGTGGTGCTCAGCCGCTGATGAAGAACTTGTACTTCGTGCTTTACTGTCTTTGTTAATATGTATCGATAAAACATATATATCGCACTAGACAAATAATCACGATTCTCATATATGCTGTGGGAACATACTTGAACTATACTATTTAACCCCAGACTCAATACTGATAATTGATTCTTTGAATTGTTTGGGCATGGAAACGGGTGATTACGGTAGTGCACAAACTGCAGAACTTCGCACACAGTAATTAATTATTGGATTGTCAGTGTATTAAAGTAGCAAGAAAAGGAAAAAAAAGGAATCACTGAACGCTGTGCGGCAACACTAAAATTTATTCTTACCACGTCACTTCACATTTCTACAGGTCACCAACTAGATAACAATCGTGAAATCTACTACAAAATAGAATACATTAACAACTCCTTTTAGTAATGCTGCGAATAAACTAGAGTTATAATAATATGAGTCATCTGTTGTGAAAAGTTTTCAATTTTGTAATATGTATTGCAGAACATTATCGATCTTTTTCCAGCCTTTCAGCCAGGATTTTGATTTTATTGGCTAGTAGTCAACCAACAATGCATCAGCATGTATGCCTTAAAAAGGCAACACAAGAGTACTCTTAAAATGAATGCTGCTTGCCCAAAAGTAACCGCAATGGAGTGTGCCTACAGCTGAAAAGAAGAAGATTCTCATAGGTCTAACAGTCCATAGAGCAAAACTAGGCTATGAATAAAAATTATTGCACACTAAAATAAAAAATTAAAAATATTTTCTACGTATTTTCTCAGCTTTTAACTGGTAGACACTTTGGAAAGTTTCCTTGTAGGTTTACTCGTTCTTGTTATTATTCCTTCCTGAGTTCCTTCATTTTAAATTAGAATCGACATTTCATATAGTAAAAATTTAGTTTGGGCACATTGTCCATGGCATGTTCTACACTACAAGTCTTCATTTTTATTTTTTCGGTGCTTTTCAGACAGCCATAGAATAAGTCACCCCAGAAAGGCGATGAAGAGGAAAGATTAGTAATTAAGATTTATTTTTTATGTAAGAAGACGTTTTATAGTGCTCCTAAAGGGTAACAAAAATAGCTTTGTCCTTGACGAGAACAACAGACCTTCAAGTTGGTTAAAAGTGAAAAAGAACGATTTTCTACTGGCGAAGTCTTCAGTGAATCTAAGCAGGCACAACATTTAGTAACTTTTGAGGTCAGATGTACAATATAACCTGCTATGTTGGGTACAATAGATTTTTTGCGTTACGGAGAACGCTGTCGTAGGGCTCATTAGTTTTTCAGTCAGAATGATTTTCACTGGCATTTATGGCAATCAGTTTTTCTTCTATACGCCCCAACATAGATTTTTTTATGTCAGTGTATTCCTTCTTAGTCTTCTTTGCTAAGATTCTTATCTGATTGACGTAGGATGTAAGAGTGTGTTCTGTCTCTGATTCACAATTCCCTTCCTTTGGTAAAACATTCTTGACAGGCACATATACCGACTGGATCATATGTAGATGTAGACAATGAAGGGTGGTCATCACAGGTCAATGATCCAATAACACCAAAATGTCGCTCTAGTGAATCCTGATTGAACTTGGCTGTCAATAAATATTAGAACCCCTTATTCCCCAAGTATTCTGCTGTTTCTAACGTTCTGTTTGAAGCAAAAGCACTGTCTGAAGCGGTGAGAAATATGCTGTAAACGTCTATGATGATCTGATTTTTTCCTCACCCCACCTGATGGTGTTTTAGAATTCAGAGCATGGAAACATCGTTTACAAACTGAGTAATTTTTTCAGTTGGCTCACTATCTTCAATTTCCACGATTCTCTAAAAAAGATGTATAGCTTTTGTCATGCTAATTTAAACAACTGGAAAGCAAGGTGAGCATTCGTTTGGTGAAAGAAGGTCGGGTGTATGTGTACATATGTCAATTTACTACATGCACTAACACCGGCAAACTGACTTGAATTGTCAACTTCATAAAAAGTTCATAAAATCCATACCTCATGACATCAGTACCGTATAGCACAGTACGTGTATCATGAAAGTGGATGCATGTACTTTCTAACGTATATACTGCATCTGAAAAATCCCAAACTTTTCTGTTCTCATCAACAGGGTTTTGAAAATAGCATTTGGTATTTCCCCTTTTTCCTGATTTTGAAATGTTGTCTGTTAGATTGGCTGGCATAACATTTTACAATTTTACAATTTACCTTCTCGAGTTGTATTATAACTTGAATTAAAATTTTTGCTAATAATTCTCCAGGAATTGCATTTTTAGTGGCTTGGACAGCAACTGGTTGTACCCAATTGCGTAGTAGAGTTACGAACAGCCAGCCGCGGTGGTCTAGCGGTTCTAGGCGCTCAGTCCGATACCGCGCGACTGCTACGGTCGCAGGTTCGAATCCTGCCTCGAGCATGGATGTGTGTGATGTCCTTAGGTTAGTTACGTTTAAGTAGTTCTAAGTTCTAGGGGACTTATGACCACAGCAGCTGAGTCCCATAGTGCTCAGAGCCATTTGAACCATTTTTGAGTTACGAACATGAAAACAAGGACATGATCAGCTAAAACTTCATTTTGGTCTGCAGGTGTCATATTGCAAAAATCTACAAATCTATGAAATCTATGAATAAAGATGACTAATTGAACTGAGTATCCTCTCTCAGTTTAACCTCATCAAAAATAATCATCCCTGACTTTCCAATTTCATCAGCCTCTTCTCTAAAATTCTCTTTAACAGCAACCACGAATGTCTTGTTAATACCACATGTACATTTCAAACCTTTTAAGAGTCTCCTCAAATGTACATCTGAAGAAAGAGATAACAGACCATGTTTCAAGCAGTGCCTGTAACCCTTAGGAGATTTAATATGCAATAAAATACTACCTAGAAGAATGTCTCTGCAGTATCTCATTCCTTTTGGATCCTTTTTCTGTAACTTCTGTAACATAGTATCTACAATTATGTTTTGCCTATTATATAAGCTCTCATTACATTTACAAGTATGTCTCTTCAGTCTACCTATTTCTGAATGCAACACAATTGCTCTAGCCTTCTCTTACTTGAGTTTATTGTTTGTCTTAGCCAAGCTACTTTTTAACTTCTTTATTTGCAATTTCAATACAGTTACTTCATCAAGTGGGTCAACTAATGTAAATCTATCAAGCAAATGGGTTCTGCTTAAATCAAAAGTGGTATCACTGTCACAAATTCTTAAACATTTGGTGGGTGTTTTATTCACAATCTTGCAAGCAGCTTCCTTTTGGTGGGAGATTTTCTTTGCATTAATGGGGTAGAAAAATACTTGGGAATATATGAGGAACAGAATTTGGTTTCAAGTGTCAATTAATTCTGGGCAATTCTACTTTTTTTCCATCAATAATGAATTTGTCTGTTTTAATATTAAATTTTCAGCAAAGTGATTATCAAAAATGTATGAGTTTCTTGTTAGCCGCTTGTCTTCCATTGGGATAACTTTTTTCCATTTTTAAAATTTTCTGCTCCTTTTGGGGGCCTGAAAAAGTGACTTATCTCTTAGCAACTTCTGTTACCTGACATGCAAGCAGGCACAAAATAGGAAAGTATCGTCACTTCAGTTTAGGAGACTGCAGACCCAAGCATTAATTTCACTCGAAATATTCGCTTTGAAACCACGTGTTTAGGGTTAATTTATAAGCAAGCACCACCAATAATCCGTACCGCTGCAGAATTGCACATATATAACTAAAAATATCCGCAGATCAGCAACGAAGCACATGATATAGCGTCTATAAACATAGACAACACAGCGCGCAAAACGATCGCAGCGCTGCGCAGTAAGAGGTTACTGCACTAACCCCACTCAGGCCGAGATCACACTTTCTACTTATATACGCTATGCACTAATCATAAATGGGCATTGGTCTTAATGAGTACACTCCCAACACATGTGACAGGTTCAGTCATGCCAGCATGTTCCTACTTTTTCCGACATTCTACAAAAGCTACGCTGTATACTTTACTGAGCTAGCAAATCCGAGACACACAATATTGTGGTTCAGAATGGTTCAAATGGCTCTAAGCACTATGAGACTTAACATCTGAGGTCATCAGTCCCCTAACCTTAGAACTGCTTAAACCTAACTAACCTAAGGACATCACACACATCCATGCCCAAGGCAGGATTCGAACCTGCGACCGTAGCAGCACAGCGGTTCCAGACTGAAGCGCCTAGAACCGCTCGGTCACAGAGGCCGGCATAATATTGTGAGGAATGACTTAGCTGAAGCCTAGGAATTGTTTCCAGAACAAATTTTTTCTCTGCGGCTTTGAGATTAGAACTGTGTCAAACAGTGTCTCGAAACCTGACCCTTACCTTTTGCATCCAACGTAGTTTCGGACATGTCTGAAAGAAAATTCACCACGCATTCATATAACTGATTCGCCTAGGTGGGCGATGGATCCACCTTCTTCTGTGGGGTGCACAAACACGTCTCTCATACGGCAATCGCAGAGCAGCGAGCATGGAGGAAATGGACAGGGACTGCAGATAGGTGGCGCTCGGTGGTTGTATGGGTTGACCATGAGGCGTGCGGAGATAGTCCTCGCACGTAGAATAATATTTTGTCCTGGATGGCCTAATAAGCAGGAGATCCTTGCTGGGTTCGAATCCCAGTCTGGTACACATTATCACTCATCGCCGCTGATTCTGCGTAATAACCCCACGCAACAGACATCAGTAATCCCTTCCCTTTCCTTTCCTATCTCCCTCTTCCACCTTTAATTTACATATATTGAATATTTTTCATTTTTGACGTTATGATGAGCATCGTTTATTCATTAGAAAACGGAGTCTAACAAGGAGTAAAGTCTAACATTTGCGGCATTGTATTCTGTTTGCGCTTAATAGAAGTGCGAAAACAGTGGAGGCAATTATGTCTGGCTCTGAGCTCTATGAGACTTAACATCTATGGTCATCAGTCCCCTAGAACTTAGAACTACTTAAACCTAACTAACCTAGGGACATCACACAACACCCAGCCATCACGAGGCAGAGAAAATCCCTAGCTCCGCCGGGAATCGAACCCGGGACCCCGGGCGTGGGAAGCGAGAACGCTACCGCACGACCACGAGATGCGGGCGCAATTATGTCGTCTTTGGAGTGAGTGCTATTGAGAAAGTCAAGTTGTGTTGCTTCAAGTACGATCGTTTTGAAGTAAATTAATCACCACACTTAGAAAAACAAGCAAGTGTTGATGAAGGACGTTCCTGTGATTTACTACTATGGTCAATCATAGTGTATCTGATAACAGGCAAGTGTGACGAACAATTAATCTTCGTGCGACAATTATCTTCAGTAGTAATATTGAGACTAAAAAAGGACAGGACGGAGGATTACGGTAAAATGTCTCGTCAAAAACGAGATTAGATGCGAAGCGCAATCACCAACTAGTAAGGATAAGGAAGGAAGTCTTCTGTGCCCTTTCAGAGGACTGATCCTGGTATTTGCTGTAATAAATTTATGAATTCACTGTAAACCACAATCAGTGCGGCAAGATAGCGATTTCAAGTACCATATGGTAACTTCATTAGGAGAAAATAGTGGATAAGCCATAACGAACATTATCTCAAACGTTGGCATGTATATGTCCAGAAAATGTATTGTCATTGATAAACGGCTGGTAGCACAAAGAAGGTGTTTTGTGTTGCTAACTACTTCACTGGGATGTGCCCTGCGGAGTTGACATTTGTTGCCAACAACGAAATGCCTGCGACTGCAGTCGCAGAGTTACAAATTCGACCAGGAAGACAGCACCAAGGAGCTAGGTTGGCAAATACGCCTACCACACGTGTTCTAATCTGGCACCCTCATGTGTTTACCTTTCTCAACCCTTATCAATCAATCACCAGGAAAGTTAGTTTTTGTTTTATTTTGTTTGTTTTCGCGATTGCACTTTAACCATGGTTTAACTCGGAATCAGCAAATCACTACATGCGTGGGATCGAAAAACTACCTGCACATCGTCAGACGGCTTCCGATAGTGAGATGCAATATAAAGGGCGATTTTTTCCCACCGTGTATAAACTCTAGGGATTGATTGATGAGAGAATACAGAAAAAAGTAGGTCTAATGACCTTGTGTTCGGAAATGCATGGTTCCCATACTAGAGACCATTTATTCAATCGTACTCTGTTACAGAGACTGTGGTCTAATACGCGCTTTACCATGAAACTACAGTTACAGTATGCATGGTTTCCTAGCACAGGGTGGTACTCTTCCCTAGCGCCCTCTCCTGGCATAGTAATTGGTAATGTTGTGTCCGAGTCCCTTCTCTTGCTGACTCACCTTGTAGTGGATTTGATGCAGCGTATTACACTATGGTTCCGTATTCGAATCGAGAACTTGGCGACATAGTGTTTACTTAAAGAAAGGCAAATGGCAATGGTCGACAGGAAGCAGGGTTGTATCAGGAGACTTGTCCTCGCCGACAACAACCAATGCATTCAATTTTTGAAACAGTGTTTCGCCGTTTGTCCGAGACAGAGTCATTTCAGGAAGCAGGAAATCATGGAGGGCGTACCCGAAACGTTCGAACACCAGACTTGGAGGAAAATGTGACTAACAAATGGTTCAAATGGCTCTGAGCACTATGGAACTCAGCTTCTGAGGTCATCAGTCCCCTAGAACTTAGAACTACTTAAACCTAACTAACCTAAAGACATCATACACATCCATGCCCGAGGCAGGATTCGAACCTGCAACCGTAGCCGTCACGCGGTTCCAGACTGTAGCGCCTAGAACCGCTCGCCCAATCCGGCCGGCTGTGACTAACACTGTGGAAGACTACTATCATGTCAGTACCAGGCAGTTGGCCCGCCAATACAGGGTAGGCCAGACGACTGTGTGGAACATTCTCCATGACAATTATTACCACCCTTATCACCTATAGGGTTTTCAGGGCTAACTGGCGACAGATTTTCCATATCAGGAGCAGTTTTGTCACTGGTTTCTTCAACAGACAACCACGATTCCAGGATTTCTGTCATCCATCCTATTCACAGATGAGGCCACCTTTACACGGAGTGCTATCTTCACCTTTCAGGATAGTTATCTACGTAAAAGTATGCAGAACCCCCATGGAACGGTGACAGCGAATCATCATCAACGGTGCAGTCGAAATGTGTGGACTGGGGTAATTGGTGACCTTATGTTGGGACCAGTCTTCCTTCCACATCGCCTAACGGGCCGGAACTATCGGCGTTTCCTGCGGGTGACTTTGCCTCCCCTACTGGAAGAACTGCCATTGATGATTCGAAAGGTTATGTGGCTGTTACATGATGGTGCTTCAGCCCACTTCACCGTTAACGTCTGGTCACATCTCAGTCGTGTCTTCCCTGGTCAAAGGATCAGACGACAGGGTCCAGTTGCATGGCCTGCTCATTCACTGGATCTCAGCCTGTAAGATTTATGGTTATGGGGAAATCTCAAAAGTATTGTGCATGCAGAGCCCATTCCAGATGTGGAGACTCTGGAGCAGTGTACTCATGCTGCCTTTGACACTGTTCAGATGCAGCATGGCCGATGTGAACATATGAGGCAGAAAGTGCTATGGTGCATACACGCATGTGTAGAGATATATGGAAACCATTTTCAATACATACTGTAGGGGTAATTCCGTTTAGGATCGGGGAAAGTTAGTTTTATGCTGTATTCTGAGCACAGGTTACAGCCAGATGTGGGGTGGATTGCAGTGAGTTACGCGTACCAACAGTTGGGAAATAGCATAGTGGCCACAGGGCCATCAAATTGCTGAAAGAGTATATGTAGCTGTTTTTCATGACGCAAGTCATAGGCAGAGGGGGCCCACTGGCCAACCTAGCATGCTATGAGTACGTGACGTGAAGATGCGCATTTGGCAAAACAGAGGTGCACAGCTGAGTATAAATAGCTGCCATTTTCTATCGAGATTCATTCAAGTGTGGCGGCTATCCTGGTCGGCGGGACATGTCACACCACCGGCTACACACAGCAGCAGATGGGGCGCCAGAATTCAGTCCACAGTGGGTCGTTGGTTCGACCCTCTGAGGCCCACACGGGGTCTGTAGCCAGCCAGCCAGTGGTGGGCCATTCCACGGCTCACTACCGCGGGCAGTCGTCATGCCCTCCAACACACGCCGGAGGCATCCCGAGGCCAGGGCCGCAGATTCGGACGCCGGATCACGGGCGCTTGTTGTCGCCACGATCTCAGCCATGCTGGTGAGAAGAAGTAGCAACTGGCCACCTGTAGCTCACACCGAAAAGCATTGGGTCGGAAGGGACACAGACTGCTGAGCCAACTGTCGGCGCATCCTGACGCCGTTACAATTCCACGTCTTTCCAAGGTCCGCACGACACAGCATTGTGTTGCACGGGGCGCTGGGGTGCTTCCTCAGCACTGCAGGACTCTGTGACAGACCAAGAGGAACGAGGGCACTTTAGTTGGAAACAATAAATCACTTAGGAAGTTCTTGCTGAGTTTTAATATGGCGCCTTCTACCTCTTCCCACTACATTTGGTGTCAGAAGTGGGATCGATGTCTTAGGACCTTTCAGGTTGGTTGGTTGGTTTGGGGATGGAGACCAGACAGCGAGGTCATCAGTCTCATCGGATTAGGGAAGGATGGGGAAGGAAGTCAGCCGTGCCCTTTCAGAGGAACCATCCCGGCATTTGCCTGGAGTGATTTAGGGAAATCACGGAAAACCTAAATCAGGATGGCCGGACACGGGTTTGAACCGTCCTCCTCTTGAATGCGAGTCAGTGTCTAACCACTATGCCACCTCGCTCGGTGACCTTTCAGGAAAACACCATTGGGGAACAATAATAGACCATTTTTCGAGAGATGTGGAGATGGTGGCTATGCCAAATCAACTGGCAGCAATGGTCGCATAAGCATTAGGAAACAACTGGAACCGAGCGGGGTGGCGCAGTGGTTAGACGCTGGACTCGCATTCGGGAGGACGACGGTTCTATCCTGCGTCCGGCCATCCTGATTTAGGTTTTCCGTGATTTCCCTAAATCACTCCAGGCAAATGCCGAGTTCGTTCCTCTGAAAGGGCACGGCCGACATCCTTCCCCATCCTTCCAAAATCCGATGAGACCGATGACCACGCTATCTGGTCTCCTTCCCCGAACAACCAAACCAACCAACCAAACAACTGGATTTTGAAGTTTGATGTACCAGAGACAATAATTACTGACCAAGTGACCAACTTCGCGTTAGATTAAATGAAGGAACTGTGTAAATTGTTGATAACAAAGAAGTTGAGGATGAGCGCGTTGCATCCACAGGTAAACGGAAGGACAGAACGGGTACACATAACAATCGGGAAGATGCTGAGTTTTTATGTGGATTCTCATGACCATCAGTGGAACGAGTATTTGAGGCATATTGTATGCGCATTCAATGCAAAAGTCCATACAAATACCGGTTTGTCTCCATATGAGGTAGTGTGCTGGCGAAAAATGCCGTCACCATTTGATTTAGTGAAGCTACAGAAAGGAAGGACTGGTGAATCTGTACGCCAATTTGCAAGGACAATTCAGGATGTTTGGAAACGGGTACAAAAGGCGAACATGGAGGCTTTGGTAAGGTAGGAAGACGCAGTGAAGCGGAAAGGAAGTTTACCGCAGTATAGAGTGGGGCAATGGGTAATGCTGTCCAGCCCCTACATGCAAGAAGGGAAAATGAAGAAGTTCCTTACGAGGTATCAAGGGCCATACCAAGTTGTTGAAACCACATCTCCTGTTAATGTTAAGCTTCAGCTGCTAACTACAACACCACGATACTACACATTGGGCAGTTACCGCAATTTAAGGGTTGCCCAGATGTGATTTCAGGAGTGTCACAGGAAGGAAAGAGGAAGATAGACAGAGTGAAGAGAGGTGCTAAGCACAGAGAAAACCAGGAAGATAGAGTACAGCATGAAGCACCGTATGCTTTGCGATCCAGAAAGTTATAGAGTATTTGTAGTTTTATTGTTTTTCTGGTTATGTATCATTGGGTCTGCATAGATTAAGTAGGCATTGTATTTTATATGTGTTTTCGAGTATTGTGAGCCTGCCAGAGGCATCAGTCCTTTTGAAGAGGGAGGAAGGGTGATGGTGATCCCTGTCTTCAGGTCACTGAAAAGGGGAAGTGTAGCGTCTGACGTATATGGAGTATTGTTGGAGGAGAAATCAAACGCAGTTGTGGAGAGATAAATGTGTCGGAGTAAGTTCTTCGGCAAAGCAGTAATAAATACGTGTTGAACGATGTCAGAGTCGTACGATTGCCTGTTTAAATTTTTAGTTATCGACAATGCTGGGCAACTGAAGCTGCGTGGTATAGCACGTTTGGACTGCCGTCTCTGTAACAAAGCATGATTAAATAAATGTTCTCTATTATGGAAACCATGCATTTCCGGACATCAGTTCATTAGAACCTTTTTTTCCGCATCCTCCCGTCGATCAGTCCCTAGAGTTTGTACACGGTGGTAAAAATTACCCTGTATTGTTGACAATTTCGTGCGTCCATAAGAAGATCAATTCTCGCAACGTCATACCTTAGAAAAAGATCTCGCCGAGAACCCGAGAAAATTCTGGTCAAATATAAATCACTAAGCGGGCTGAAGGCTTCTATCCAGTCACTCGTCGACCAGTCTGGTATGGCAATAGAAGACAGCAAATGGAAAGCTGAAGTTTTAAATTTCATGTTTCAGGTCCAGATCGAATCCTTATTTATTATTATCTTATGGCAATACAGACACATAAGAAACAAACAGACAAATCACTAATATAACAAACGTTAATAATTGCAAACCAACATTACTAATATAACAAAGTTTACAGATTACAAACAAACATCAAGTCTATTAATATAATATATCGACTCTGGAGTTGCGAGCAGGAAGTCTTCGGGGCTCCCTTTATAGGCTATTCTAGAACACGCCTCAACAATGTGGCTGATGGTCTGACTTTCTCCGAATGTGGCAGATGGTCTGACTTTCTCCGCAGTCACACTGAGGGGATGGTATTTTACCCCATTTATACAGGGAGTAAGCACATCTGCCATGACGAGTTCTAATCCTATTTAGAGTGGACCACGTTTTGCGTGGTAGGTCAAAACCAGGTGGTTTTTGTTTGATGCAAGGCATGTTAGATTTTGCTATGCGTTCCATTTTTCAGACAATGCGTTTGTGATACTGAAACCTTCTTGTACACAGTTCCTTGCTATTCTTGTTGGCGGCTTCCTAGGTCGAAGCCTATTACTGTTTGCAGCCTCAATGTCTTGGTGGATTGGCAGGCTTCGATTTCCCATTATGTTTTTGTATTCACGTACAAGGGCGTCAGTACGTCACAGGTGTGGCGGCGGGATGTGGCTTAATATTGGGAGCCATTGCGTTGGAGTGCGTTTAATTACTCCAGAAATCATTCTTAGAGTGTTATGCAACTGGACATCCACCATTTTTACATGTGGGTTGTTTAGCCAAATCGGAGCACAGTATTCGGCAGCAGAGAATACAACTAAAGGCTAAAGCAGAGGTGCGGAGAGTGGAGGCCGCTGCTCCCCAGGTAGTACCACAGAGCTTTTGAATAATGTTGCTTCTTGTCTTTAATTTTTCGGCAGTCTTTGTTAGGTGCTCTTTAAAAGATAGCGTTCTGTCCAGCGTCATGCCCAAATACTTCAGAGTTTTATTATGCCCGAGAACGGTGTTTTCAAATCGAATGTTGGGTTCCTTTGCAGCAAGTTTGTTGTTGAGATGGAAGCAACTAATCTCTGTTTTGGAAGCATTTGGTTGAAGTCTCCACTTACGAAAATATACACCCATTATCTTCAGGTCTTTCGTTAGGATATCCTCAGATGCTTCAATTGTGCTGCATCTTGTAGCGAGGGCCCAATCCTCAATCAAGAAAGTTCGGGTATGCTGACGAGCTCGAATCCTAATTCGGTCTTACAGGGGTACTCTGTGCGGCACTGGCCTCTTACTTAACTTGCATTTACCAAGAATCTCTCGCCCACAGCAAATTCCCAAGGGACTGGAAAAAGCGCGGGTAAATCCGGCTTACAAGAAAGGCAAAAGAACACACCCGCATAATTATAGACAAATATCCTTAACATTGGTTTGCTGCAGAATTCTTGAAGACATTTTGAGTTCGAATAGAAAGAATTTCTTGATATAGAAAAGCTTCTGTTCACAAATCAACATGGATTCAGAAAGCATCGCTCATGCGAAACTCAGCTTGCTCTTTCCTCACACGATATTCTTCAAACCATGGATGGAGAACAACAGGTAGATTCCATATTCCTAGATCTCCGCAAAGCTTTTGACACGGTGCCCCACTGCAGATTGTTAACGAAGGTAGTAACATACGAAATACGTCCCCAGATATGTGAGTGATTCGCACACTTTGACCTCGATGGCGAGTGTTCATCACAGACAAGGGTATCGTTAGAATACCCCAGGCAAGTGTGATAGAAGCGCTTTATTGTCTATATGCATAAATGATGTGACGGATGCGGTGAGCAGAAGTATGCGGCCATTTGTTGATGATGATATGGTGTACTGGAAAGTGCCGTCCTCGAGTGACTGTACTGGATACAAGATGACTTACACAGAATTTCTAGTTGGTGTGGTGAATGGCAGCTTGTTCTAAATGTAGAAAAATGTAAGTTAATGCGGACGAATAGGAAAAACAATCTCGTAAAGTTCGAATACAGCATTAGTAACGCGCTTCTTGACACAGTGACATCGATTAAATGTCTAGGCAGTATGAAATGGAATGAGCACCTCAGGTATGTAGTCGTGAAGGGAAAACTTTGGGAAAGTGTAGCTCGTCTATAAAGGAGGCGGCGTATAGAAATCTACTGCAGCCCATTCTTGATTATCGCTCGAGTGTTTAGAATCCCCACCAGGTCGGATTAAAGGAAGATATCGAAGCAATTCAGAGGTGTTCTGCTAGACTTGTTACCGGAAGGTTCGACCACCATGCAAGTACTACGGTAATACCTCTTGAACTCAAATGGGAATCTCTGGAGCAGGCCGATGTCGCCGAGCAATTCTAGGCGCTGCTGCTACGGTCGCATGTTCGAATCCTGCCTCGGGCATGGGTGTGTGTGATGTCCTTAGGTTAGTTAGGTTTAAGTAGTTCTAAGTTATAGAGGATTCATGACCTCAGATGTTAAGTCCCATACTGCTTAGAGCCATTTGAACCATTTGAATCTCTGAAGGGAAAGTGGCGCTCTTCTCGCAAGACACTATTACGGGAATGTAGAGAACTGGCGTTTGAGGCCGACTACAGAACGATTCTGCTGCCGCCAACGTGCATTTCGAAGATAGAGTGAGAGAAATTAGGGTAAGTACGCCGTCTTATAGATAGTCGTTTTCCCTTCAATCTGTTTGCTAGTGGAACAGGAAAGGAAATGACTAGCGATGGTACGTGATATCCTCCGCCGTGCACTGTACGGTGGCTGGCGGAGTACTCGTATGTATGTAGGTGTACTGTAAACGCACAATACGTAAGATTTCGTTTCCTTGCTATCTTCCCTGGAGTTGCAGATTTAATGGCTAGCAGTGTATTTGCGATTGTATTAGATCTGCTAGGACTTTGATTTAATGATATCAGAGCTTCAGATGAAATTTTAATGTATTAGAATAGATGACAAAGTGTAGCCCTTTTGTAGTTTACAGTGACACTCGTATTCTGCTCAAACGTTTGGGAAAACTTTTGCATGGAGAGGCCAGACGCCAACCACTAAATAGTTTCTTGCGATCAATAAATCGTTATTTTTAGAACTTAACTTTCAAGTGTTACTGTTTGATCAACTGCTGCGATAGTGTTCAAAGAGTAATACTCTTCCTGCCCCGTATGAGTAACTCTGTTGGAAATGTCATCAATTCCATGAGGGCTTTTACGTTTGAGTGAATTTATTATTTTCCTAATTTCAGTAGGAGAGAAGGGCTGAATTTCAGTTTTATCAAATTACATAGTTATTGCCTCTTCCATATACAGGCTTGCATTTTGTAATGAATAGTTGGATACTATTTTCTCCACAGCACTTAAAAATGATTATTAAAAATATTTCCTACTTCTGACATTTTGTTAGCAAACTTTTTAATTGAGTTTGACTGAAATACAGTCTTCCTGTGCTCTCGGTTGCCCTGTTTCCGTTTTAACAATATACCAAATTCTTTTAACTTTGTTATCAGAGTTGTTAATGTCAGGCGTAATGCACATACTTCTGGACTTTTTAATAACTTTTCTTAATAAAAATGTTCAAAATGTGTGTGAAATCTTATGGGACTTAACTGCTAAGGCCATCAGTCCCTAAGCTTACACACTACTTAACCTAAATTATCCTAAGGCCAAACACACACACCCATGCCCGAGGGGGGCTCGAACCTCCGCCGGGACCAGCCGCACAGCCCATGACTGCAGCGCCCCTAGATCGCTCGGCTAATCCCGCGCGGCTTTTCTTAATACATCGCAGTAGTTTTTATAATATTTCACTCTTTCTGGATCATTACGCCTTCTCTCTATAAGATACATTTCCCTTTTTTGTTAACAAGATATTTTTATCCCTTTCGTAATCCATGCCTTTTTAATTGGTTTCACTGTTTTCTTAGGGAAACTATTTTCAAATATACTCACAATGGTATAATGAAATAGGTTACATTTTAAATTAGCATCAGGTTTCCCGAACACCTCATCCCAGCCTAACTGATGCAAGCTTTCTGTAGAATCTACAATTGTTAAATGCTTAATTGAAGGCACTGTTCTGGAGGGCTGTTTTGCATTACGATATGGAGCTATGTCTATACTGTAACTAGCTGTGCATCATGATCAGACAGAACAATCTTGACAGGAAAAGTTTTTATTTGATTAAATGTATCTTGCTCCATAAAAACATTAACTATCAGTGTGGTGCTTTCCTGTACCACAGGAGTTGGAAAATCAATAACTGGCGTCATAATGAAAGAACCAAGTAGTACTTCAGGGTGAAGCTTTCTGTAGGACTCTTTCAGAAAATCTACGTTCAAATTCCCACAAACAATAATTTGCTTAGCTTTGTCTGATCGGTAGCACAACAAGAATACAAGTTATTGAAAAATAGCTGAAAATTTCCCCATGGTGACCAATACACAGCTACAGTTATAAAAGAACCATTACTTAATTTAAGCTAATATGCACATACATCTATATGTTGCTCTACACAAAATTTTTAGTTTCTAAATTTTTCACACAGTGATAAATTTTAATATGTATGGCAACTTCTCCTCTCTCTCCATAGTGTCCCTACTTACATGTGCTGAAAGCTTAAATCCACCTACAGTTACCTTTTCCATATCTGTGACTATATGATGTTCAGACAGGCATAATACATCTATTCCACCCTCATTTTCTAAATCTTCTAAACTAACAAGACGCTTATCTACTTTGTTTTTTCATCCTCTGATGTTATTATGCAATATACTAACTTAATTTTCCACTGTGCTTTTATGAGAATCTTATGACATACTGACGTTGTTTTTCACTGTACTTTTATGAGAATCTTGTGATATTTTAACATCTCTAGTACCTGCCTGTCTGAGCTTCTCATTAAGCTTAATTTCTTTCAATGTTGAATCATTGGACACTGATCTTAGCCTAGAAAGTGGTACTCTCATGAATTTCAATGCCCCCCTTAGAGATTTTGTTACTTTACCAGCCAATTTACCCTTCCCTTTTCTACTGAGATGCAAGCCATGCCTTGCGAAGCCTCACCTACCAATAGCATCAACAGCAACAAAACCTAACCCTCCACTTTGAGTTGACTCCCAGCGGGACGGAGGTCGACTCCCAGAAATAGCAATTTTTCTCTGAGTTTGTGTTTCCACCCTATTTCTACTTTTTTATATATTTGGATGTATCACAAACCTCTCTTTACTTTGAACTAGTGGAATGCCAATCAAGAGTTGAATTTGGGATACATGTTGAGAAACTGAAATATTTTTATTACCTTCTTACTTTCTTTTTCACAATTACTTCCTTGAGAATAACACATAAATCGGAATTTTCTCACTATTTTTTCGTAGAATGTTCAAAATAGATAGAGCGGTTCAGGAGAACCATCCTTTAAAGAAGAATGCGTTAATTTTGTTTGTTTCTTTCTTTCATCTGTGGATTCTATGACAGTTTTTGTGCACTCAACCATTGTATGGTTTTCAAGATATACCAAAACGGGATATCAATGTTATTAGGCTGAGAAATATCA
Organism: Schistocerca gregaria; assembly: GCF_023897955.1. NCBI lineage: Eukaryota > Metazoa > Arthropoda > Insecta > Orthoptera > Acrididae > Schistocerca > Schistocerca gregaria. The sequence goes on from NC_064931.1 coordinate 560,355,663, forward strand.
AAATATATCAGAAGTTTAAAGGCTGAGCTAGCCTAAGATCAAATCTTTTCGTCAATACAGATAGAAGGCGGGTGTAGCATTGAAGTAGAACGGTTCCAGATTATTAAACAGCTCAGTCAAGAGGAACGTCGACCGATTGTATTTGTTATTACGAAATGAACTGCAGAATTTAAGAGACGAGTGACTGCCATAGCGTGAAGTTTAGGAATTTCCCATAGCGATATAAAACAATAACGTACATAAACGATAAGGTCTTATTCTTTTTTTGCGGACAAATTTACGCACAATAGATTAACATTATTAGCGTTATTAAGAAAATTACGAATGAAAATTCTTCAAGGAATGCAAGAACAAAATACCAGACTTGTTGTGCTCACTGACAATTGTCATGGAAAATACCGAGGACCCCGCACTTCGAAGAGGGAAAGTTGAAAATCATATACTTCGAAGATGTAACCGGAGGGAGAAAATTACGGAGTTTTATTACAATTTGCGAGGAACTTAATAAAGATAAAAAGCAGGGAAAGCCAAAAATTATGTCATAATTTGAATATATATGATGTAGTGTTATTTAGGAGAAAAGATGAACAATCAAAATGTTGTCTGTTGGTATTGCATTGTTCAAAAAAGAATCTGTTATGGAAATTTATTTATTTACTAGTGCAGTAATAACGTAGAGGACAATAAGAAATATTTAAACAACAATAAGTTCGTACTGTGACGAGCCAGCAAATCCTGTAAGACAAATAGCCGGTCGACATTAAGGAGGTAGCAGCACTAGGTTTGGTTTTGCCGTAGCCTAAATCACAGACTTGTTTTTCCTAGATCCTACTACTTTTAGAAGTGTTTTAGAAAACTGTAAAAATGTGTCCATTAATGAAAGACCAGGTATAAAAGAGTTTCTTAAGTGTGAAACCGAAAACACACCTTTCAAAAATGGACCTCAGTTTTTATCGAAGGTTTTAAATTGCGGGATGGCCGGTCCAGGAATAGAACTGAAGTATATCAGGATGGGCAGTGCGGCTAGTAAGCCGGCAGAGGACGAAAGGAATAAGACGTCCACATCCGATGTCAGCCAATAAATAACTTAATGCATTGAGTGATTCCGTAACAGACATGAAAATCGTAACAAACTAGGCACCCCATGAGAAAACAAGTTTTGTTACTTGTAAACTTATGAGAGGTTCACAGAAACCCTAATTTAGTATACATACTGATATAATTTTTTGTTTCGAAGGCAATAACCGAACGTGAAGGAGATAGGTAAATAGTAAACGAAACTTTAGGAGAGAATTACTGAGGGGAAAGGCAAATGCCAAACAAATCAAACCCATAAATTTCCGAAAGACGACATTGAACTAGTGAAAGCAACGAAAGGATTTGTAAAATAAATCATTCTTTATCATATGTTAAGGAGCGTTTGGAGTCTCTTATATACTGCACGGAATTCATTATTTTCTAATATACCAAAATTCCAAGAGGCATTGAATGTTTTAGTACCTTTGTTCCTTTGTGCAGAATAGTAATTCACAAAATTCTAAAATACCAAAATTCCAAGAGGCATTGAATGTTTTAGTATCTTTGTTCCTTTGTGCAGAATAGTAATTCACAAAATTAACTTTCCAAAAGTGACATGAAGAGTTAATTTCCATTTATATAATTTACCCGCTCTGTAGTCATTAACATTCTCAAAAGATTTAGACACATCTTGTAGTCTATTCAATTTCAAAATCTAGATTTTCTGAAAAATCTTTGTAATCTCCTGTTACAGCAGTTTCGAGAGTTTCCAAGAATTAAGCCTGCCATGAATTGTAGGTTTTCAAGTTTAGGAGTTGGATCACAGAAGAATAAGTTATTTAAAAAAAGTCGAAGGCGGTCAACTAACATCTCACATTTAATGTAACTCTCAGTGAAATTGCCCGCCACATCTCTACCTCAAAAGTGGAGAATGGCATTGCTCCGTCAAGCAATACGTCCCATGTTTGCAACCAGGAAATATAGCCTTTGTTTGTGTCCACCTTTTTGTTGTTTTTATTTCAACATATCACTTGTTCCCACGTGCGTACAAGCATCCTTTGCAAGATTACCTGACAGTGAAGTGATACAATAAATAACGAAATCTGTTATCTACCACTTACGTTGCAGAGATTGTGCAAAAATATACATTGGATTGACTGCAGGACATTCGACAGAAGATATAAAAAAACATCAGAGCATTGAAATACGGTACAAACCATTTAATATTTGCAGATCATCTAAAACAGGAGTACCACAGACCAAGCAGTATTGAAAAAGATGTGAACATGGTAAGAGTTACTAAAGACAGACACCTCCTCCCTTTCCAAGAAAATTTCCACACACACAAAGCATTAACACAAAATAAACAGTTGTCCAGTGAGCAAATAAATATTGTAAGCCAGACGTTATATAAAACAAGTGAAAAATCATACGAAAAAGGAAAGAGCTAATGTAGGTTGATTCTTACAAAGAAGAAAACAGCAACCAGCCACTATTAATACTGCTATTTATTTAAGTAAATAGCGCCGTAACCGGTTTCGAACTGAAAAGTTCATCTTCAGACGGCTGTTCGCAATATTTATAAGACGCACTTTACATAATTATCAGTTTTTGATATTTATGCTTCCACTGCAGCGAAATATTCTTGGTGTGTTGGTGCCCTACGGTAGAAAACAGTGTTATAAGCGTCCTATGTGAACATACTAACCTCCAAACGATGAAATACAGAGTAAACAAATATGTGAGGTTAAGTGGTTACAGTACTTACATCGAAAATTCCGCGAAAATTTTTTGCGAAGTTGCAGGATTGCATTTTTCAAATATTGTATAGTATATGCGGCACTTATTTGATTTGAAATGACCATATTGTGCAAAGTAACACACACACACACACACACACACACACACACACACCACAAATGTGTGTTTTCGATCCTTCGCCCTTGGCCACCCAACCCCCCCTCCCAATTTCATTTTACTTCTTGCTCCTCACCTTTTCCTCCAACTCACTCTCAATCACACTACTATGCACTTGTGTCCACTCATCTTTGCTTCTTTCTCCTCCACCTATTAACAAAATAAAAAAAAATCCATCTCTATTCCATCATTACTCTTACACAGTATATAAACATGATTAAACAGAATAACACACATGTAATTAACTAAAGAAAATTATAGGTCAAAGACGAACTAGTGGCAATGTTATGTTGGCAACACTACAAAAACAATACACTTAGAAGTGTACACATAAACAGTAAACAGTTGTGTACGAAAATGTGTCCTATGTAAAATGAAAGAAACACATAGTTCTGCAGAGCAACAAAAAATTAAACTACAAGTATCAGTGTCCAATGAAGAAAGACACCAAACATCTACTAGCAGACCGCATTTCCTGATGTATGCGAAAAGCGATACAAAAATCACCGTAAATAAAAACCAATAAATTGTTAACGAACTGTTTTTCGATCTTAAAACAGTTTAAATTGCAAATATCTTTAATTACAGACCACGTATGATGCTTTACCTCAATAAAACGAAACGCGTCTGGTAAGATAAACATACATTTTCTAGTAGCTGTAATGACGGAACGAAAATACCGTCGGCATAAAATAAAAGATAGTTGTTGTCATTTGTGCTATTTTATGCTGGAGAGCTTTGCAGAAATGTTGACTTGCAGTAGTTTACTGTCGACTGGGAGGATATCTGAAGAGTTCTTTCTGCATGTTTTCATCATTCTGATAGAATCATCAGCTAAATGAAGCAGCTCGTAACACTTAAGTGGCGATTCTACTTTGAAATATTGAGATTCTTCCAGCAGGAAACTATGGCTTCGTACAAGAAACAGAATGTGAACTTCAAATGATTGATGTTTTTCGAGTGCAGTTTCCAACTTCTGGGTCAACTTTATTTTACAGTTTCACTGCTCACAATTATCTGATCGTACAAGCTCATTCATTTCCATTTCAAAGTTGTGTTCTACCTAGACGAGCAGATATTATCCAACTATTTTTGATCCCCAAATGCACCAATATCCATTGTTGTGTCCCAGATGGATATCATAATTATTATTCTACCCAAGTTTCCACTTGTAACCTTCGGAGCGGTGAAGTCCTTTTCCATGTGAAATGTCAGAAGTACAAAGAAATTTCTTCTTGCCTTCCGTCAGATCTCTTCTCAGCAGTTTTTGTGCCAGAACAGCTGTTCTGGTAAGGAGTTTTGTCAAAATGTATTGTTACGAGCGACAGTACACCCATTCTTTCAAGGCAGTGAAAGTTTAGAAGCCTATTTCCGTATCATTAGTTCCAGGATATTAGCTGCTCGCAGAACTCAACAGTGAGCTAACGCATATCTTCCAGCAGGCGTTGCGTCTTACGGTGAGATAACTCAAATTCTCGTCTCCGAACAATAATGGCGCTTTCACATACCGTGCAACAGACAGAGCATGTCGTAAACGGGTTCTACCTGCACGCTCGTGAAGCACAGTTTCACTGTTTGCTATCTCCGCGGTGAGCTGCTGTTTTTGCTTTGGATGGGAACATTATTTTTGTGCTAGATCTGAATATCAACTTAAATACACAGATAACTACAACCAGTCACTTGTGTATGCTAGCTGATACAACTTTTAATTCGTCGTAAGCCACTACGAAGGGCATGGTTCATACAGTACCACATGATCATTAACTTCGTAATTTGTATTCAAGAAATGCCAACATCGCAAACTCCAATTTCTAAAATTTCACATAGTCAAAATAAATAAGTCACTGACTGCTGGAAGAAGTTAAAGGACTGCTCAATTTTACAAGGAACTAGGACAAATCTTTCTTCATCAGCATCATGATTCAATGAAGAGTTCATTGCTTTTAAATGAAAATAATATTTTTATAACACGTGGTAGGCGGGCACAGATACAGATATTTTGTTTCATTTTATTTCATTATCACACATTTAATTAGCCCTAGAATAAGATTTTAATTTCTTGTAATTACCTTTTTCTAGATAAAACATGTTAGTAACTTCAGGAGCAATAGGTGATTCACGGCAGCTGTTCACTAATTTGAAATCAGACTTGGATGGTGCAAACTGAGCGCGCTTCAAGTGCCTTAATGAAACGTAAGCATAACGGTAATTGCCTTCTGATGCTGTCAGCGTCAAAATCCGATTCCTGGTGACTTCTCAAAACGTGGTAATTTCCACAAGAAAACGAATGTTTTATATTTGTGATGTAAACTGAATTAAACTCGCTGAAATGAAACGTAGTATAACGGCGATGGTAAGAATGCAGTCGCAACGATATGGAATGATACAAGCTCGGAAATGCTGGATATGTTGTGACGACTCAGAATCCGTGCCGGACCGGAGAATGATGTCGGATATGTATCGGAAGAAGAGCAGGCGATCTAGCTTCGCGCCACTGCCAAGTATGTATTCTTTCAGTTATCACTGCTTATTCTTTATATAAAACTAGACACTGTCTATGGGCACGCGGTCTAATATTTTTACTGAAATTATTCTGATCACAGAAATTAATTACATGGTTGAACGATTTCAACTGCTAAGCAACCATTATCAGGACTAAAAAAGAACAGAGAAGACAGAATGCAAATAGTTACTGTAAAATATGAAATAAAGAAGTACATCCGTATTGGAGGAAACATATTCATTAAACTTGTTGCAGAGTCACGTGTCGCAGTGCACGAAAGTCAGTTTCCATGTTGTAACCATTACTACGGTACGTTCTGTCCTACACTATGCATGTACTCTCTTAAGTAAGTGCTGTACTGTAACGTATTGTTGTGCTACAGAAAAGGCTGTCTCATTGTAGCTATACCACAAAGTTACTACTAAAACATGTTTTACTTTCCAGAATAATACAGAAAAACTGTGCAGATATAAAACAGATACAGTGCAACAGCAACATTGTAAATTGTCACTCATTAGTAGCGTCGTGATAAAATCGTGTAGCTGTCACATAAACTAACCACTGAGTCATCTGGTATCTCACAGAAAGTACTTTAAATCCATAATTTATTTTCAAGTAAACCAAAATGTTGCATTAAAATCTCATTAGCAGTACTGGTAACTGTTCTAAGTATGTCAGCCTTATAGTCGTTACGTAATCGTGCAACTAACGAGCAAGAATGTACACGCACAATAACACTGTGACGTCTGTTCACTATAACAATGCATTCGTAATTTCTGTTTAAATAAGTTCTCTTGGTTCTGACTGGATATTTAACTTCAAACATGGTTGCATGTTAACAGATTCTAAGTCTGACAAATTGTACTAGTAGCGTGAAGTGAAAAATTTTATGGCAAAGACAAAGTTAAAAAGCAGATTATCTTTCAATAAACGGTTTTACATGTGAAATGTGGTGTAAACCTTTACTCTTCCTAGTACGCAGAGTTTCAACTTCAACGCAATTATCATGTGGTATACGTCGAATTCTGTAAGGTCCATTGTAAACTAGAAAGAATTTGTGACTCAAGTGTTTCTTCTTATGTGACAATGAATAAGCTTTAATGGGAACTTGCTGACCAATATATAATTTCTTTGCATTTGCTTTACCATGTAATTTTCTCCTTTTGTCTGCAGCAGAATTTATATTTTTAATAGCCAAATCAATTATGTCTTTGTGTCGAAGTTTACGTGTATTCGGAAAAGGTACAAGCTCTGATTCTGTTCGGTGGTTCTTTATTCTTCAGTACAAGAACAGGTGGTAAAGCAGTGGAGTCATGAGGCATTTCATTCAGCACGTTTTGAAATAAGTGTAAATATCTGTCCCAATGCTGATGCTTTTTGTGACAATAAAGTCTGCAAAGCTTATTGATTTCTTTCACAATCCGTTCAGACGGGTTACAATGTGGTGAGTACAATGAAATAAAAACAGATTTGATTTTATGGTTACGAAGCATGCGTGACCAAACAGCAGATCTGAATTGCGGTCCGTTATCTGAAATTACTTTACTAACGTGTCCAACTTCACGTAAGAAATTTTTAACAAAGGCGTTGGATATAGACCGTCCAGTGGCTTTACGTAACGGAGTGAAAGAAACAAATTTTGAAGTAAGTTCAACAGCGACTAGAACGTACGAAAATCCATTCGATGTTCTGACAAGCGGTCCCAAGAGATCAACAGCAGCACATTCTTTTAATTTAGAAGGAATGATAGGAAACAATGGAGCACGATGCGAGACAGTAGATGGTTTCGCCTTTTGACAAAGTTTACAAATAGACAAGACCCTTCGAATTCTCTTTTCCATATTGTTAAAATGACAAGTCGTTGGAAGAATATGATAACATTTTCGTGGACCAAAATGTGCATAGCTGAAATGAATGTACCAAATCAGCTTATTAACGAAATCGTCTGGAATGCAAAGTACCCATAGCTTTTCATCAACAGTGCAGCGTTTGAAGAGTATGTTGTTCCTAACCAGATAATAATGCCGAATCTGTGTGTGTGTCTTTTCATGCCATTTATTTTTGATGTCTTTCCAAATCGGATGTTTATCTTGTTCATGAGCAATGTCCTTTAAAGATGTGATGATGAAGTTTTCAAAGGCGACTTTTGAATGTAAAGAATACTGAAATTTTTATCGAGGTTGCTTTCTTTGTTACTTTTCTCGAGCCCAGCCGGTGCGCGTGACAGTGCGTCCGCAACAATGTTCTCCTTGCCGGGAATGTAGACTATTGTGAAGTGGAATTCTTGCAGAAACAATGCCCAACGTTTTAACCTGTCATGATTTAGTTTTGAAGACATAAGAAATTGTAATGAACGATGGTCACTGTATACTTTTACGTGCTTACCATAAAGAAAGAAACGGAATTTGTTAAATGCCCAAACGATAGCTAAAGCTTCTAATTCAGTAACGGAATAATTTTTTTCAGATTTTGTTAGCACTCGGCTAGCAAAAGCAATGGTTTTCTGAATAGTAATGTCATTTTCTGTGGTTTCTTGAAATAAATGGGCACCAAGACCGACTTTAGAAGAATCCGTGCTAAGGCAAAAATCTTGTGAGAGATCTGGATGAGCTAGTATTGGCGCGTTAAGTAGCGATTCTTTCAAAGAATTGAATTCCAACTGTGCTTGTTCGTCCCAGTTCCAAATAGTATTTTTTCCAGTGAGAGAACAAAGTTTTGGTGTAACTAGAATTTGCATATTCAGAAAACGACGGTAAAAATTTACGAGGCCTAGAAAACTGCGGACTTGTTTTTTTGTGGATGGAACTGGAATGGCTCTGATTGCTTCTAACTTTTCAGGATCCGGCTGAATGCCTTCAGAAGAAATAATATGTCCCAAAAACTTCACCTTTGTCCTACCGAATTCAGACTTTTCCAAGTTAACTGTAATTCCGGATTTTGCAAAAATATGTAACACGCTGTTGAGGATGCGATTATGTTGTTCCCATGAGGCTTCTGCTATCAGAATATCGTCCACATATAAGGTGATGTGACGTTATAAGAACTCAGGTAATATGGAATTTAGCCCGCGAATGAATGCTGCCGAAGAAATGTTCAAACCAAAAAGAAGTTTCTGAAACTGATAACAAACACCGAAACAAAGGAAAGCTGTGTATTTTCTACATTCTGGGTGAAGTTCGATCTGATAAAAGCTGGATCTGAGATCAATGGAAGACAACACTTTTACACCATTAAAATTTTGAAGTAGTTCTTCCAACGTTTGCGGCCTGTCTGTTTCAGGAATAATGATAGTATTGATTGGACTCGAATCTAAGACAAGCCTGATCGATCCATTTTTCTTCTCAACAACATGTAATGGATTGTTGTATGAGCTTACTGCAGGCTCAATAATGCCCTCGTCAAGCATAGATTGTATTTCTGTTCTAACACGGTCCCTATAATGTGCTGGAATTACGTATGGCCCAACACAAAATTTAGTATGCTCACGAACACGAAATTGGTATTGAAATCCCTTGATTGTTCCTGTTTTGTGAGTAAAAACTGTGGAATGTGCTTGTAAAATCTCAAAAAGGTCCTGCCTATCAGTGTCATTACAATTCTCAATTGTTTGAATTTTATTCTGAATTAACTCATTAGTTTCAAATATGCCGTCGATATAATCTCTGTCAGTACTTGCAGAGTGATAATTAGTGTCTAGTTCCGTAGAAAATTCCGAACTGTTGTTTAACAGAAGGTAAAGCCGATTAATTTCCTCGTCATGGTTTGAGAGCCAATCTTCAAATTTCAAAGCTATTGACTTACCTTCTTTCTCTAAACTTATTTCAGCATCGTGAAAGTTTAAGATTGCTTTGTATTCATTCAAAAAGTCTACTCCCAGTATAATTTCCGTCGACAATAATGGAACAATAAGAAAGTTCATAGGGAAGCTGTGGCTTTGACAAAAGAATTCTAAGTTGGTTTGTTGACGTACATCTACACTTTTTCCAATGACTGCACCTTGTAATTTAATCTTGCGTAACGGAAGCGTGGGGCAATCGTTCGATTTGTTGCATTTGCTAAATGCTGTTCCACTAATTACTGAAATGGGACTGCCTGAAACAAGTACTTCCGTAAATTTTACGTCATTTACAGTAATGTGAATCACAGGATATGCAATGTTGTTATGTTTTACGTCGTGTTCCTGGAGTAAGATGTCCCTAATGTCTTCCATTTTTACGTAATTACTAGCTACGGCAGCTGAGTCGTCAGTTTCATGCGTACGTTTTGTGGCTGCCAGCGGTATGAGTCATTGCCTATTGCGTCTTTGTTGGCGCGCGTCGTTATTGGGATTTGGAGACCTAACTTCTACAAATTCACCTTGTCGAGACGGCCCTGCTCTGTTTGAATCCCGCCAGTTCTGCTGCAATTCAGGTCTGTCGTTACGATCATATCGTGTGTCGTCATGTCGGTAGATTCCATAGTTTCTTTCTTGTCGGTCACGTGGTGGAGAATGTCTCCCTGAATCGTAACTGCGCGCTGGACCGTTGCGTCTTAAGTTATTCCGTATCCCTTGATAATAATTATTTTGGTTTCCATATTGTCTGTTTCTCTGATTGTCTCTGTGATAGTCATTACTACGGAAATGCGATCTTTCTCTGTAACTGTTATTACTCCGCCAGTGGTTGTCATATGGGTGGTGTCTGTTTTGGTCACGATTTGCGTTGTAAGAAAGGACTTGTCCTGTCCAGTTATTGTTTCTGTCGTCACGGAATTGTGACGGATGTGAACTGTAGTGATTGTTTTCCTGTTTTCGCATCACGCGACTGTCTGTGTCAGTTTCTAATTCTTGTAAGAGTCCCTGAAAAGCTTCAGTGTCGTCTTTGCAACGCCCTGCCAAAAAAATATTCCTTAAATGTTCAGGCAATTTCATTATGCAAATGCGGATGAGTTCTGAAGGGCTATATGGGTTTGAAAGATATTGGTTCTTATGCAACATGTCTTCAAAATATTTGACAAGACTGGAAAATTCCGATTGTTCAAAGTGTTTCATCATCATTATGCTATGTTTTACTCGGTCTTGTGTAGCTTGAGACCAATATGCTGAGAGGAAAGCATGATAAAATTCTCCTTCACTGTGACAATCGTGAATGACCGATCGCATTCTTACAGCTGGTTCATTCTCCAAGTAGCCACACATAAATTCTAATCTGTGTTCTAATGACCAGTTGGGAGGAAAACAATGAGAGAATTGATGAAGCCACGCTTGTGGATAATTGTCGTTGCCAGAATTCTTAAATGTTTTGAATTTACGTGTAGTAATGAACAGCTTATAGTCAAAATCATCATGTCGGCGAGTCGCATGTCGGTCATTGTTACGTCGTTTCGGCGGTTCCATCTCAAAATTCGGTGTACCTTGCCAATTTCTTTCATAATTTCCGAAGTGCCCTGTGTTATTATTTTGTGGCTGTTCCGTATTTTTATGTCCCTCTTCCCGTATTGGAGCGCGAGTGTCCTCTGAAATACGTAATTGTTGTATTACCTGTGTCAGCTGATCTTGTACTTCCCGGATTTCTCTTTGGTGTTGCGTACTAATTTGATTCAGACTTTGTTTGAATTTCCTAATTTGTTCCACTCTTCTGTGTCATTAAAGACTACCGGTTTTGTGTCATTCAGATTATCATCTACCTTCGTAGATAAATTAATGAACTGATCCGAAAGTTCGGCTACTTTCTCCGATAGTGAACACATTTCCTCAGTGTGTTTTCCTCAACCAAGTTTCAGAGTGTCTATTTGTGTTGAAATCGAATTTACTGTGTCCTTTAAGTTTTCCTGAGTTCTTGCAAGTTGCGTAACCGAATCGGTGGATGCAACTGAGTCCATTTTAGCTTGCAAGGTGTCGTGATTTTCACGAACAACAGTTTGCAATTCTTTTATGGCTGCTTCGTGATTCTGTAATGCGTTTTCATGCCGCGAAAAAATAGGTTGAAAATGCTCACAAATTTGTGTTTTTACGTCATTACAGATTTTTTGATATTTCGATTCAATGTTATATAACTCAGTAGTTAAATCTTCACGTGTTTGATCAAGTGTGGTGTCTAGCTTCCGAAGACTTTATTCCATTGTGTCTAACTTTTGAAGATTATGTTTCATTGTGTCCAACTGTTGCTGTGTTTGTCTCTGATTTTGTTCCATTGTGTCTAACTTTTGAACCTTTTGTCCCATTTGTTGCATTAATTGTAATAACAGTGCACTGGTGTCTGAAACCTGTTCCTTAGTGCTATTCGGCAATGCATTTGAACCGGCAATATTCGCAGTTTGAAAAACAGAAAATGTGTCTTGACTTATTTGAGAAACCGGTGAGAACGCAAAACCTGAATCTACAGTATTTGCAAGAATGTGTCCTGTCATTTCGGAATCCTGAGGCGAGCTGTTGTCAACCGATCGATCGATAATGCTTCCCTGTTCACTAATTGTTTCACTGTCTACACCATTGTTTGCAGCCCGCTCCATTTCCCTATGTACAATTACCAAATTACTACTTTGAACATTAGTTAATTCATTACATGGTGGCGCTAACACACTGTTTTCGTCTTCGCTGACATTTCTCAGTTTGCTTTGGAGCCTAGTATTACGTTTTTCACACGCCATTATAGTCACAATATTTCACACGACAACACAGAAAAGCACAATTTGAAGAGCAAAATAAGAAAACACATTAACATAGCACTGAAAATAATAACTAGTTAATTGCAAGCGCAGCTGCGAAATACTTGGTGCAAATTTACATGCGTGCCACACCTGTTTTACTGTACAACAATGAAAGACTGCAACTACAAAGGAGATTCTCTCTACAATTACGCGCTAGCAATAAACAAAATCTACACTAATTACACAAACTACAAGAAAAAATCAGAAGATTCCAGTGAGGTATCCTCGGCTAAGGGTCGACATATGAAACGCCCCCTTTGTAAAATTTATACAAGATTGGTCTATATGAAACGTCCCCTTTGTAAAATTTATACACGACTGTGCTTAAACTGACACACAATATTTTTGGCGCAACGCAATCTGACTTTCAATAATCCCTACACGAGAATGGCCCTGACTAAATTAACCTATACGTTTCACAAATCACATACCTCGCAAAAATCTTCGTTACTCAAACTACTGCAATACAGCGAGCGCCACTACTGCAAGCTAAATAAAAGATTCAAACTACGGAAGGCACTAACTACTGATAGGCATAGTTTGCGAATGAAAGAACAAACAATGTATTGTATCAACAACAATGGTAGCCAAAGCTGAATTTCGTCAGAAAGGAACCCAAGGAATTTTACAGAGTGAGAAAAAAGTGGCAGATGAAATATTAGCGTTTCCGCAAGATGTGTCAGTGGAATGTGTGGTGTCGTATACCCTCGATTGTGCGGACGATGTACGTGAAGAGTAAAATGACGACGATACGAGTGAAAGTGATGCAGAAACAGGTGTTGAGCCATGTAGTTCATCATCTTTGTCGGACAGGGAGCCACAAATCCCGTCTCCAGTGAAATGTAGTCCAAGAAGCGGGTACTAAACATAAATACGTACATGGACGATCATCCGCAGTATAGCAAAAAAAAAAACATTTATGAACTGATTTCGAATCAGTCCACAGCAATATGACCGTGTAGTGCACAAGAAAAACTGGATATTCAAGGGAGGACAAGGCACAATTGTTACCAAAAGTGGTGTTTACGTATTTCAAGGATGTTCGATACAATTTACATGATGTGCATGATAGTGACTTACTACGTTACGTACATCAAACTGGACACGACGTTGATTACGGTGATTTTAAGGGAAGCATTACTTCAAACAGAAATACAGAACTGGATGACGTAAGATAACAAAATTTCAAGCTGCGGAATCGGCACGAAAATTTGAGGATGAGGTAAAAAAAAAACTTAACCATCGTTCACTAAGGAATTTATTTTCTTCAGCTCCGACCGATCTGGATTTGAAGAGGAACTGAATATTTATTTTCTTCAACTTCGAGCGATCGGGATTTGAAGAGGAAATGAATATTAAAGGAACCTTGGAAATTACAGGTACCTGGAGAGTTGTATCAATTAACATCAATGCCTTAACTCATTAGCATACAATTACGTCGACTGTTAATCTGGATGGTCAGTTGGCTGGAAAGCGTATACAATTACGTCGACTGTAAATCTGGGTGGTCAATTGGCTGGAAAGTTATTTATTGTGCTGCGAGAAGTGAAAGTTAGAGGTACTCTGCCCTTTACCATTCCTTCTCGTGTGCGTGATCTTGCAAGGGTAGTAGGGAATATTTACGTTACAGCAAGCAAGAGTGAAAAAATGGGCATAAAAGAACTACAACTATGGTATGAACACTGCTGATCAAAACAACTTGCTTTTGCTTGATTCCTGGTCTGCGTATAAGTGTCATACTCCTTTGGAGTAAATCATTCCTCCTGAAAAGTGTGTGGAATTGGACCGGCCGCTGTGGTCGAGTAGTTCTACGCGCCTCAGTCCGGCGCCGAGCGGCTGCTACTGTCGCAGGTTCGAATCCTGCCTCGGGCATGGATGTGTGTGATGTCCTTCGGTTAGTTAGGTTTAAATAGTTCTAAGTCTAGAGGACTGATGACTTCAGATGTTAAGTCCCAAAGTGCTTAGAGCCATTTTTATGTGGCATTGGAGTTCATGCCACCTGGAACCACTGGAAAAATTCAGCATCTGGATGTTTGTTCTCGCCGTGCCTATAAAACATGTTATCGCACTTTGTGGTCACTGTACTGTGCCATTTTTCATTCGGTGTCCATGGTGCAAGTTAATGGTTTGTTTTGAACATTGCCTGAATGTCGACGATGTCCATTTTATGAAGTGTAATACATACATCCCACAGAAGGTTGATCTCTGCATCACCCAGACACTCCTTCCCTGTCACACTCTTGGTGCACAAGGTGAGTCATTAGCAGCTAATATTTTTCCTGTCATAAGTGTTAACGCAATACTTTCAAATGAGCCTTTACTAAAGATTGAACTTGCGACCTCGCATTCAGGGGGTTCCTTGCTAGTTTGGTTATTTGGACTCATGTCAGATAACCACGGAGGGCATACTAGCACCCTCATGTTCGTGAAATATTCCTCAAATCACTATGACACATTTCGGGAACTATGGGATTGCGTATTGTTTTGCTAAAGATTCAGGCAATCTGCGGTACATTGTAGACGAGCAAAAAGATGCAAATGATAGGAAACTATGTTTGTGTATCATTCGACAGTGAGAGATGATAGAAGACGTGTTAGAGGGGGGCAGTTCTGCTCCACATAAAACACCCCTCACACACATATATTTCCAAAATTTGTCTGAACGGTGCTAGAGGGATGCTACCCCTCAAGTGGTTTTCAACGTACCCAAATCCTGTCATAAGCCTGAAACAAATGTACTTCAACGGCGAATTATTGTTCGCCTAGAGTGACCGTAGGTGTGAGGGCGCATCAAGGATATTGTACCAATAATAGAAACCTCATATATTTGTGGATATGCAATGCCCGGGGAGTTTATTGTGTAGTTTGACAGTTCTGGCAGCATGGGGTACCTCCTATCGGAAATGTCCACAGGATATAGTTTCTTGAACATTCCGCGGCGGTAGTATCTTGTGTGGTTGACAGAAATTGAACGATCCACGGCGCGAAGATTGCTGTCTGGCGCGTGTTCGAACCCGCATTGGCTCCTCGCACCTCCGACCTTGTATTTCGCTCATGATTTGCGAAGTGTCCTTACATCTCTCACGGGTAGCAGGCTAAGCTGACGCTTGCTTTCAAGGGAACAGCTGCATTCCACAGCCGTGCTTCTGCACGATTCCCATTCTAAACAGTTGCTGGCGGCTTTGCGTCACTCAACGATTTTAAATCCTCCAGTCCTTCACCCAGCTTCTGCTGCAGCTCAGAGCCTTCCTCCAGTATGGCCGAACTGTTATCACGAAATTTTGATCACGTTACACCTCATACCCTCTTTTTACGAGATAGAGCAAAGATGTATCGATGATGAGGTTCATTTTACCAAAATAAAGCCCGGTCAGTGCTTGATATGAATCTTTAAAATAAGACATAATCTTTAGTGTCTGACAGCCACTTTCATTATTTTGAAAAACGAATCTCCTAATAATGATTTGTGCTGTGGTGCTTGAAATTTTACATGCGTACTGAATATTCTATGAGGTTTCGGGATAGCAGCCGGATCATGTTGACGTTTTTGCAACAAATTTCGGTTGCCAACCGTTCAGCCATTTTCAGGTTATGATGTTGATGATGATGTTTGGTTTGTGGGGCGCTCAACTGCCGGGTCATCAGCGCCCGTACAAAGTCCCTATTGTTTCACAATCCAATTTTTTTCCAGTCCAATCTAGCCACTTTCACGAATGTTGAGGATGATGGTGAAATGATGAGGACAACACAAACACCCAGCCCTCGGGCAGAGAAAATCCCCAAACCAGTCGGGAATCGAAGCCGGGACTTTGTGATCCACAGGTAGCAACGCTAGACACTTCATCACGAGCTGCGGACTCTATCTTCAGGTGAGTGTCCGCCACAGGAGACTGTTAGTTCACGGTCAATGGCGGACACTCACCTGAAGATGGGTGAACGATTGCCGGCCGAAATATTGTGGCAAGGAGTTAACATGATCCGACTACAATCCCGAAAACTCGTAGAATATAATTTGTGCTACTTGTTCAACAATCAAAGAAGCTCATACATGCATGGGTACCTTTTAAACATAAAAAAAAATTGACAATGTTGTAGAGCTTACTCATTTGACTTTTAGCCTTCAGACTTACAGGAAAAGATAGTAAATGATGCAGAAGTAACAAATGCAAAAATTAAAAATTCAGAAATTAATAAATTATATTCCTTAGGTAACGTTGATATCAGTCTTAAAATATGATTTCTTATATACACAAAGGCTGCATTTGTATACATTAAGCCGGCGGGGGTGGCCAAGCGGTTCTAGGCGCTACAGTCTGGAACCGCGAGGCAGCTACGGTCGCAGGTTCGAATCGTGCCTCGGGTATGGATGTGTGTGATGTCCTTCGGTTATTTAGGTTCAAGTAGTTCTAGGGGACTGATGACCTCAGAAGTTAAGTCCCATAGTGCTCAGAGCCATTTGAACCATTTTTTGTACACATTATATGTCAGTTAAAATAACAATAAAAACCATGTAGCTAACAAACCAAACTAATTATTTAACTTAGAAAGGTCTTTTGGCGAAGTATACAATATATTCGAAGTCAATCTCATATTTAGAAAGTGAGCGTTTGTGACAAATAGGATAATCCCGCAGTATCGTCTGTAGTTAAGATCCTCTTGGAGATCACTTACGATCTGTCATGTATGTGTATTTGTAGATGACTGTATGTACGGTGTAGTGCCACCTTTGTGTTGTTATGGATGAAGATAAGGGAAATGGTAAAACCGGGGACTATCACATAGCCTACTCCTATCGAGTAGCACAAAAGTTTCTGCTGAGCTTAGTGCTCGATCCGACAGAATTCTCGTCATCAACCGTGTCACATGCCCTCACGTCATGCGACACTGCGGAGAGGTTTGGAATTTAATTCAGGACATTCTGGTGATCAGAGACATGACGCTACAGCCTCTGCATACTTGGCCAAATACTTTCAGTGAAAATTTCTTCCACCACAAGGATAGGAAACGGCTACCTCAGAAGCTAAAGCCACCGCACAAGCATCCGTTAGCCATCTCTGCTGCGTTATGTGGTACGTGCTGACATTAAAACGATGCTTGATATTCATATCACCTGAGAGTAATAGATACGAAGAGGGCAATATCTCTAGCAAGCACATATAATCATTTGAATTATAGGGGCCTTATTGCTATTTTTGTGTCTAAAATTTTCGTCTCTCAAGCATGTACGCACGACCACAACACAAGCAGCCTTACTACTATCACTAATACTTATTATTAGTTCCACCTCAAATGGTTCTGAGCACTATAGGACTTAACATCTGATGTCATCAGTCCCCTAGAACTTAGAACTACTCAAACCTACTCAACCTAAGGACATCACACACATCCATGCCCGAGGCGGGATTCGAACCTACGACCGTAGCGGTCGCGCGGTTCCAGACTGAAGCGCCTAGAACCGCTCAGCCACAACGACCGGCAGTTCCACGCCAGAGATGTTGTTCAGATCAATAACATTTCAACTCCCACAGGCGTCTCATCGTAATGGACACAAACTCCCAACTTTTTCAGACGTTTCTACATGTATGCTAGTCTCCTGCTCACTTAGTACGCCTTCGCTGAGAGTTTAGATACGACAGTTCGTTAACATACCTTACAACATCTAAAATAGAAAGCTGCGCAACTTAGATTCCAAATCTGGATAACTATTGCACTAACAGGTATTGTTGTTGCATGGAATAGTTTAGGGAGACAGTGCCCGTCCTGTAAACTATTTTATTAAATATTTCAGCCTCAGCTCACTTATTAGGCTCATTACCAATTTTCGAGTTATTAACAAGGCATCGTTAGATGATATGTTCTAAAAAAGAAAAAAGGGTAGTAAAATCCTAGGAAACTAAGTTATAAAAGAGACTAACTTCTACACACAACCATTCGTACTTTAATATATTATATAGCAACTCGTCAACTAAAGAAGCCCTCACAATTTAAAAATATCTGCACACTTTTCGTTTGAGCGTATGGCTATACTAGACTGCATAGTAATGTCAAGTCGGCAACTGTTTGATCGTAAACATAAGACTAAAAATATTATCAGAGAAAGTCCCCTGAAAATGAAAACTAGTAAAAACTCGCTTGACTACTAGTGTAGATAAGCTATACGTGCACTGAAGCGCGATAAATGACGTGCTCCAGCCGATGCGATTAGCAATCAGCTATTCGTTTGCTATGTACATCGCAATGGATTTGCTCTCACGGAGAGGGGGGTTTCTTGAAGTGACTTCGTAATCGCCAGGCTGTAACTGTAAACATCGTCGTAGGCACCGCGCGTAGTCCTTGTTATACAAGCATGAGCTGTCATTAAGCTTCTCTACCAGTTCCCTACATTGTCTTCTGCAGCGAGTGTGTAATAAATACTGTTTCCGTCTTACTTATTACGTCTTTATCAACGGTATGATTTATGATCTGTTTACGCTTTGACCGCAGCTCTTCTACATTTGTTGAGCTTGGAATGAATAAATAGTGTGATGATATAGTTATTAATACTGTGGATTCGCTTTCTGCAGTCGCGGGGTCCAAACATCCTGTGGCAGTCCACCATTAAGTTTCTCTAAGTCTACAAGACCAAGCTTCTTCCAAACATAAAAAACTTATTTAGATGTCTTTGTCATCAGTGATCATCGTGCTGCAGCAGCACCGTAGACGCTAATCTTTGTCCGTTTGACGAGATGTCTATAAGAGTAGGTCTTTTTGTAGCTAGGAGGTCTGTAGTATTTTTCTTGCGTGAGGGATTTCGGAGTGGTTGTTCGAAACAGATGTCTGAAACGAGTTCAGTATTAGTTGGCAGGACTGTTTTTGCTGCCGTCTGCATAAGTGTGCTTTCTCCCAGTCAATAATATGAAATTTAAATTACCACCTTACTAACAGCGTATAACAGGGTTACTTACATGTTTCGAATGTTGGCCACCTTTGAACAGTTCTACGACTGACGTTTCTTAATCTGGTGGCTAGTAGAAATGTCTAATTTTTCAAAGTCCACTATTTCCGTTTTTTATTTTTCAGTACCCAAAAACCATAATTATACATAAAGCACAAAATATAATTAGAAAGTAAAGTGAAGAGGAGGACCCTCTAATTCTACACGGCTGCACTATTTCAAAAGTTAATCTAGTGCTGTACTTAGGCAGTTGTACCAGTATGAAGGGTATCTGTCCAGTAGATATATCTGGCAGTCTAGTAAGAATTCTGTGAATTGCACCTGTCCACAGTCACACAGAGCGTTGTCTTGCAGACCCCAAACCGTCATCTTCCTGTATCTACTCCAGTATTCACTCGATAAGACGCCACCCATGGTTTTCTAGTGGGGTTTAAGTTTTCTATCTTAAATGTTGGGCCAATCACGACGGTGTATGCGTATCACATCTCCTTCTGTTCCTATCTTACGTCAAAGAATTCTAGTGCTACCCATTTCTGCCAATATTGGCACCTGTATTTCAAGCCATTAACGTCAATGAGATTCTGGTAGATGGTGAGATCAGAGTTTTTCTGGATCTTCGTGTACTCCGCAGATGCTTGGAAGGCTCTTCTAACAGAAATTGACAACCATACACACTGAGCGGACCACAGTGTTCCTCAGACTATTCTCATTGTTTCCCTGAGTTGATTACCCACCCCTACATGGGGGCTGCTATTGCAAACAGATAGATAAGATGCAGGAGAGCGTCTGTGAAGTTTGGAAGGTAGGAGATGAAGTACTGGCAGATGTAAGTCTCTGAGGAGAGGTTCTTGGCAGTGGTTGGGTAGCGCAGTTGGTAGAGCACCCGACCCCGATAGCTAAGGGTCTCGAGTTCGAGTCTCGGTCGGGCGTCCAATTTTATTCAGCTACAAAGTTTCATATCAGCGCACTCTCCCCTACAGAGTGAAAGTTTCATTCTGAAAGTTGTTCTTATTTCACCACCCTAACCCCATTCTCAGTATTTAAGTGTAAATAATGAGAAACCCAGAACAGTAGCCAGTGTGGCTTATTGAGTAAAGTCTTTGATTCGTAACCGGAAATAATTACCTATCGCACCAACTTTATCAGCTACATTGGCTACCATTATTACTTTACTTTTAAGAAAGTGGAAAAAATCATTTATTTATTAACTGTATGGCTCAGATCAATTATTCCTTTATACCGAACACCAAAGATGATATAATTATTTTTTTTAAGTTGCATACACTCCTGCGAAAAAATTAAATATACTAACAGCTAGTCGCGCGAGAGTTCTCAAACCATAACCATGTTGAGGTGCGTAGCAACACTCCTTGCTGCAAGACAGATGAAGTGTAAGTATTAGCACTGATGATGACGAATAAGAATGCAGTTCTAGAAAAATATGTATAGAAACTTAAGTAATAATTATTTTTTCGCTTACAGGTGTGGCAAACTCATTACAGCAGCACCCCCAACAGGCAAATAAATGCAAATAACGCTGTTTAATGTCAGTTACAATTTAAACAAGAGCATCTGTAAACGTGTCAGTGTGCGAATGATCTCAAGATGGGAGTTCTTGAGTTCTATCAGGTGGTGGCATTAAAAATTCCTCAGTATAATGGTGTAGAGCTAATATCATCCCTAGATGAGTGGATTCATCTGTGTGATGCTGCAATGCCGGTTTCTGCTCTGCTCTACGGAAATGTTCCCTTTCCCTCAGTGATACTGAGTGATCGTGCAATCACAGCAGGGGACTTCCCGCTAACAGTTAAACTACTTAGCAAGAGAGAGTGTACTCTTCTACAAGATTAGTCTTTTTAAGAATCTAATGTATTCCAGCGTATTCTAGACTGTCAACAAAGCTGCCAACCATATGTCCACAGATTCTATGAGAGAATGTGAAGCAAATTGTTCTTCAGCCATCAGAAGAAACCATCGCTCAACTCTATGGTTCATATTGCGCTTCAATACAAGTAGAAATGTGTGAAAAAGTTGCCCAGATATAGACACAGAACATACGATCTTACTTAAGTATGCGGTTGCTCAAGCTCATCTTATGCCTGGGATTTTGGCTGTTCTTGACTTCAGCGAGGCTTTCGATCGAGTCGATCACGACTACTTGGTAGGGGTGTTCCGCAATATGGGATGAACTGAAACTACCATCGCCGTCGTAATGCGTCTCCTTCATGGAGCGACGTTTCGTGTACTCTAAAACGTCCATCTCATTTCTCCCATCTTGATACGCCGTTCGGTGCATCAAGGCTGTCCACTATCTGCACTGTTGCACGCTTTCGCCATGGAAACGTTGCTCTGTGGCGTCCATAAACGCCTGTCTGGGATGTCTCTCGGTGCCCATGTTTTTAGCGTTACTTATGTGGACGATTTCGTCCTAATTCTTCGTAGTGGTGCTGAAGTCAAGGAGTCCTTGGCATGGGTTACCACGGCTTCCTGAGTATAGCGATACTTCATTGCGTGTAGCTGCTACTATCCAACGCTTAGGACTCGATTACACGGGTGATCTGCAGTGCGCAATGGCCTGCAACCACCGGCGCCTACTGTCCCAATTACATCATCGTTTACAAGTCCTCTACCGTTTGCAACGGACAAAATATGTTAATGTCTATGTGTCGTCACAAATCCGCGACGTGGTGCAGACACCCCCCATTCTGCCACCCACGGCCTGCCTCATACTAGCGGCACTGGGTTAGTATGTTTGCCATGGCTTGCTGTTGAAGATTCGGTATGAGACCCTCATCCTCGTACGGTGCAAGGGTGGTCTAGGCCTGTATTATGTCCCTGACGGATCAATAGCTCTTTATGTCATTTCTCAGATGGTGGTGTGGCGCCGTTGTCCGACAAGCCTCACTGGCTATGCGCGTAATGCGCTATTGCCAACACACTTGATGTCCACAAACACAGTCTATGGGTTTCTTGAATAGGACACCATATGTGGTAAAAGGGAAGCAACCCCATGTTGAGTGGAGTGCGGTGTGGCTCCAAAACTTACGACTGACATCCAGTCTGCATGGTATCCCATAGTCAAAGGGAAGGAAGTATGCTGGTGAAACCTTCACGGGATTCACCTTGCAGACACTCCAACCTGTGTCGCCTGTGATGTTATCAACACAGACATGTATCACCTGGTGAGTGAATTGGCAATACAGATCTGGTTCTTGGTGCAACAGACGCTAGCCTTTAATACTTGTACGACGTCTCATCACATACCTCCTCACCTACTCCTCTTTCTAGACTCACGATACTTCCCACAAATGAAGACGAACTCCGTGAAGTGGATTTGTGTACATGCAGATCACTACTTGTTTGCTGATAGCGAGAAAAATGTCCTTGATTTTTGACACATTGTTAATGAACGTCATTGTGTAGTTGTCTGAAATCCCAAATACAGATACTTTGTCTCTAATTTTCTTTGCAGTGTGTTTCTCAACCCAACCCGGAGTTGGAGCGTTATTGCAATGAGCAGTTGATCCACGTATTTTCCACTCTTAGCACAGATTATTCTCCGGTCATTTGAATGTTCTTCTCTGAGAAAATATGCAACGGTAGTCCCACTGAGTGTGGTATTGATGCTCCCTCTTCCTTGCGATGTCGGTTTCCTGCAACGCATTTTGATGTTAACAAAAAAAGAAGAAGAAATTGATCTGACTGACATGGTTTTTACCTTTTCTAGTACTCTTTCCCTACACCTTCCTTGGTTCCTGTGGTACCGATGGG
Organism: Schistocerca gregaria; assembly: GCF_023897955.1. NCBI lineage: Eukaryota > Metazoa > Arthropoda > Insecta > Orthoptera > Acrididae > Schistocerca > Schistocerca gregaria. The sequence continues at coordinate 560,378,492 of NC_064931.1, forward strand.
ACATGGTGGCCAGGCCTCAGGCTGCAACCCCTGAGCTCTTTGTCCCCGCCCCTCCCTTTGGATACCGGGAAGGTTCCACTGAAAATAAAAATGAGTAACGTGTTTCAGTCCTAAATGGAAATAATTTTCCAAGCAGAAAACATATTAAGCTACTATGGTTTCAAATATTATTATTATTAAGAAAGAAATAGTACACATTGGAAAAACTTATTTATTTATTGAGCGTAGGGCTCAGAGTATTTGTTCCTTTATACCGAATACCAAAGATGAAATAATTATTTTTTCAAAGTTGCATGTACTCCTGCTAAAAAATTATAAATACTAACAGCTACTAACAAATCATTCACCTAGTCAGGTGAAAGTTCCCAAAGGCTAATCATGTTGAGGTGCACAGAAACACTCCTTGCTGTAAGACAGGTGCTGTGTAAGTATTAGCTCCGATTACCATGAATAAGAATGTATTAAAAAAAATATATGAAGAAACTTAAGTAATAATTATTTTTTCCGCTTTTAGATGTGGGAGACTTATCATAGCAACAGACACCTAACAGACAAATAATGCTGTTTAATTCCAGTTACAGTTTAAACAAGAACACGTGGAAACATATCAGCGTGAGAATGATTGCGAGATGTGAGTTCTGTCTGGTGGTGGTATTTAAAAAATCCTCACTAAAGTGAAGTCGAACTAATATTATCTCTAGATGTATCGATTCAGCTACGTGATACTTCAATGCACATTTCTGTTTTACTCGATGGAAATGTTCCCTTTCCCTCAGTGGTACTGGGCGGTCATGCAATCACATAGGGGACTTCCCGCTAACAGTTAAACTACTTATCAAGGATGAGTGCACTCATCTACAGGATTAGTCTTCTCAACAATGTAATGTATTCCATTTAGGCAATCCAGCTTGTTCTACACCGTTGACAAAGCTGGCAACCATATGTCTACTGATTCTATAAGAGAATGTGAAGCAAATTGTTCTTCATCCCTCAGCAGTAATCGTTGCCCAAGTCTATGGTTCCTATTGTACTTCAGTACAAGTAGAAATGTGTGAACCAGCTGGTTACACGTGGACACAGAACTACGATCTTACCTTCACATACCCTACTATATGTGGGAGTTTATAAATAAATGAACAAAAAAGTGTAGTGTGTGTTTTCTACAGTATAAAGACCTAGTTGATGGGCCACCCTCATCACAAGGGCCTTTTAGTAACCGACTGGTCTTACTATGATATCAGAAACTGGGAGAAGAACAAGAATGGGTTTGCCACTTCTCAATAATAGAAATGCTTTGATCGTCGCACCATCCAACTGTGGTAAGACTAATCTTGTTCTGTAACGTTTACCACATTCCAGTTGAATCCGCTTTGAGTGGAGACATCATTCACCCCAAATACCAGCTATTATAGGAGGTTTTGCGTAGCATTGATGGAATAACCTTCCAGAAATTCAGAGAAACCAGTGATATTCCACCATCTGTGAATGTAGAACCAAACAGTGTATTCACATTTGATGACGCTGTAGTGGAAAAGCAGGAGGGGATACTCAAATAATTATCTTCCCATCATCATAGGAAATGCAATGGCTTTTATTTGAGACATGTGTTCCATAAATCCGTAGCAGTTGGTAAGAGATGATCCAAATTTTATTATCGCTCTCAAACAAGACAGTATGAATTTAAAACATATTTAACAATCACGTGTAGGAGCTGACAAGACATTAAATGAGTTTGATCATAAATGGTGAAACTGCTGGAATCTCTTCCAGTATGGCTTTCTGGTTATAGTTTAGATGAGGAATTTGTTTATGTGTGGGGTCCGCCTTTACCAAAATACAATTTCGTTTGTTGTACCAGACATGTTTCACTGCAGTTGGAGCATCATCAGTGAGTTTTATTTTATTATAGTGGCTGTTAAACATTAGGAATGTTCTTTACTGTATTGATACATGTAAATATTAGTTTCTAAATCGTAATGACAGATTTTTGAAGAGCACATAAAATTATGTATTCATACCTTCTTACCACATGGTGTGGTTCTCCTGCTGTAATACGTTTTTACAGTGTCTGTTTTTCCTTACAGTTTGTCATCTGCAACAATATACAACTTAATGTAGGCAAGATGTTTACACAAAAAATTGCGATTTATAAACTGTTACGGCTATACCTGAAATTAGACCTCCTAGGAGGTCTATCAGCAGAGGCGACGGTGGTGCTCTCAATAAGTTAACAGTTGAACAGCATATCATTGGATACAACAACAGTGAACCTGAAATGAAGCTGTGAAAGGATCTGGACCGTGGTGATAAGGGAATTAGTATACTACATTTTGCCTTCAAGGAGCATGATGTTACATATGCTAAAACAGAAATTTGGCAGAACGTCACATTACAGATTGAATTTTAGCTGATAAGAACATAGGCATAGAACAATGTATTGCAGCATTTGCAGTAGATAAAGCAATGCGTGCCAAACTTATATTGAGTGCTGGGATACACTTCCGACAACTTATGAATGCAGATCATCGTACGCTGAAGAGAAATAAGAAAGGACCTATAGGACGTTTTAAAAATGATACCCAGGCAGCGGCTAAAAGAAGCAGAAAGGAGCAAGAAGACTTGTTAAAATGTCTATGGTTCTGCCAAAACCTAAAACATTTAGTGGAATCATTCTGCTCCTAATTCTTGCACTTGCAGGCCTATTAGCAATTGGATCGTTAGTAGGAGGGGCAGTTGCCATAGCTCGAACAGTAAAGAATGTACAAAACGCAGAGGAGCATGTAAAGGGGCTAAAATTCATAATAACACATTAGAAGCCAGAGCTATAGGTAAAAGAAAAATATTTTAGTCGGCACAGGGAAGGGCTTCAGTTCTTCAGAAAAGAAAAGCTCATAGCGATACTACCAGAAGGGCTGCTCACAAATACAGATATGCTTAAATTTTTCAGAAAACTCAAAATTCAGAGACTTCGTAGAATGTTTTTGGGGGATACTTTGCCAACGACGATGTGGAAATCCAAATAATGTGGGATTGTCAACTTAGCTGTTGGAGTAGGGTACGGAACCAACTGGATTGCATACGTTAAGACAAACAGGAGTAATGTGTACTACTTCGACTCATGGTGAATGAAGACCACTGAAAGAACTGTGTTGGTTACAACCAGGTATTCTATAATTTTCTACTTCGATTCATATCTCTGAGGACATTTCTGCCTAATGATTCTCATGACGACTGCACAGAAACAATCATCATGAACATCACTGCATTAGTTGAGGTTTAGGAGCAATGTCGTATGCCTTTACATTACAAGAATGTTAGCCATTATTAAAAGTGAATTACTTTACCCCAACAGTTCTAAGAAATGGGGAGTGTATTGGATTGATCAGTCTGGAAACATAAAATGATGAGTCAAAACATTATGACCACTGCCCATCGCTACATTGGATGCCGCCTGGTGGCGTTGCAGACACGTGAAGCGGTAACGAAAGTGTGTAAGTGGAGCCCACTCAGAAGGGTGATCACCCTAACGAAGATACAGGCTGCAGCGACTTTGACAAAGGACAGATTATTATTGAACAGAGCCTGTGAATGAGTATCTCGAAAACAGCGAAGATGGTCGAATGTTCATTTGCTACTGTTGTGAGCATCTACGGTAAGAGGTAGAAGGACAGTGACTGTACCACTAGGCGCTAAATGGTTGAACGTCCACGATTCTTCGCAGAATGGTGGGTTTGGAGGCTTCTCTGCTCTGTAAAGTAGAATAGATGGTGATCTGTGGCATCTCTGCCAAAAGAGCAAAATGCTGGTGTACGCACAAGTGTTTCGTAGCACAGCAGTTATTGTACATCGTCGAACATGGAGCTCCACAGCAGACCACTTCTACGGGTTCACATGTTGAACCAACGACATCATCAGTTATGATTGCAGTGGGCGTGGGACCATCGGGATTAATGGAAACATGTCGGCTCTTCAGATGAATCACATTTTTGCTACACTAGGTCGATGGTCGTCTCCACAAGCTTCGTCATCGACGTGAACAGCGACTCTAAACGTGCAGTGCGCCATGGATGCAGGCTGATGGGAACAGTATTAAGCTATGGGAGACATTATCCTGCGCTTGCGTGGGACCTGTGAAAATAACCGAAGACGCGCTGACACCTGCGAAGCACCTGCGCACCTTCATGCTTGATGTCTTCGTCGACAATGATGTCATCAGCAGTATAATCGTCCGCTTCTACAGTGGTGTGAGGAACCTTATAGGGAACTCACGCTGTTGTCTCGGCTGCCAGATTCGTCCGATGTAAATCTATGGATGACACCTGGGTTGCTATCGGCGCTATCACCGTGTACACAAATCCGCGATCTGTTATTTACTTGAATTACGTGACCTGCGCGTAGACATTTAATGCCACATATCTTCACAAATCTACCGAACCGTTGCATCACTGATAAACAGATATTTGGTTCTAAAGTCGGACAAACAAGCTATTAAGCAGGTGGTCATAACGTTTTGGCTCATCAGTGTGCAACAGCATACGCAATGTCACTGAGGTGAACAATAAACTGGATCTAGGAAGTGGCAAAGTTGTGGAAATACCCCCTGGCTCATATGATACAGTGATAAAGACAACAGAAGAAAGAGCAATCTTTAGCCACAAGGTTCAAATGAATCACTAGTAGCTTTATCTAGGCGCCAAGATTCGCAGAGTAATACAGATAACATTTGTGAGTCGGGTCAGCCAGTGAATGTACTATCAGTCAGGATAATGTGTTCTGAGTGTAGTATCGCAAAGAATGTGTATCAAATCCACACAATCTACGGATCCTGTCCCACATTGGGCACAGATTATAAAATTGTTGAGGTGTATAACAATCCCTTACACCTTCCAGTAACTCTTCGGACAGTAGACCATCCCGAGATGAACTTTGTGAACCAAGATGGGAATCTAGTCGATTTTTATGGTGAGGAAATTGTAGTAGACCTTCACCTGATGTAACACGCGCATAAAGTATAAAACGAGGAACACAGCTACCTGAACACCACTTTGCGGCGGAAGCAGCATATGATAACAAGTGAGAATTATGTCTTCCTTAAATCTAAATGATTTAAATCTCACAATGATATTATTCTGTACAACTCCAATTCAGTATTGTGCTCCAATCACTTATCAGGAATATTTCCCCTGCAAACCTTTTGATTCGACACCGTGTAATAAAGATGATGAGATAAGAGTTCTGATTCCACATACAGATGATTTAATACTTCCGAGCAAGAGCTTTCTATATTTGGAAGGAATATTTGTAAAGAAGAAGGATGGAAGCCTTCCAACAGCAAAATTGCAACATAAATGTAATGAATTCGCTTTTCTGTTTCAAACAATAGATATGAACTTGATTGTGTTGAGGTCGACCACACAAAAAACGTTGGAATCACATTTACTCTAAAAACATATGTCTCCAAAGCAACCTCATACCTGCATGAATGCTTTACAAGATGCAGGGTGGTTCATAGACAGAGCAGTAAAAGATCACTTTGCTGTTTGTATCCAACTCAAAATGTTAATAGAGTTCTCAGAGGATAATCAATAAGTTATTATGAAGGCTAAACAGGAGCTGATTATGGTTTGAAGTGTTATGGATAACAACTCAATAATCACTTCAGGAGCACAAGAAAAAGAAAATAAAACTGTGTTGGGTAAATTGGTGTAGTAGTGCGTCCGACCGCGGCCCCTTTCGCCAACTCGCTGCGAGCGGCCGAAGACGAGGAGGGAAACAGACACGCTGGGGCGAGCTCCTGAGGAGAGGACACTGCAGTCATTCTGCAAGCACACAGCGCGAAGCCAGGTGGCGGGTTGTGAACAAATAAATGAGGATTTGCAGAAAATAAATGCGTGGTGTAATGACGCAGTTATCTCTCAACATTAGTAGAGTGTAACCTACAGCATATAACAAGGCGCAAATCCCCATTAATGTACGAGTACAAAATAAATGCCCAGTCTTTGGAAGCGGTAACATCTGTCAAGTATCTGGGTGTGACTATTCGAAATGATCTCAAATGGAATGATCAGATTACACAAGTAACAGGTAAAGCGAACTCTAGATTGCGGTTTCTTGGTAGAATCCCGAAGCGATACAGTCCTTTAACAATGGGAATAGGTTACAATAAGTTAGTTCGTCCAGTCTTAGAATTTTGTTCGTCTGTATTGGACTGTTACCAGTTGGGTATGATTCAAGAAATTGAGAAGGTCCAAAGAAGAGCGGCAAGATTCGTGACTGGTACATTTAGCCATCGCGAGAGTGTTACAAATCTCATAGAAAGTTTGAAGTGGGACACACTTGCAGATAGACGGCGCACTAAACGGAAGGGGCTGCTCACTAAATTCCGAAATCCGATCTTCACCGAGGATGTAGATTCAAATGGCTCTGAGCACTATGGGACTTAACTTCTGAGGTCATCAGTCCCCAAGAACTTAGAACTACTTAAACCTAACTAACCTAAGGACATCGCACACATCCATGCCCGAGGCAGGATTCGAACCTGCGACCGCAGTGGTAGCGCGGTGCCAGACTGTAGCGCCTAGAACCGCTCGGTCACCCCGGCCGGCCGAGGATGTAGAGCATATATTATTACCACCAACATTCAAAATGCGCAATGATTAACATTCAAAGATAAGGAGGGAAATTAGAGCTTGTACTGAGGCGTTCAGACAGTCGTTTTTCCCTCCCGCGATCCGCGAGTGGAACAGAGAGGGGGGTGGGGGGTGGGGGGAGGGTGAGATGACTTTGGCGCGAATTGTGCCCTCCACCACACACCGCTTGAAGTCTAAGAACATAGTTTCTCACAGCGGATCACGACTTAAAACTAAAACTCATAATCCTAAATAATCACTGTAAAGGCCTGCAAACGAATCCATCACATGCGGGTCTCAGTATTAAACGCAGTGAAAGAGTCAGTTCTCTGCTACTTTTAGTTCCACAAATAAAGTCCTTATGGGCTCTCAAACTCAGTCGCCGAAAAACATCGTCAAACACTTACGTCCAGTAAGAAGTTTATGTATAAGCCTACCCCACCAAAATTATCCAATGATCAGTATCTCAACAATGTTACACTCTTTAATCAACGCTATTCTTCACCGTCCAGATTGTCTTAACTGTTGCTACCGATACAGCTTCCGAAGACGAAAGCCTATTGAACAAAAGGAAAGACGAAAGATCAAAGACCTTGTGCTACTGCTCATGAGTAAATACTTTCGGTGAGGTCACATGGTACTGAATTGATGTTAAATATTGAAATAATGACCACAATTCAAAACGGAAGCGATTTATGACGTCAAAGTAAGCCCACAATTCTTACGATCATTTTGCCAACGCCCATTACAAAAACAACACAGTGTTACGCAACTTACTCTTAAAATTCCTAACTATGTTTGCGTCCGAGTTTACTATCTGAAACAGTTACGTTAAATTACAAAGTACATACGACCATCTTGAAGACAGTACCTTTTTCTGTCCTCTACATACATGTTCTTTCATACGAATGTTCTGGTTTCTGTTTGCTTTTCCGTGGCGATTTCACATAAGTTTTATTGATGGCTATTTACATACATAACATATATCCAGCTGTTGACTGCAGGTAGTCATTACCTGGTATTAGATGAAGAAGTAGATAATTGATGCAGGATTCGAGGTGGTTGTTGCGTTCTTCTCTCAGCAGACTGGTTTGATGCCGCTCTCCACCCTGCTTTATCCTGTGCAAGCATCTTCATCTCCGAATAACTACTGTAACCCACACTATTTCCAGACTGTCTGCTGCGTTCATCTCTTCTTAGGAGTAGGTTTATTTTATGTAACTGCGTATCTGCAATTATGAAGAGTGTATTCTGTGTTGTTTAAATTCATTGATGTATGGGGAGAAAATTAGAGTTTTGTGATGTATATATGAAAAAAAGGAAAAGAATACGTTGAAATGATAAATTATTATAATATGAATATGTTCATAAAAAGAAAATGTTTGTTAAAAGCTGGTTCATGCTTAGGGCAATTGTATTTGTAACATGTAAAAACTGTAGGGAAGTCCCTCCACTACAGAACTGGCATGGCGCGATGTAAAAGGTGGGTTTGGCGGTCGAACTGAGCGTCTCCTTTGTGTGAACGACACGCATTATGCACGGTACACTTCGACGGTGCTAAGAGAGGCAATTGGAAGTTGTACTATAAGGGATTTGCCTCGGATGTGGATCTGGCTATTATTTGGTGTTCACGGCATAATGGTATGGCCGAGAAGAGATTTTATAGAGAATTCGTACATCAAGAGCCGCGAGCACAGTTAGCCGCCGTGTCGCCTGCCACCAATTTTCCCCACTGCTTCACAAACTTCATACATTCAGTTAAGTAATATATATATGGGCATGGGCCAGTTAATTTGTGTGTTGGTTCAATAACAATCAGTTAAAACATAAATAAGTGTCCGGAACTATGTTTTCAATCCTGATCACGAACCTACACAGGGTCCTCATATAAGTGCTACTAAAACCGAGTATCCTGATTTAAAAGAACAATTCTTGCATTCACGTGTTTAAAACTGATTTTTTGTCTAAAGAAAAGGAGCAGTAAAAATTAAAGCCAAAACCACAAAAGTGAAGCTGGATAGGCTTTTACTAAAGTATCCTTAGTTTATTATATAATATAGTTTTGTAGGATTACTGTGCAAGATTATGTAAATACTATTCCAAAGAATACATGCTTCACAGGTAGTTAAAGTTCAAGTAAATATAAATCTGCAATGATCATATTTACGATAGTATTGTTAGAAGAAAAATCAGGCACAATTTTAAAGAAGGTGTATTTTTGGTACACATCATGGAAGGTTCCTTTTTTGAAGTTAATTAAACCCGGTATTGTATTTTATTGCCTTGCAAAGTAATTTATGAACTACTCTAAGTGAAGTGAATGATTAGCTTTTATAGTTAGTCTTTACTACTGTAATAATCTAAGAGCTTTGACTATTGAAACTAAACTTGTTGATGGGTCCCTATCATATTCTACACCTATTAGGGAAAAATTTAACTAATATTGTTACTAAGGAAAACTGTTATATGTAGAGGGGCTTCAAAGGTGTATTTATGATGTTATTCATCTTTATGTATGTTTTCATATCAGTCAAGAAAGAAGCCCCTCATGTCACATTTCAGTGTTTGATTAAGTAGTGCTCTTGAGTGTGGCTGTCATTAGTATGAGCTTGGTGCAAATTTGCTCCCTATAATTTACTTTTTTGTGTGTTATTTGCAACTGCTGATACACACAGCACAGAGTGTACTGTGTCAGTTTGTATACTGTTTGCTATTCAATGGGGAATCCCAACAAAAGTAATTTCAAAAACTAATATTCAACTTTCTCAAACATATATTTCCAAATTAATGTGCCTAATTGAGCTGCCACCGTTCATTTTTTTCATTCATTTATGATTTTACCACTTTCATTAACTCCCAAGGTTAAAGTCCGTTTGGTTTTTCTGTTAATTTCACCAAATTTGAAATTATAGTCCGATACCATTGTCCATTAGACACACGTGGACTCAAACTTCAAAATCGTCTTAGAGAGTAACATTAGCATGTTTCAAGGCACGTTAGTGTTGTATGTGGCTTTTCCCGTGACAGGACAAAAGGTTTGGTTATTAGGGAATAGAGTTATACTCTCTCCGCTATTTCACCGCAACCAATCTCACCAATACTAATTAGGTGATTCCATGATGTCTCAGAATTTACTTTATCAAAGAATCCCTTCTTTTAATCACGTTATGCCACGAATTTCTTTTCTCCCCAGTTTCATTCAGCACCTTATCGTTGGTTACATGATCTACCCATCTAATCTTCAGCATTCATCCTTAACATCAGACTTCAAAAGCTTCTGTTCTCTTCTTGTCTGAACGTTTCACTTCCATAAAAAGCAAGAGTCCAGACATGTACCTTCAGAAACCACTTCCTGTTACTTAAATCTATATCCATATCAACAAATTTCCCTTCTTCAGAATCTCTTTTCTTGCTATTGCCTGTCTACATTTTTTATCCACGTCAAGTTCCATAGGACGAAATTGACGAGCAAATCTGCAAGATCATGGAACGAGTCAGTACATGAAACTACAAGATAAAAATAATAACAGATACAAATAGAATGTTTATGAACCCAAAAGAAGTCAAGCCATAAGTTGAAGTAAACACAGTCAACAATACAACAAGAATCAGCTTAATTTTTCAAAATGGTTCAGATGGCTCTGAGCACTATGGGACTCAACTTCTGAGGTCATTAGTCCCCTAGAACTTAGAACTACTTAAACCTAACTAACCTAAGGACATCACACACATCGATGCCCGAGGCAGGATTCGAACCTGCGACCGGATCGGTCTCGCGGTTCCAGACTGCAGCGCCTAGAACCACACGGCCACTTCGGCCAGCTTTAATTTTTCAAGGAACTCCTCAACAGAGTTGAACGAGTGACCCATGAGGAAACTCTTCAGTTCGATTTGAAAGCATTTGGATTACTGCTAAGAATTTGAACTCTTGTGGTAGCTTATTGAAAATGGATGCAGCAGTATACTGCACAACAGTTAAGGAAGTCCGATCCAAATGCAGGCTGGATTTCCGCCGAGTATTAACTGAGTGAAAGCTGCTTATTCTTGGGAATAAGCTGATATTGTTGACAAGAAGCGACAGTAAAGAATGTATATATTGAGAGGCCAAGGTGAAAATACCCAGACTCTTGAAAAGGGGTCGACAAGAGGTTCGCGAACTTACACCACTTATTGCACGAACTGCCCGTTTCTGAGCCAAAAATATCCTTTTAGGATGGAAAGAGTTACCCCAAAGTATAATACCATGCGACATAAGCGAATGAAAATAAGCAAAGTACACTAATTTTCGTGTCGAGCGATCACTTACTTCAGATACCATTTGAATAGTAAAAATTGAAGCATTAAGTCTTTGAACAAGATCCTGAATGTGGGATTTCCAACGACAGTTTACTATCTATCTGAACACCTAGAAATTTGAACTGTTCAGTTTCACTAACCATATGCCCATTCTGTGGAATTAAAACGTCAGGTTTTGTTGAATTGTGTGTTAGAAACTATAAAAACTGAGTTTTACTGTGATTTAGCGATAGTTTACTTTCTACAAGCCATGAACTTATGTCATGAGCTGCACTTTTTGAAACAGAGCCAATGGTGCACACAGCATTCTTTACTGCCAAGCTAGTGTCATTAGGAAACATAAATACTTTAGCGTTACCCATAATACAATAGGGCATAACATTTACATAAATAAGGAACGAGAGTGGCTCCAACACTGATCCCTGGGACGCCCCGCATTTGACTTTACCCCATTCAGACCCCACATCCAGCTATTCTTAACACTGTGAATAATGACCTTTTGCTGTTTGTTGTTAAAGTAAGAGGTAAACCAATTGTGAGCTACTCCCAATATTCCATAATGGTCCACCTTCTGGGGCAATATTTTGTGATCTACACAATCGAATTCCTTAGTTAAATCAGAAAATATGCCTAGCGTACCTCACAGTATCCTATCTACTTCGGCCATGATCAGTTATTTTTCTGCCCAAATAGCAAAAGTCTTCTACTACTTTTCGTGTCGCGTTTTCGAATCTAATTACCTCAGCAGTGGCTGATTTAATTCGACTACATTCCGTTACCGTTTTTTAGGTTTGTTAATGTTCATTTTATATCCTCATATGGAGACATTTTCCATTCCATTCAACTGCTCTTCCAAGTCTTTTGCTGTTTTTGACAGAATTACAATGTCATTGGGAAACCTTAAACTTTTTATTTATTCACCCTGATCCTTTATTATTTCCCAAAAATTTTCTTTGGTTTTCTTTACTGCTTGTTCAGTGTACATATTGAATAACATTAGCAATAAGCTACAACCTTACCTCACTTCCTTCTCCACCGCTGCTTCCCTTTCATGCCCATCGACTCTATAACTGCCACCTGGTTTCTGAACAAGTTGTAAATAGTCTTTCGTCCCCTGTATTTTAACCCGGTTACCTTTATAATTTCAAAGAGAGTACTCCAGTCAACATTGTCAAAAACTTTCTCTAAGTCTACAAAAGCTATAAACGTAGGTTTCCGTGTCATTAACTATATCCTAATATACGTCGTAGGGTATTATTGCCTCACGAAGTTCCTAAATTTCTCTAGAATATAAACTTATCTTCCCCGGAAGTCGGTTCCTATCAGTTTTTCCATTCATCTGTAGATAATTCGTGTTAGCATTTTTCGACCGTGGCTTATTAAACTGGAAGTTCGGTTATATCCACACCTGACAGAACTTACTCTATTTGGAGTTGGAATTATTACATTCTTCTTGAATGCTGAGGATATATCACCCACTCATACATCTTGTATACCTGGTGGAATAGTTTTGTAATGGCTGACTCTCCCAAGGATATCAACAGTTCTGAGGGCATGTTGTCTGCTCCAGAGTCATTATTTCGCCTTAGGTCTTTCAATGCTCTGTCACATTTTTCTTGTGATATCATATCTCCTGTCTCATCTTCATATGTATCCTCTTCCCTTTCTGTAATATTGCCTTCAAGTTCATTTCCCTTGTACACACACTTCTACACACTCCTTCCACCTTTCAGCTTTCCCTTCTTTGCTTAGTACTGCTTTTCCCTCTGAGCGCTTCATATTAATTTAAAGACAGGTGTTTCAAGTAGGAGAGCACTGCCAGTTCTGGCCTAAATCACTGATGTCAGCACCTTTTGTTATCAGCCTTCCTGGAATTGCACTGATGTCATCATGTCAGCATTATGGAAACAGCACTACCAGTGGGCTGAAGCAATTGTCCTTATTATATTCAAGGTCATCGACCTCCCCTCCCTATCAACGTCATAATGCTGTCAGACAATAGCCAGGGGCCCCTTTGCTTTCAGGCAATTTGCTCTTCATTCTAGTTAACATAGAATTTGTTATAACAAATTCATTCCAGTTCCTCCTTTTGAGTAAGTGCATAGATCTAGCCATTTGTAGTCTGTTGTGATGTAGTATACTGACTGTAGTCAGTCAAAAAGAACGCCAGAGGAAGTGAGTTGTAACAGAGCCAGCAGCAGGCAGACAAAAGTGTTATGCATTGTGAAGAAAAAAACACCACCGACAGGCGATGCAGAGCAGATGCAGCAGAGCGATTAAGGGTCGTATTCCTCTGGGTAAAAGCAGTGAAGTTAACAATGAGTACAGAAAAGTGTAATTTTGTGACGAAAGATGTATCATACTTAGATCATATCATAAGTAAAGATGTTGTTAAGACAGATCCAAGATTAATTAGACCTGTACGTGTATTTCCTGTGCCAGAAAGGAGTTTCAGTCGTTCTTAGAACTATTCACACTTGTCCGTAAAATCATCTACGGATATAGCCAGACCATTGACACTGTTGTTAAAAACGGGTACTAAATTTGTGTGGTCAGAAGAGTGCCAGCATGTTTTTGAGGAGTTAAAAGAATCTTTAACATCAAGTCCGATATTGGTATTCAGGATTTTAATAGAGAATTTTTTTATCATATAACGCATCAAACCATGCACTTGGCTGAGTGCTGTCACAAAAGGTAGAAGGTGTACAAGATCTGGTAGCTTACGCATCAAAGCAGCTAAATTCTGCATAAAGAAATTATTCCACAATGGGGCAAGAGATGTTAAGACTTATTTATGGAATGATGTATTTCAAATGTCATCTGTACAGTGTAATAACAGATCATGTTGCATTAAAATAGGTGTTGGGGTTAAAGGATTCTTCTAGTAGGTTGACACGATGGGCAGTAAGCCTAAGTGAATTTGATTTCGAAGTTATGCATAGACCTGGGAAGAAGCACTGAAATGCGGATGGCTTAAGTAGAAAAGTAGAAATATTACATACTAGGGGTATCGAGCATAAAGAATGGCAAACTGCATCGAGACCGGATGATGAATGTAAGCAGTATTAATCAGTCACAGTTTTGTATTTGGGACGAGTTGCTATGTAGAGAAACCAAGTTGGCACTGTGGGTAGTGTCACCAGCGAAGATAAGGAACAGAGTGCTACAAGAAGCTCATGATCAAATATTAGTGGTTCGTGGAGGTTGCAGATCTGTCAATAGAAGTGTAGCACAAAGGTATTTTTGGAGGGATAGGCAGGCATACGTAAACCAGTATGTGCAGAATTGCACACAATGCACATAGATGAAGATTAGCATCGAACAAGAGTACCATTGCAGAGTTTACCTGAAGCATTAGCAAAATTAGAATTCCTGGGGATTGATGTTTTAGGTCCATTCGATAAAACACCTGCAGGGAATAAGTACACACAATCAAAGATCATGTATCAGGACAGGTGGGAATGGTCGCGATGCCAGACAAGCAGGCAGCAACAGTGGCACAAGCACTTTTCAGTAATTGGGTACTGATGTTTGGAGTTCCTGAAACAATAGTAACAGACCAGGGGACGAACTTCATGTCAGATCTACTCAAGGAATTGTGTGACTTATTGAATGTGAAGAAGTGAAGGACAAGTCCTCTCCACCCACAAGCCAATGGAAGAACTGAAAGAGTGCATAGGACAATCGGGAAGATCCTTGGATACTACGTTAACTCACATCACACCAACTGGGATGTTTAACTGAAGCACTTCGTCTCCACCAACAACTCAAAAGGCATACGAATACATGATTGTCGCCATATGAAGTATTATATGGTCATAAATGCCATCACCATTTGACATACTGAAAATGAAGAAAGGCAAGACTGGAGAGTCTGTTAAGGTATTTGCCAGAGTGATTAGGGAAATTTGGAACAGAGTACAGAGGGAAAATACACGAGCACTGGAGAAACAGGAAGAAGCAGTGGGCTGTACAGCAAGAATGCAACAGTATAAAGTTGGTCAGAGGGTGATGCTATCAACTTCGTATACGCCAAAAGGAAAGAAAAAGGAGTTTTTTTTCGAAAGAATAAGAGAATTAGGGCCCACACTAAGTGGTAGAGACTAAGTCGCCAGTAAATGTCAAGATTAAATTGCTGACGAGAACGACAATCGTACATGCAGGGCGGTTGAAAAATTTTCAATGGAGTCTAGAAGTTATTCCAGTGATAGGAGATGCGGATTGGAAAGGGATAGTGAGGAGAAACGAATAGGAAGATAAACAAGAGGTTCTGAATGAAACAGTAAGGAGGAACACGTGTGATTAAGGCCAAGGTTAGGTAAACATTTATTGTAAATAGTATAAGCAGTTGTGGAACAGCAGCGAATTTAAGGGGAGGAAAGTAATAGGTGTCCTTGCCCGCAGGTCAGGTGCAGAGAAGGTGAGATGATGTGGTTCATAGCGGGAATACTGATCGCCGTTGGGTGGAATCGTTACAGAACCAGCACGTAAAAGGGGGAGTGCTGTTCGCCAAGCAAGAAGACATAGTGATACAGGTAGTATTCGATGCAATGGAAGATGCGTAACGAGGTGAGAAGATTCACATTCGACAAATTCCACCAGGGAATGGAAAGGCACGGGGTACTCAAAGAAGTGCCAGGTTATATGAGGGAGTACACTGAGCATATGGGAAATTAAGGAGTGAGATGACTCAGGTACTGGGGGTTATTCCACATACATGAAGGAAAAAGGGGTTGGTTCGAAGACGGAGGTTGGCTTATGAAAACAATATTTGGTACTGCTGATGAAGAAAATATTCGAAGGGTGGAAGACACCGTAGAAGATGTAAAGTAGTGGGCAAAAGGGAACAAAACAGCAAGTGATTGGCACACTATGCAAATTGCAAGTTTAGAGAAGGAAGTATTGAATAACACATGACTACTACAACAACTGATTGGAGAAGTAATGCGGTATGCCAGAGCTGTGAAGAGGTAGTTAATCAAAATATCAGAAAACTACTAACCGAAGTAGAAGTCTTAGATAGGGAAGTAGTAATGATAAAATGGTTGCTGTCTGTAGAAGATAGTGCTTGGGAAGCATGAGGGAAAGTGACAGAACTACAGGAGGTTATACAGTAAGCTGTAAAAAGTCAGCAAGGGCCAGACTTGTTGTCAGAGCAGTACTTGGAGGGCTGGAAAGTACAGAAGGAACTACCGCCGGAGTTGGGGTTGGTTTTAGAACTCGAGCACAAAAACTTAGTTTTTATTTCAAGATAGCCACAGTATCGGTGCTAACTAATGGAGCGTAAGTTTACATTTCTGATCCATATGTATGATCGACTGGATGCCAGAATCAGTGCCTGCATTGCCGCCTGTGAAGGCTACACCACGTGCCAATATGAATGTTGCAGCATGGGTCGACATGTCGTACCCCAGAACCGCTTGTGCTATTGATCTTAAAATGTAATCATTTCACGTACTGTATATGTACTGTTGCAACAATAAATCTTGAGTGATTTGGAAACCACTAAAAAGGTGCACTATTTTTTCCAGCAGTGTGTGTATACACAGTGGCACAACACCCACAAATCTTGTGCTCAAAAAAGAGCAGCAAGTCAGCATCTGTCAACAGTTTGATGTTGACATGTGTCTTTTTTAACATTGCATTCCACGAAAACCCTGGTTCAGTGTAATAGGAGATAGGAGCTGTTGAACTCTTGTCCAACATTTGCTGTACGTCCATACTCTATGACAGTGGCTGTGTGTTTGCTGTAAAGAATGTGCTTATGTTGCACAATGCGGTTATATCAAGCCTGTCCTTGGAATCCATGTATTTGTGAGGAGAGACACCTTTCTCCGTCGCAAGCTGAGTCTTTGCATCATAAGGATATGCAGTCTGGTGACATTCATATACTCCTGACGTATTGCATCAGCAACTGCCTGAAGCAACGCTTGCATGAAATGTAATGGATCCATAGGCAGAGCGTTATTTTTGGTGTGACTGGCGTCTAAAATGAGATGTAGTATACCACATTGTGAGGCATGACGTTGACCCTATCATCTTTCAAACTGAACTCACCTAAGCGCTCAACAAGAAAGTGAGCATCACACCCACTCCAGTTATGGAAGACGACGGCGGGTATGTGTCGTGGCAGTTGGTATTTCAAGTTGCAGCAGTTGTGAGCTGTATAAAAACGAGGCACACAGCTACCTGAAAACCATCTGGGAACGTACCCATTAGATGACATTAGTTTCTACGTGGAATTTCCGCTTTGCTGGGCGTGGTCGGCTACAGCAGCACATGCAGAACTCTGTGGTGAGGTGTGTATCGAATCGGTACGTAGTAATGCATGTAGTTCATAGCAATAGTATTATGAAAACAAGTATAAATAAATACATAGTGTTAAAACACAATATCATTTTTGAAAATCAGACTTAAAAGAATTTATACATTCCCTGAAAAACACAAATAAGCGCTGTTGTCATCACACGCATTTGCATGAGTCTTCCATTGATGGACAGTACCACTCATCAGATTTCGGATTGATGTACTCTTGAAGAATTCCGCCAGCCACAACACTTTTTCACAGCCTTTGATGTAAGCTGTTGTGTCTGTATGGTCATAGATTCTGAGTAGTGCCACCATATTTTCATGTAAAATAATCTCATTAATTCTCATGATGAAACCGAGTTACCCAAGTGGTGGTTCACCGAGTCTTAGCAGAGTGTACTGAAATAAATGGTTTGGGTGAAGCAACGATTGTGGAATACCCAGCTAATACTGATACAGCACAGAAGAATGCTATGAAGGCAACGCCCTTAATCACAAACTGTACACATTTGTATTAAAACCCCTGTCTATCTGCAATGATGTTTGCACTCTGAGGCATCTTCATGAAATATTGTGCATGTGGCGCAGTACATCTACATTTATACTCCCATTGTACGATTCCTGTGAGAGATGAGTAGTTTATGAGTTTAACGCATATGCTGAGGTGACTGGAGGAAAGTTCCGTAAAGATGCAGATTCAGTATGTATATCTACAGTTACATTTTGGATGTCCTCGTTTTATTTTGAACAATCTGTCACCAATAATGGCCCTAATTCTTTAAATTTCCGTGGACTGAGCGTCCATCCGAATTCATCATCCTCATAGTAAAAAGAGCAAAACATTGTGTACCTGTCATACAGTAGGCCAACATTGTTCTTGCCCCAGTCAGGCTGTAAGTTATCACATAGAAAATAACTGGAATTTAAATACACTGTAGTAACTGTTAATTTACAGTTGCGCATGTGCTCGAATCCTTTTTTAGATTCCTCTTTCTGTCTGTTTGCGGAGCCAGAATAATAAATCAAGGCATTTCTGGTTGAACTGATGTCTTAATTGTCCACATTTGTTTGGATGGCTCTGTAAGGATTGGATACTGGTTAAGTCCCCAATAACAGAAATGTAATTGTAGCTGAGCACCTGCAATGAACACACATAAAATTGTCAGATGCTTCGCGTTTTATAGCGATATATGGGGTACTTAGCGCACTGTAGTGAACTGAGATTCTTCCTCTTTGCTGTCGAACATGAAATGACGAGCAGATGACTGATGAGGTTGTCTGACTTAGGAGCCAACAATTAATTGATATCAATAATTAAAGGAAATCAGACACATAGGGTACAAAATTAAGGGGTTCATGTATGAATGTAAAAGATTGCTTATATCATCAAACCGTGAAAGAATCGTATTTATTTTCGTGCTGTTTACACAAACCAAAACAAAATTATAAATCTCACGGCCGATTTGACTGGGCGTGGACACGACTCAGCTATTAAGGGGAGGGAGTGGGTCAGGGACGAATCGTCTCATCACTATTCACTATCGTTCGTAGTGTACTGCTGTCAGTGGCAGGTTCTGCGCCGGTACTGCGCGTCCCCTCGGGACTGTGCGACGCGAGTCGGCTACCCTCATAGCAATCGTGGCTTTGTGGCGAGGCCCAGGTACGATCTCCGCGTTGTCCGGCAGTTGTGGGGTGCGTGGTCGAAGTTGTGATATCACGGTGTCGGGAGGCGGTTGCTGGCGATGGGTGGAAGGGCGCCCATGTCCTCTCTCTTCCGCGGTGCCTCCACGACTCCCCTTATCGCTTCTCTTCCAACCCTCAGCTCAATTCCTCTTCGAAATATTCTTCCTTTCGTCTTTCTCATTGGCGGACAAAATTTTCAATGCAGTCCAGTGACAAATCGCCATTTCATAGCTACACCTATCCGAGCAGGGTGGAAATTTTCTATGTGGCGTGAACTGGGGTGTGCCTCGCGAATTGGCATCTTCCTCAAGATTTCACATCTTTGCAATGTTTTACTGCATTCCGAGGCTGTTTTGAGAACAGCTACAGAACATTTCTTTGTAACCATTCTCCCTACATACAGCCTGGACAGACTCATGTTTGGGCTCCGTCCCAAAATCGTCCGGCGTCGATGATTTATAAGGAATGTCTTTGCTGTCGAGAAAAACATCTTCTTAAGAACGCTGACTTCTTTTGCACGCTTCCCTGCGCCAATTCCCCGCGCTCCCGCTATCGTGGTAGCACGACAGCACCGTTAACATCACACAATGGACAGGGTATCAAACTCAAACCCCCCTGATCTCGAAGACTCAGGAAAACAAAGCCACAGAAGATATGACAATGAAAAATGCACAACATTGAAGAGCATCTCAAGAATTTATTTATCATCAATACACCTCTACATGTGAACCATTTGTAGCACAAATAATATAGAGTATATATTCAATTTCTTGCCAAGTTCTTTGTAACATTTCCTTTGTTATTGTTGTAATCACATTAGTGATACGATGTCGCAACGTAGGGATATCGTCCACTTTGGTCGCATATACGTGGTTCTTCACAAATCCCCACTTGAAGAAATCAAGCACCGTAATGTTAGGTGAACGTGGTGGTCAGGCAATGGGTCCTCCGCGTCCGAACCAATGTCTGGGAAATTTCCTATCCAGGAACTTGCGAACAACCATTGACCAATTCTGGATTGCAAGTCTTGTATCTGAGGGTACACAAACTGCTCCTAGATGTCCAGATACACTGACCCATTCACTGTTTGTTCCGCAAAGAAGAACGGTCCAACAATCCTGTTGTGCATCAGCCAGCACCAGACGTTTAGTTTAGGGCTAACACGAACTTGATCAATGACAATGTGCGGATTTTGCGAATCCAAAATCAGAACATTATGCCTCTTAACCCTTTCTGATAGATGAAAGGTTGCCCCACCTGAGAATAAACGTCTTTCCAGGAAGCTGGCATCCATATCAATACACTGCAGCAACTTGTTGTCGGCGTGGTTTCTCGTCGGTGTCAGATGTTGCAGATTTTGCACTAGTTAAGCTCACATACGAAGACGCTGGTCAACTGCAGTCCATCAAGTTGCCTAGATTCTTGACGAATTGAGTTACGTGGGCTTCTGAGAAACGTTTGTCTGATGTCCTCCACTGTCTCTTCTGAAACTCCGTAACGTGCACCGCCAGAATGTTTCAGAACACTTCCTGTTGTCAGAAACTTCCGATACCATTCCTTAATTGTTTTCACATCAGCTGGATCACATTCATACACACGACGATAATTTCTTTGCCCAGCAATCGGCGATTTTGTTTCAGAAAATCACACTACTGCTTGTTTGCACTGCTGCGGTGTCGCCATTTTCACTTCATGTGACCATGCTGCACTCTGGCGACGATACTTGGCACTTCTGACGCGGGAACATAAATTCTTTGAGATGCTCTACAATGTGGTGCATTTTTCATTGTCGTATCTACTGTGGTTTTTCTCCCCTGGGTCCTTGAAATCAGGGAGGTTTAAGTGGGACACCCTGTATATCTCGGGATATTTCCACGTTTAAGATATTATGGACTCCAAAAATAGCCTTCGTCAGGGTTCAAAGGACCTGTCCGTGAACTTCGCGATTCCATTTGAAGTCCTCACTGCTGTATACATACAGAATAGTAAACTTCGTTGTAGTAACGTAATTGTAATTATAGCTCACGATGGTAGCATTTCACAATAATCCACTTAGCTAATACTGTTATACACTGTGCCCGAAATAGAACTGTACCGAAAGTTTCACAGCAAACGCCAACGTTAATATTAGTCAACGTACTGATGAGAATTGCCTGATGCATAAGACGCATATTGCAGCGCCTTATGTGAGTCCACGTACTGGGACAGTCTGAAGAAGACCTTGTCTCGAGAAATGAAAAACTGAGCACCCAGATGGCCTCATACTTCATCACTCAGAAACCATGGACACAATGAAACACACGCAGATTTCTCTGGAAGCTCGAACTTACTCAAAACAGAATACGTGTAACGATGGAGATGTACCACCTATCTGTTTATTGAAATAAATGGTTGTAGCTCAGTCGTAAGTTGCACTGAAAAGTATATTTTTTTATTTCTTGATGGTGACTAGTTTCGGACACCTGTGCCCATTTTAAATCATCCGTAAGTGTGACAAATATGTACGAGAAGTTCCCCTGCAATGATCAAAGCGGCGCGTTGGCCGAATCAACTTTCTGATTATATTCTGACATGAAGATCTTTTACCTGCTCACTATTACATCTGACGTGAACTGTAATTTTGTTACTCTTTCATGCAGGCTGTCTCACATTTGAGCCATCGTTCCTGGTTTCGGATTTGTGTCAGTTTTGTAATGACCTCGATGCCGTTTTGATTATGTTATCACGAAATGCCGAAAATACTTTTCGGTCAGTTTTACTGTGACCAGTCTGGACTTGCAGGGCACTGACAAACGTTTTGTTCGTGATGAATCGCAATTGTACCTCGACGATCGTGCACAGCAACTCAGCAGATCAGCAGAAATATATGACAATACTCGAGTGATTGTTTTGCTTATCTCATCGTAGAAAACACACTGGCTGTAGATTCCCGGTTCCACGCGCCCCAGTAAAATATTTAGACTTGAAATCGATAGAAAGCTAACATGGAAGCGCCAGATTGAAAATGCGCGCAGCAGCGGTTGTCCAGTGTCTGATCGATTGTATCCGCCTTTAAACAAAATAAACGCGCAAGTGGAATCTCGCGCACCAATAATTCCAATGTTTTTAAACCTATGTACACATTTTGTGCTCGTGTACGGGAGACCAGGATGATGCTGCACTTATTGATACTTTTTCTTGCATTTTCTTGAGAACATCCCTACTATTCTGCCCCATCACCTAGTCAATCCAGTTCTTGCTTAATGGAATATCGGAATCAGTTTCATCTACATCTGCATGACTACTCCGTTAGTTCACACTTAAATGCCTGCAGAGGATTCTTCGAACGACCTCACAGACTATTTCTCTAGGATGTTACTCTGCAACAACGCGTGGAAAAAATGAACACTTAAATCCTCCTATACGAGCACTATTTTATTGCTATGATCATTTCTATCTACGTAGGTTGGCGACAGTTAAATATTTTCGCTTTCAGAGGAGAAAGATGGTGATTGGAATTTACTGAAAAGATTTCCCTGCAACAAAAAACGTCTTTGTTTTAGTGATTACCACACCAACTCGCTAATCACAACACCTATTTAGCGGTTATACAAAACGAGCTGCCCTTTTTTGGACTTTTTCTTTGTCCTCCGTCAGTTCTATTTAATCTGGGTCCCATTCTGCACAGCATTACTCTAGCAGAGGACGAACAAGTGCATTGTGTACAGTCTCTTCAGTAGACTTGTTCCATCTTCTAAGTGTCCTGTTAGTAAAACACAGTCTTTGTATTGCCTTTCCCACAACATTATCTATGTGATCGTTCCAATTTAAGCTGTCTGTAATTGCAATTGCTACGTATTTAGTAGAATTGACAGCCTTTACATTTGTGTGATTAATGGTGTAACCGAAACTTAACGGGTTTCTTTTCTTAGTCATGTGAATGATCTCACACATTTCCTTATTCAAAGACAAATGCCACTTTTCGCACCATACAGATGTCGTGTCTAAGTCATTTTCCAATTGGTTTTGATCTTCTGATGAATTTACTAGTCAGTGAATGACAGCATCATTTGCAAGCAATCAAAGAGAGCTGCTTAGACTGTGTCCTGAATCGTTTATATAGATTTGGAACAGTAGAGGGCCTATAACACTTCCTTGGGGAACACTAGATGTTGCTTGTGTTTTACTCGACGATTTTCTGTCGATTACTACGTACTGTGATCTTTCTGACGGTAATGAGGAATCGAGCCTCACAACTCAAGCGATACTCCATAGGCACGCAATTTTATCAGGAGTCTATTGTGAAGATCAGTGTCAAAAACCTGGAAATCTAGAAATATGGATCAATTTGAAATGTCCTGTCGATAGCACTCATTATCTCTGGCGAATAAAGAACCATTTGTGTTTCAGAAGTAAGATATTTTCTGAATCCGTTCTGACTATGTGTCACCAGACCGTTACTTTCGACATAATTCTTAATGTTAGAACATAGAATATGTACTGAAAATCCTGCTGAAAATCGGCACCAGTGATAAGGGTATGTAATTCGTCGGATTACTCCTATTTCCTTTCCTGAGTATTGGTGTGACTTGTGACATTTGCCGAGTGAGTGGTTATATATGATTGCTAAGTATGGGGCTATTGTATCAGCATGATCTGAAAGGAACCTGTCATGCTATCTGTACCGGAAAACTTGCCTTTTTTAAAAGGTTGCTTCGCTACACGGAGAATATCTATTTCGAAGTTCTTATGTTTGCTGCTGGTCTTGATTCGAATTCTGGAATGTTTTCTTCGTCTTCTTTGACGAAGGAATTTCGGAAAACTGTGTTTAATAACTCGACTTTAGTGGTGCTATCAGCGGAAATATTACCATTGTTACGCGCAGTCTAGGTATTGATTATGTCTTGCCGCTGGTGTACTTTACTTACGACAAGAATCTCTTTGGGTTTTCTTTTAGGTTTGGAGAGAGAATCTCGTTGTGGAGACTATTAAAAGCATCTCGCATTGAATTCCAAGCTAACTTTCGAACTTCAGTAAAACATAGCCAATTATGGTTGGCGGATTAACTGAAAATTTCCTACAAAATATAAGTCAGTTCGCCTTTATTACTGCGGAAAAGTCGTCAGATGCGGTATTACAGTTTTGAGAATCCCAAGAAAGTATGGTAGAACCATTCCTCTTCGTGACATACTGAGCTCCACCAAAAAGTTTCAGAGGTTGTTTGGGGATAATTTCTGAGAACTTTGATGTAAGGCAACTGTTGTCTCCGGCTTCGCTTTTCAGAAACTGCATTTCTGTAATGTTGAGGCTTTGGCCGAAGTTAACTATTTTTCTGACGTTTCGCCACCAGAAGATCCGGCCATCGTCAATGATTCATGCGCTGTGGCTGGTGACGGACTGGAGTGGAGCCCTCGGCACCTGTCACGCCTACGTCTGAAGACATTTCCCTGTAGGTCTCTCCTTGTTACCTGCAACGGACGTTCACTGCTGGACGGGAATACAGGAAACGTGATCTTGAGGCTTTCTTCTTTCTTGTTAAAACTATTGTCGTGTTAGTGAATTTTTGTGGCTGGCCTGAACAAACGGGCAGCTCAAATCTGCGTGTCGGTGAATTTTATTATGTGCTCGGTCCCACACAGCGCGTGCTCCGCCGTGGCCGATTTCTCAACCTGCCCCAACGTGCAACACCGATTATGCTCGATGACCCTAGAATTGAGTGATCATCTAGTAATTCCAATATAGTCTTTTCCAGAGCATTAATAAGAAGAGAAAAGTACTCAAACATTGGCGCAAGAGACACATATAATCTCCAGCAGTGGGGTCGACTTCGGTCCGCCACGAGCAACAAAGAGTGTATCGTTGACAGCGCCAGCCACTTGTACTGACGAAACGACAGCAAAATCGTTTAACAAACGTCGACCGAAGATTCCGAGACAAAGGCCCACAGGAAATAAATGATTTTCCTTCAATTTCTTACGTTCATTTATCTTTGTGTTCACATTGCACTGAAAATATCTGTACAACAGTGCAAATGTTGGCGGAATGCACTTTGTATCTTGTTTGGAAACATAGTTTTCTGTTTACACAAGGTACTTGCTGTTGGTAACAGTGACACCCACTTCACTCTTTCCTTTCAAGCTTACATTCAGTGACTCTCGGTTCTGTCTCGTGTTTATTTTTCCGGCGGTGTTGGTTGAATGTTAACAGTGATACACAGCAATGTGTTGTTTACTGGCCAAGAGTTATCCGATATACACTTCGTATGTGCGTTCACTGAGTGCAACGGAAGAGCGGCACAACGACACCATGCTGACCCCACCGAGACTGCAACCGCGTTATACTCAGGTGACAAAAAGTCGTGAGACAGATGGCGGTAGCACTGCGCACATAAGCTGTAAAAGAGCAATGCATTAGCGGAGATGTCATTTGTACTCATAGTTGGAGACATCCCATGTCGGAAACAGTTAGGGAATTAGAAACCCGCGATCCAATATTTCGAGATCCACAGTGTCAAGAGTGTGCCGATAATACCAAATTACAGGCATTACCTCGCACCACGGACAACGCACTGGCCGACAGCCTTTGCTTAACGACTGAGAGCAGCGGCGTTTGCGTAGAGTTGTCAGTGCTAACAGATAAGCAACAATGCGTGAAATAACGGCAGAAATCAATGTGGGACGTACGACGAACGTATCCGTTAGAACAGTGCGGCGAAATTTGCCGTTAATGGGATATGGCAGCAGACGACCGACACGAGTGCTTTTGCTGACAGCATGATATCGCCTGCAGTGCCTCTATCTACATCTACATCTACATACATACTGCGCAATCCACCATATGGTGCGTGGTGGAGGGTACCTCATACCACAACTAGCATCTTCTCTCCCTGTTCCACTCCAAAACAGAACGAGGGAAAAATGACTGCCTATATGCCTCTGTGCGAGCCCTAATCTCTCTTATCTTATCTTTGTGGTCTTTCCGCGAAATGTAAGTTGGCGGTAGTAAAATTGTACCGTAGTCAGCCTCAAATGCTGGTTCTCTAAATTACCTCAGTAGCGATTCACGAAAAGAACGCCTCTTTTCCTCTAGAGACTCCCACCCGAGTTCCTGAAGCATTTCCGTAACACTCGCGTGAGGATCAAACCTACCAGTAACAAATCCAGCGGCCCGCCTCTGAATTGCTTCTATGTCCTCCCTCAATCCGACCTGATAGGGATCCCAAACGCTCGAGCAGTACTCAAGAATAAGTCGTATTAGTGTTTTATAAGCGGTCTCCTTTACAGATGAACCACATCTTCCCAAAATTCTACCAATGAACCGAAGACGAGTATCCGCCTTCCGCACAACTGCCATTACATGCTTGTTCCACTTGATATCGCTCTGCAATGTTACGCCCAAATATTTAATCGACGTGACTGTGTCAAGCGCTACACTACTAATGGAGTATTCAAACATTACAGGATTCTTTGTCCCATTCGTCTGCATTAATTTACATTTGTCTATATTTAGAGTTAGCTGTCATTCTTTACACCAATCACAAATCATGTCCAAATCATCTTGTATCCTCCTACAGTCACTCAACGACGACACCGTCCCGTACACCACAGCATCATCAACAAACAGCCGCACATTGCTATCCACCCTATCCAAAAGATCATTTATGTAGATAGAAAACAACAGCGGACCTACCACACTTCCCTGGGGCACTTCAGATGATACCCTCACCTCCGATGAACAATCACCATCGAGGACAACGCACCGGGCAAAAGGAGGTCCGACACGATGTTAGAAGGTATGCCGTGACTTCGTCGCCTTCGGTGTACAGTACTTTCGCATCTGTAAATAGGCGCCTTCGAGATATCGGATCGTTCTGTTTTTTGAGTTGCATATTAGTGGCTTTTTCACTATTGTCAAGGTATTTTCACAGAAAGAACGGCAATTAGAATAACAAACCAAATAAATTATAGTTAAATTATTTCTTTGCGACGAACCACGGAAGACCACGGGTTCTTGATATCAAAATTCTAAGAAAATATGTTTTTTCAGAGGAACTCGGGTTCACCCTCTATGAACGATCTGGAAATCCGTACTTTTCGCTTTTGTAGGCCGCTCCCACGACTTCTGCGGAACTACACCACGTACAGAGTAGCATGTCAACTCAAAGGCGCTACCACACCACCTTTTTTATAAGTATGTATTTGCTGTAGAGACAGATATAAAAAGTCATTCATCAGCACTATCACTTACATAGAATAAAGGCATGATAAAATAATAGCTAAAATTATTTGGAGACCGATCTACACTGTCCAATCACATTAATGTTACCTCCTATCAAAAGGCTGAGTAACCATCTTGTGCAGTGCGAATCGGCTGACCTTAAATCCGGGGAGATACGTGGCCGAGGGAGTTCCGGTAAACTCATCCTGGTGCTCTTCGAACCACGCACGTACACTGCGATCTGTGTGACACGTTGCGTTTTCCTGCTGGTAGATGCCATCATGCCGAGGAAAAACATACTGCATATAGAGCGGATATGGTCCCCAAGAATAGATGCATACTTGTGTTGATCGATTGTACCTTATATAATGACAAGATCATCCAGGGAACGCCACGAAAACATTCCCCACACCATAACGTTCCCTCCTTTCCCGCTTTCATACGTTTCACACCGTACGCGCCAACGATCATCTATCTGACGGAGCATAAAATGTGATTCATCTGGAAAGGTCACGTACTGCCACTCAATACACGCCCAGTGCTGGTGTGCCAATTCCAGCCTTTGTCACCAATGAACAGCAATCAGTATGGGTGCGTGAACCAGGGCATTGCTCCAGCGATACATACACAGCTACTTTCAACGAAAGGTCGTTGAGGAGACATTGTTGGTATCCTTTTGGTTTATCTGTGATGCCAGTTGCTCGAAAACTGCACGTCTATTCGCCCGTACAGATTTCCGCAGCCGTCGTTCACCCCTGCCATCTATAGCCCATGTTGCACCACAGTTTCCTCGGCGCCTGTTTTGGATAGCGCCATTTTATCATACATGTTATACTTTAATCACAACTGCTAGCGAACACTTTACGAACTTACCAGTTTCGGAAATACTACCACACTTTCCCCGCAAGTCAATGGTCATGCCCTCTTGGGCGTCAGAAAAAATCATTCAGTTTCTGCATTATACAATAACTGCATTGTTTTCCACGGTCCCCTGACATGCTTCATATACTTTCCAATGTAAGTGCTGACATGGTGACTGTGAATGGTTATTATATGTTGACATCGCACACAGGCGGTGATCACAGGAATGTGACTAAACCGTGTAGTTTGTTAAGTCGCGTCATGTGCCTCTTCAAATTCTTCTTCCCCAATCGGCGTCTCGACTGCTCTGCTGGATCTTCTTCAATATCTTCTGGCGTTCCCGGATAACTGTCAGCTCCTCTCTTCTCTTACACAACCGGGAACACCATCAGATCCTGAAGAGGATCCCAGTAGATGGATCGAAACATCGATTTTATAAGAAGCAACTGAAGAGAAACAGAACGTAGCCTTACGACGTGGAAGATTTTACCTTCACTGGCAACGGTCACGAAATCCTGCAGACTTCCAAGAAACATACAAATTCGCTAAATTAACCGTGTAGTTATAATTGAACTTTCGCTACTTGAGCCTGTATGGACGGAACAGTGTGGATACCCAACTTAATAGGAATGATATTCACACTGTACGCTGCGGGATTAGCGTTGTTAATTGTGTTAGTGCCATGACTTGCCATTAAGCGCCGGTACTGCTACGGTGACGTATGGTTGAAACACAAGCATCAGTGTGAATTACAGTTCAAACAGTCAACTTGGGTCCGGATAAATTGAGCAGGGGTTTGCTCGTAAAGCAATAGTGGTATTGCTCTTCCTCTTCGCATGTATCACTATATTAAAGGAGTACGGAGAGGTCTTCTTTCCACAACGGAGTTGAAGAACGTGATTCAGAAGTTTGATTTAAATGGCGTTTTGGGAATTGCTACTGGGAGAGGCCGACAGCCAATTGCGCCAAAAATCGTTGAAGAAGTTACTGTTGACAAGGCAGAATATGCTGCACACAAATGTGCGATCTACAAGCAGTGCAAGAGCTGTGTCACGACAGCTGAACATTCGATGATCCACAGCTGTCTCTGGCGGCAGTAGAGCAACCTCTAGTGTGGTTCCAGGCAGCCGTTGATACAGACGGTCGTCACAATGAGCAACGTTTGTAACCTGGAACATAAATATGACATGCAATTAACATACGAGGGTCAGTCAAAAAGTAATGCCTCCTATTTTTTTTTCTACGTTTAATTGTCAGGAAATTTAAATGCAATTACATAGGTTGAAAACCACTACATTGAGGATCATTTTGTCATTTTTCAATGTAATTTCCGCCCATCTCTACAGTTTTGGTCCATCTTTGAACAAGGGCATGTATCCCAGCACGGTAAAAATCACAGCTCTGCTTCCTAAGCCATTGACGCATGGATGTTTTCACGGCCTCCTCATCTTCAAAATGAATCCCACGATGAGCTTCTTTTAGTGGCCGGAACAGATGGAAGTCTGATGGTGCCAGGTCAGGGCTGTATGGGGGATGAGGCAAAACTTCCCATCCAATTTTGACAATCTCGTCAGAGGTGTGACGACTGGTGTGTGGTCTTGCATTGTCATGCAAAAGAAGAACATCTGCCATTGATTTTGTTGGGCGAACTCGCTGAAGACGTGCTTTAAGTCTTTTGAGGGTTGTGACGTATTGAACAGAATTTATTGTGCATCCCTGCTCCAAAAAATCAACCAGAATCACACCCTCTGTATCCCAGAAAACTGTTGCCATAACTTTCCCTGCCGATCGCACAGTTTTGAATTTTTTCTTCCTCGGCGAGCTTGTGTGACGCCACTCCATTGACTGCCTCTTTGATTCGGGTTCAAAAAAATGCACCCATGTTTCGTCCCCGGTCACAATTTTTTTCAGAAACTCATCTCCCTCCAAACGGAAGCGCTGCAAGTGTTGGGAGGCTATTGTTTTCCTTGCCTCTTTATTCGGATCGGTTAACATTCTTGGAACCCACCGTGCACAAACTTTTGAGTACCCCAATTGTTTAATAATCGTGATCACACTGCCTTTACTAAGAGAAATAACGCGACACACTTCATCTGCAGTCACCCGACGGTCACCACGAATGATGTCATCAACTTGCTGAATGTTGTGTGGAGTCACTGCACTCACCGGCCTGCCGCTCCGCTTTTCGTCAGTCAACGGTGTTTGCCCTTCAGCTTCCTTACAACGACGAACCCATCGTCTAACAGTGCTGACATCCACTGTCACAACACCATACACCTTCTTCAGTCTTTCATGAATGCGTATGGGCGTTTCACCTTCTGCATTCAAGAATTCAATCACACAACGCTGTCTCAAACGAACATCGATGTCGGCCATCTTACAAACTTCTGCTGTGCTGCCACCTGTTGACACAGAAAGTTACTACTGCAGTGGATTGCAGAAGAAGGTTTGAGGAATGGCGCCAAATTCAAATTTTTCACTTAACTTAATTTTTTTAAGTAGAAAAAAAATGGGAGGCATTACTTTTTGACCGACCCTCGTATGTTGCCCTCTCATATGAGAATTAAAATGTGTTTCTGTCAATGGGTTATTGGTTATTTCTCTTCCGCACGTCTTTACGAATGTTTCTATACAGTTTCATTCTCCTAAGATAACTCGTTTATTGTGTGGGGGCCCTTTCAAGTAACTAAAGTTTAATTATAACTACCCTGTACGTCTTACTCAGTAGCCATACGGATAAAATGAGACTACGTCTAGTGTATACAGACAGGTAATGACAACTCATTTCCCTGGGTAACGTACAGGAATGGAAGAGTTAGCAGAGGTAATTAGTCTGGTGTTTCATTTACCCTGTGCTACCCATCAATAGTGAATCGCGGAGTGCAGATGCAGATGTATTGAAAGGCTCGAGGTGGTTGTCTGTCCGCTATGTACACTCGCAGAGTCAATATGTGCTTCTAAATAATCATGCAGATAAGCACACCGGACGAAAAGTTAGTCACCCCCAGGTGACATCGCGCTAACAACGCTCCTAGATTGATAATCACCTCGACACGGGGAGGAAGAGAGTTCACAAGTTTCTCCAGCTGAAGATACTCATTGATGATCAGATCACGTAGAGCTACCAAATTGCAGAGATGTTGGCTACTACATTTCACTCACCTTTCCAGACAGTCCCGCACATTTTCCGTGGGATTAAGTTAGGGTGATTTAGCTGGCCAGTGGAGGTGCGACAGAGTGCCCCGGAGTTCACCAAACCAGGAACGTACGCGAGGGACCCTGCGAACATTGCTATTGTCATCTTGAAAGACCAGTGCCATGAGTTTGAATTTAATGGCGTTTTGGGAATTGCTACTGGGAGAGACCGACAGCCAATTGCGACAAAAATCGTCGAAGAAGTTACTGTTGACAAGGTCGAAAATTCTGCACGCAAATGTGCGATCTTCAAGCAGTCCAAGACCTGTTCAAATGGTTCAAATGGCTCTGAGCACTATGGGACTTAACATCTGAGGTCATCAGTCCCCTCTTTTGACATAACATCCATGTCCACAAACATACCCACAGAAGAAACTATAAACATTATAGACCAGCAACTGAAGTGCAAGAAATTTCCAGATGGACAAATAAATGAAATCTCATCGATTCTTAGGCTAATCACCTGAACAAAGCTACTTCACTTTCAACAACAACTTCTTCTTGCAACAAGAGGTGCTTCCCATGGGCTCCCCCATCAGTGCAACCTTAGCCAACATTTTCTCGGGCCATATAGAGAACACAATATTCAATAACATTTTAAAATAAGAAGGGTACAAAATAATCTACTGGTACCGATATGTGGATGACGTAATCGGTCTTATAGATGAAACACATAACAGGATTGAAGAGCTACACAGTAACATCAACACAGTACACCCACAAATCCACTTCACAATGGAAATAGTAAACAACAAGAAACTAAATTTTTTGGTTCTTAGAATCACAAGAAACAACCACCAACATGAATTCTCCATCTACAGAAAACCCACATCCACAAGCACTGTTATCCACAGCTCGTCCAACCACCCAACAGTGCATAAATATGCCAGTTTCACACACATGCTCCACAGGATAAACAGAACACCTCTTAAAGCAGAAAACTACACACAGGAACTAAATATAATCAAAGAAATTGCTGTTGAGAACGACTACAAAACAGACATAATAAACAAACTCAACAACAAGGTAAAACTGAAACATGCAGTACACACAGACAACACCACTTCAGAAAAAAGAGGAAGATGGTACACAGTAACATACAATAACAAAATACCACATAGAATAGGAAACATGAAAAAGCAAGGGATCCCAATAACATTCAGAACAAACAATACAATTCAGAAAAGACTAAGACCAGGCAGAAAAACCTCAGACAAATTTAGCAACGCTGGAATATAGCAACTCACTTGCAACTCCTGTCAGGCCCAATACATAGGACAAACAAGCAGAAGCTTCTGATCGCGGTACACAGAGCATATGAGAGCTCTAAAGAGTGACAGCACACCAAATAACTGGTTTCCACAACACTACGACAAACCCAAGTATATACTGCTGACTTACAAAGTTCACCTTTTAGTATTTTGTTTACTAACAGCCGCTCACATCGTTGCAGATGACATCATGTTCGCTAAGTAAAAAACGGCAACAGAAAGAAAAAAAAGCGCACAGAAAATAGGTCGCAAACAGCGACAATAATTGCTTAAAACATGCTGCAACATACAATAAATAAGGTAGTATGAAAGTGTTCATAGAAAACTATATTTCAAAAAACGAATAGTAAAAATGTAATAATGTGCTACTGTGTTCGTATAACCACGCTATTTTCTGCATGTTTTAGATTAAAAAAAACCACCGATGATGGTGATATTTGTCACCGAAACTAGTTTGGCAGAATAAATAAATAAACGAATAACAAGATGTTTTGCATCAAGGAGGACTCAATTTCTGATATTACTGTTTTTCTGTGCGAACAAGGGGCAAATAGACGAGTTCCAAGATAAAATCATTAACTATTACGCTTCTCAGTCCACTGTAGCTCCATTCTGACCTTGTGACACGGATAAGTATCAACCTGGAAGATGCCATCACCGTCGAGCAAGATGTCAAGCATGTTGGGATGCAGATCGCCCTCTGTAATGATAGCACAGCCTACAGCTGTCGTGCCTTCGATTACTACGACAGGTCCCATATGAGTCGAGGTGTACGTCTCACATAACATAACAGTGCCCTACCGGCCCGAGTTCGTGGCTTGGTGCATGTTTCGAGCAGCCGTTCGACAGGATGACGCCGTATCTGGACATAGCGACTGACCTTGTGTAACAAGTAATGTGATTCGTCTCATCAGGCGACACGTTTCCATTGATTCCGTGCCCATTGCAATCGTAATTGACTATGTCGTTGGGTCAACTTGGGAACACGTAGGGATCGTCCGTTGCGGAACCCCATGTTGAGCTTATTCTGCTTTGCAGAGCGAGCAAGCCTCCGACCTCCGCGTTGTGTGTTGATGGACGTCCAACACTTCGATTCCAGACTCTGGGCCATAACAATATGACCTTTGTCAAGGTTGCTTACGTCAGTGGTTATCCCCACAGGGGATACTTGTATTTTGTTAGTTGACTATTTGTGTAGGATGCTTGAAAATGTTGACACTGGAGATATTGGGGTAGAGCCCGATAAGATGGAGTATGGACGTATGAAATCCAAATAACAACATACACAGTTCTCGTCCCAAGTACAATTTTCGCATGTCTGCATGTATGTCTTCGTCAGTTAACGATCTGCCGAGAACTGAACTGTCGTGGCGGCGGTTGGTCGGTACTCAATTCCAGTGTTGGGACATGATATTGACCCATGATTTCCCAATCATCTGTGCTTCGCGTATATACTTGCAGTACTTCGTCACTACGCGAAATTCAGTCTCGCGGTGGGCATTGTCATGCAGTTTTCAATCATCAGTGTGCGAACTCCGCGACTCACTATACAGCGCATGGTGGAAGCTCTTCATATCAGCATGAACGATTTTCTATTATATTCCATTCGCGAATGGAGCAAAGAAAAATTGCCGTCTGCATGCCTCCGTACACTCCCTAATCTCTTTCATAAACTCCTGGAAATTGAAATAAGAACACCGTGAATTCATTGTCCCAGGAAGGGGAAACTTTATTGACACATTCCTGGAGTCAGATACATCACATGATCGCACTGACAGAACCAAAGGCACATAGACACAGGCAACAGAGCATGCACAATGTCGGCACTAGTACAGTGTATATCCACCTTTCGCAGCAATGCAGGCTGCTATTCTCCCATGGAGACGATCGTAGAGATGCTGGATGTAGTCCTGTGGAACGGCTTGCCATGCCATTTCCACCTGGCGCCTCAGTTGGACCAGCGTTCGTGCTGGACGTGCAGACCGCGTGAGACGACGCTTCATCCAGTCCCCAACATGCTCAATGGGGGACAGATCCGGAGATCTTGCTGGCCAGGGTAGTTGACTTACACCTTCTAGAGCACGTTGGGTGGCACGGGATACATGCGGACGTGCATTGTCCTGTTGGAACAGCAAGTTCCCTTGCCGGTCTAGGAATGGTAGAACGATGGGTTCGATGACGGTTTGGATGTACCGTGCACTATTCAGTGTCCCCTCGACGATCACCAGAGGTGTACGGCCAGTGTAGGAGATCGCTCCCCACACCATGATGCCGGGTGTTGGCCCTGTGTGCCTCGGTCGTATGCAGTCCTGATTGTGGCGCTCACCTGCACGGCGCCAAACACGCATACGACCATCATTGGCACCAAGGCAGAAGCGACTCTCATCGCTGAAGACGACACGTCTCCATTCGTCCCTCCATTCACGCCTGTCGCGACACCACTGGAGGCGGGCTGCACGATGTTGGGGCGTGAGCGGAAGACGGCCTAACGGTGTGCGAGACCGTAGCCCAGCTTCATGGAGACGGTTGCGAATGGTCCTCGCCGATACCCCAGGAGCAACTGTGTCCCTAATTTGCTGGGAAGTGGCGGTGCGGTCCCCTACGGCACTGCGTGGGATCCTACGGTCTTGGCGTGCATCCGTGCGTCGCTGCGGTCCGGTCCCAGATCGACGGGCACGTGCACCTTCCGCCGACCACTGGCGACAACCTCGATGTACTGTGGAGACCTCACCCGCACGTGTTGAGCAATTCGGCGGTACGTCCACCCGGCCTCCCGCATGCCCATTATACGCCCTCGCTCAAAGTCCGTCAACTGCACATACGGTTCACGTCCACGCTGCCGCGGCATGCTACCAGTGTTAAAGACTGCGATGGAGCTCCGTATGCCACGGCAAACTGGCTGACACTGACGGCGGCGGTGCACAAATGCTGCGCAGCTAGCGCCATTCGACGGCCAACACCGCGGTTCCTGGTGTGTCCGCTGTGCCGTGCGTGTGATCATTGCTTGTACAGCCCTCTCGCAGTGTCGGGAGAAAGTATGGTGGGTCTGACACACCGGTGTCAATGTGTTCTTTTTTCCATTTCCAGGAGTGTATTATTCAGATGATTTCTACAGGGGGTCCCAGGAGGAATGGCCAGTATTCAGAAATATGACAGAACGATCATTCGAGACAAAAACGTCTAGTATACTTGAGCTCTAAAATGTATACTATAAGAGCTGTGAACACCTCTTCATCTCTGATACTGTGGAACAGAACGCCTCTAATGAAAGCTCTATTATTTCCATATTTTGACAGGTAGTAGTATGGACCAAAACAACATGGACTCTAAAATATATACTTTAAGAGCTATGAGCACTTCCTCACCTTCACTACTGTGAAACACATCAGTTCTTCTGAAGAACTGCTCAAAACTCTTAAGGTGGTCATCTTACAGCCCATATTTACTAGACAACTTTATCTTGGTTTGGTTCATACTGCCTTCTGCCAAAATAGTAAAGGAAAGAGTTTGCAGTAGAAGAGATTTGTTTCGCAGTATCGAAGATGAAGGAGTGCCCACAGCTCTTAAGGTAAACATTTAGCCCATGTTTACTTGATATTTTTGTTCGAATGACCGTTTCCATCAAACCCCTTAACATTGACCATTCCTCTTGGGACACTCTGTATACCAGATCCCCATGTTCGGTCAATTAGTAGTTTTACTCTGTTGTGGACTTCATGTTGAACAGTTAGTAGATAGGGTTGCATGTTGGTTTATGGTCGAGGGTTAATCCGAGATACTCGTATTTCTGTTAGTTGACTGTTTGTGTAGATTGCTTGAAAATGTTGACACTGGAGTTACTGGGGCAGAGCCAGGTAAGGTGAAGTATGGACGTAACAACATGTACAGTTCTCATCCCAAGTACAATTTTCGCATGTCTGCATGTACCTACATCTACATCTACATACATACTCCGCAATCCACCATACGGTGCGTGGCGGAGCGTACCTCGTACCACAACTAGCATCTTCTCTCCCTGTTCCACTCCAAACACAACGAGGGAAAAATGACTACCTATATGCCTCTTTACGAGCCCTAATCTCTCTGTCTTATCTTTGTGGTCTTTCCGCGAAATGTAAGTTGGCGGTAGTAAAATTGTACTGGAATCAGCCTCAAATGCTGGTTCTCTAAATTTCCTCAGTAGCGATTCACGAAAAGAACGCCACCTTTCCTCTAGAGACTCCCACCCGAGTTCCTGAAGCATTTCCGTAACACTCGCGTGATGATCAAACCTACCAGTAACAAATCTAGCAGCCCGCCTCAGAATTGCTTCTATGTCCTCCCTCAATCCGACCTGATAGGGATCCCAAACGCTCGAGCAGTACTCAAGAATAAGTCGTATTAGTGTTTTATAAGCGGTCTCCTTTACAGATGAACCACATCTTCCCAAAATTCTAAAAATGAACCGAAGACGACTATCCGCCTTCCGCACAACTGTCATTACATGCTTGTTCCACTTGATATCGCTGTGCGATGTTACGCCCAAATATTTAATCGACGTGACTGTGTCAAGCGCTACACTACTAATGGAGTATTCAAACATTACAGGATTCTTTTTCCCATTCATCTGCATTAATTTACATTTGTCTATATTTAGAGTTAGTCCGCAGCTCGTGGTCGTGCGGTAGCGTTCTCGCTTCCCACGCCCGGGTTCCCGGGTTCGATTCCCGGCGGGGTCAGGTGATTTTCTCAGCCTCGTGAAGACTGGGTGTTGTGTGCTGTCCTTAGGTTAATTAGGTTTAAGTAGTTCTAAGTTCTAGGGGACTGATGACCATAGATGTTAAGTCCCATAGTGCTCAGAGCCATTTGAACCATTTTAGAGTTAGCTGTCATTCTTTACAGCAATCACAAATCATGTCCAAGTCATCTTGTATCCTCCTACAGTCACTCAACGACGACAGCTTCCCGTACACCACAGCGTCACCAGCAAACAGCCGCACATTGATATCCACCCTATCCAAAAAGTTCATTTATGTAGACAGAAAACAACAGCGGACCTACCACACTTCCCTGGGGCACTCCAGATGATACCCTCACCTCTGTTGAACACTCACCATCGAGGACAACGTACTGGTTTCTATTACTTAAGAAGTCTTCGAGCCACTCACGTACTTGGGAACCAATCCCATATGCTCGTACCTTAGTTAGGAGTCTGCAGTGGGGCACCGAGTCAAACGCTTTTCGGAAGTCAAGGAATATGGCATCCGTCTGATACCCTTCATGCATGGTTCGCAAGATATCACGTGAAAAAAGGGCGATGCTTTTTAAAGCCGTGCTGATGCATGGACAGCAACTTCTCTGTCTCAAGGTAATTCATTATATTCGAACTGAGAATATGTTCAAGAATCCTGCAACAAACCGATGTTAAGGATATTGGTCTGTAATTTTGAGGATCTGTCCTTCTACTTTTCTTATATACAGACGTCACCTGCTCTTTTTTCCAGTCGCAATGTTTTCGTCAGTTAACAATCTGCCGAGAACTGAACTGTCGTGGTGGCGGTTGGGCGGTACCGAGTTCCAGTGTTGTACCATTCTATGATCCGGCGACGACACTGGTTGCTTAAGTTCGGTGATGGCGGTATTACGCAGAGGCCGCAGGCAGAGCCTGTACCAGACGATATCCTTACGTCTGGAGGAGATGTTTATGAGTTTATTGATGGTGATCTGTTCGACGGATGGAGTACCTCGGCTAGGTGCTATTCGATATGAGCAGGTTGTATGACATTAATGGGTTTCACTTATTCCTTTCCTGCAATTTGCGTTGTGTTACAAAAATACAAAAATAACACAGCACTGCCACCAGTGCAGTTATCACTGATAGCCATTCGACAGAGATGCGTATTTCATAGTAAGCCGATGAAAAAATAAGCACTTCAGCATTTGAGTACGTCCCAAATACAATTGCAAGATCGGGTCACTTCTTTCGGGTTCGAACAAATGACTAGGCAGGTAAACATGTGAAAAACTTGCAGATAAATTATAATTAAAAACTTTTTGTAATTATCTTAGTACTATGACGCCATCCCTTCAAAACACACTGCTTCACTGTGTTCTTCCGCCAGTAGCATTTGTTCTCATATATCTCTGCGATGACGCATTCTTGGTAAATTAGAATCAGAGCTTAGAGAGATGCGTAGTGCGTTTATTGCACTGTCTGGCATTGGAGTTGTGGAATCTTTAAAAAGCTTTAGTGGTGCTAAAAATTTACTCAACATGTGTAGCTGTTGTTAATATTTTGACTGTTCTCGGCCATTTCGCCGTGTCAGAGATCCTAGAGATGGTTGAATGTCCAGTTGAAGATTCAGGGCAGACGAAGGGGATTCATGAATGCGTGGAGAGAGTGCCTTGCAAGCGAACACTTTTACGTAACAGAGCGAGGCAGTGCGATGGTGAGGCACTGGATTCGTTTTCGCGGAGACTGTGGTTCAAATTACCGTCCGGCCATCCAGATTTAGCTTCTCCGTGATTTCCCTAAATCAATTATGGCAAATGCCTGCGTGGTCCCTTTTAAAAGCCCAGGGCTAATTTGCTTCCTTACATTCCCCAATCCGAGCTTGTGCTGCGTCCTAATGACCTCGTCGCCGGCGGGACGTTGAACCTTATACTTGCTATCTCTTTTAGGTAACCTAAATCAGCTCAGAATTATTCTGCCACACCGCGTTTTCCTTCTGTACTGCAGGTGACATTGTCTCATTTCGTCCTACACCACTTTGAAAAGAACTCAGTATTTTTTAATATATGTGACATTGGTGCTGAACGCTTGCAAATTCAAATTATCTACCGCTTTCACTATAGCTGATACATATCAGGGTTTTAGCACTCTTCTGCGCTCAGTTTTCTTACATTCACACGCTGCAAATCACTATAAAGCACTTGTCAAAGAGTATTTCTTATTATACCCTATTTAAACGGTTTTCCCGTTCATTCCACGAATGGAGCATGATAAGAATGATCGTTTATATGCTACTAGCAAAATGTTTTTAGTAGAATTTTATCTTTTTCGTCTTTGCAGAAGCGACGCGTAAGGGCTAATGAGTATAGAAGACTGTACTCTGAAAATCGAGTCTTCGAATTTTCTTAGTAGATGATTTATTATTACTATTATTCTTATTCAGAGCTTTTTTGTCGTGACTAGATGCTCGATGTATAGGAGTCTCTCTTTGACTGTCTTACAATTCGGACTCTGCAGTATTTCTGTAAGGGGGTCGCGGGAAACAATGCAGTCTTTATCGTGGTATGGAAACGGACCGATTTGTCTGACGTAAAAAAAAAAAAGTCTGAGCATTATGGGACTTAACATCTGAGGTCATTAGTCCCCTAGAACTTAGAACTACTTAAACCTAACTAACCTAAGGACATCACACACAACCATGCCCGAGGCAGGATTCGAACCTGCGACCGTTGTCTGACTTCCAAAAGGACATGATCATTGGTTTTCAGTCAAAGGGTGGAGCCATTTCCGAAACAGGTAAGAC
The DNA here is from genome assembly GCF_023897955.1 of Schistocerca gregaria. Lineage (NCBI taxonomy): Eukaryota > Metazoa > Arthropoda > Insecta > Orthoptera > Acrididae > Schistocerca > Schistocerca gregaria. The sequence continues at coordinate 560,418,446 of NC_064931.1, forward strand.
TATAAACTGTAGGTGTGCCGCAGTGATTAAAGCATATCGTGCGTGGCAAAATGGCTCAACTCAAAACCAGAGGCGAGGCAACTGTGGTGGGCGACGGGCCATAGATGACTGCTGAACAACGGCTGCAGATGTGTACGGGCAAATAGATGTGCAACTGTTCGAGCAACTGACCTCTCAGAAGAACCAAGGGGTAACCAACAGTGTCTCCTCGACGACCGTTTAGTGAACGTTGCTCTGTACAGGTAACAGCAGCAGGCGCCTAGTTGAGAAACCCATACTGACTGCTGCTATTCACCAGCGACGAGGCTGGAATGTGCACGCCAGTACCGCAACTGGACGTCCAGAGTGGCGACAGGTGGTCTTTTCAGATGAATCACGTTTCATGCTCCATCGGAGTGAAAGAAAACACCCTGCAATGGTTCGGGCTGGAGGAGGGAGCGTTATGGTCTGGGAAATGTTTTCGTGGCTTTCCATGGGTGATTTCGTCATTCTGGAAGGCACAGTGAACCAACACAAGTTTACATCTATCCTTGGGGACCATGTCCACACCTACATGCAGTTTGTTTTTCCTCGGCATTATTACATCTGCCAGCAGGACTGTGTAACGTATCGTGCTAGCATTATGCGCGGTTCTAAGGGCACCAGGATGAGTTCACCGCACTCCAGTGGCCACCAAACTGCTCGGATTGAAACGCAATCTAGAATCTGTGGGACCACCTCGATCGGGAAGTTCGCGTCATGGATCCTCAACCGAGAAATGAGGGCAGCTAGCGACCGCACTAGAGTCGGTATAGCTCCACATTTCTGTCGGTACTTTCCAGAAGCTCATTGAGTCTCTTTCTGCCCGTGTCGCAGCAGTCCGTGCTGCTGAAGGTGCTTATTCAAGCTTTTGTCAGGTGGTCACGTTAATGTGACTGGAGAGTGTGTGGTGTCACCGCCAGACACTACACTTGCTAGGTGGTAGGCTTTAAATCGGCCGCGGCCCATTAGTATACGTCGGACCCGCGTGTCGCCACTATCAGTGATTGCAGACTGAGCGCCGCCACCCGGCAGTTCTAGTCTAGAGAGACTCCCTATCACTCGCCCCAGTTGTACAGCCGACTTTGCTAGCGATGGTTCACTGACTACATACACTCTCATTTGCAGAGACGACAGTTTAGCATAGCGTTCAGCTACGTCATTTGCTACGACCTAGCAAGGCGCCATATTCAGTTACTATGTCTTCTGAACAGCTAATATTGTGACTCAGGTACTGTCAAGAGCGACGTTCATCATTAATGGATTAAAGTTAAGTATCAAACTAATTACGTCCGCTTTCTGAATTCTCATTCCTTGTCATGTTCCAGACCTCACGTCAGTATAGTCCTTTCCTCCTCACGCCAGCCTGCGTGAGCTAAAACGCGTGCATTTCGGCCTCCTCTAGTAACACGGTGTTGCCTCTTCTGCCAACACTACAGAGTGTACATGAGCAATACTCACTATAGGCCGTACAAGTGAAGTTTTTAGAAGAACTATACTTTCCTTGTGTACTGCGAACAGATCGAAGCCTCTAATTCGCTTACACGTTTAGTTATTGTATGAAGAGATGCTTTTCTGTGCGTCTTCTAGAATTTTGTAACAATTCCCTAGGAAACTATCCCAATGGAATCAACAACACCAGTGAAGAGCTTCGCAGAGAAATAGCAACATTGCCGTGTTATTCTTAGCAGGTGAGATATATGGTAAGTTAGTCCACTGTTTAGTAAACGGCAGCCGAGAACGACTTGAATAAAGAAGTAGCTTCGTCTACATATATGCATGGACAGTCACAAATGAAGGAAGTTGGCACATATGGATGACATGTCATCCTCGAAGTGTCGTAACGCTTCAGTTTGGAATATCAAACAGTCAGTGCTTATAATTCACAGAATGAAGCTTATACCATTATTATTATATCAGCCTTCGTGTACATCTTACACAATTTTGTTATAAGACTCATTTATTTAGTTATTGCTGTATTACTTTACATGTGCTGTGTGCAATGTCTAGTGACAATATATATTTAGGATAAGTTACAAGAGCAATATTTAGTTTTATATTAAACATGTACTACTAATGTCACATAAATTGATGCATGTATTAGGATTCACGAAGAGGCTATTTAAACAATACTTTTTCCAGGGCTCCAAAATAAATCAATAAGCAGTCGAATTAAACATATCTGTTGTTTCCGTTGTGAAAGAAATGATTTGGCGTGTTACGTGACGTTTTGTTGGCCTTCAGTATGGCATTCATCACAATTCTCACGTTTACCAGAAAAATGTAATAGTTTGTCTCTCCCTATCATGTTGGCTGTGATATGATGTGTCACGGCTTTGCTTCCAGGAGCAATATTGCAGTTTAGTAGTGATTTCACTGGTCCTATGTCTGACAACCAATAAGAAATGACCAATGGACATCAACAGGAATACAAACTGCAACAATGAGTAGTTGCAGTTCTCAGCACAAATAAAATGGCGCATACATCTATTCTTCGTTTCAGGAAATATGTTTATAGAACCCCTTTTCTAGCTTTGGCAACTACCTTCTGCTAGAATGTAGGACACTTTTTAATGCTGGAGCACCCGGTAAGGAAATAGCAGCATTTAAGAGGAAGCAACACTGGTTTAAGGGGAAACATAGCTATAACAGCTCATTTGACGCATTTTAAGAAGTTTCCGATCACTACACCATTCATCATCGTGCACCATAGAAACAGAAGAAAATATGAGTAGTTTACGCAGTATGCTAAATCCTATAAGAGATCCTATACGAGATTAATCAATTTTAAGAGAAATAATCCCAGAAAATCTCAGTTAAACTACCTGATAGCATTTTAAAAACAAGTTAAAATTCTGAAAATCCTTCGCGAATAACCAAACCCCGAGAAAATACCTACAAAAAAATGCGAAACCACCCTGACGTTACCTGGAGTTTTTTTTACTTTTTACACGCCACTGTACAAAGACAAACCCTCGGTACGCGAATTTAAGTTTTAGGAAGTTTTTTTCTGAAAATGTTTTTATCTGGAATGTAGCCTTATATGAAAGTGAAACATGGACGATAAGCAGGACAGACAAGGGAAGGACAATAGCTTATGAAACGAAGAGTTACAGAAGAATCACAAAAAATTAAATGGATAATAGCTAATGAAACTATCTGGAGAGAAACAAGCTATATGGCGCAACTTGATAAACAGAAGAGGCAGTTTGAAAAGGCATATCCTGAGACACCAGTGCGTAGCCAGTTTGGTAATGGAGATAAGTACGGAGAATAAAAATTGTAGAGGGAGACTTGACTACAGTAAGAAGATTCGAGCAGAGTAGGACGCATTAGCTATACAAGGGATAGACTAATGTGGACAGGTGCATCAAACTAGTCTATAGTTTGAAGATTAAAACAGCAGTTTCAAGAAAAGATGTGAAAATAAAAATTGCTTTTCCACTGTGACAACACTACTAACGAGTAGTGTTCCTATCAACCAATAGAATTTGGCCACTTATCGTTTGAAAGAATTACGTTTGTTATTAGACAGTTTTTCAGATCTCCAATACGTAAATGTACAAATGTAGTTATTAACTGAAAAGTAATAAAATCGGTAACTTTACTTGCATCAGTAATTTCTCCACATAACAGCATTAAAATACTGAGGAATTATTGAGCTAGACGGTAATCAGCGTCAGATGCTTCTATGAAGGTTTACTTTATTGCAAGGACCAGATTTGGGCACAGTTACCTTTACGTACATACCCCACAAGCCACCGCATGGTGCATGGCGGAGGGTACCTTGTTCCACTAATAGTCATTTCCTTTCCTGTTTTCAAACTCCCCTTGCATACTTCAGTCATACAAGATGGAAGGTGATGACCTTTTTGGCACGTCATTTTTCACCCCTTGTTAATTATGTAGTCCCTGCAGAGGCACTGCAGCCAACTCAGCTACGTAGCGTGCCATCAGGATAGCTACTTGTAAGTATGACAGAGAATCACATGATTTCAGAATGAGATTTTCACTCTGCAGCGGAGTGTGCGCTGATATGAAACTTTCTGGCAGATTAAAACTGTGTGCCCGACCGAGACTCGAACTCGGGACCTTTGCCTTTCGCGGGCAAGTGCTCTACCATCTGAGCTACCAAAGCACGACTCACGCCCGGTACTCACAGCTTTACTTCTCCCAGTATCTCGTCTCCTACCTTCCACCTAGAGCACTTGCCCGCGAAAGGCAAAGGTCCCGAGTTCGAGTCTCGGTCGGGCATACAGTTTTAATCTGCCAGAAAGTTTCAATCACATGATTTGTTTGCCGCTAGCAGTCATAGTTGTGACCCTAGATTTTTTTCTGTGTCAGCGAGGATGGCAGGGAGACGTTGCCAGGGCGACAGATGTCAAAGAAACATCCCTAGTCTCTTCCAGGAAAGCATCAGGGATTCTACAAAAACGTGATCATTTTCCTTGTGAATGCAGGTGGTGGCCTCTCGAGATAAAGCTGTCTCATAAGGGTGGCCACTTCTTCAGTAGGACAATGGCCAGCAGCCTGCATTCCAGAGGCGTATTTTCCACCTCGGGTGTGCAACCAACAGACGGCCGCAGAGCTTTATAGTAACTCTGGCAGTCTGGGGAGGAGTGATGATGATGTTTGGTTTGCGGGGCGCTCAACTGCGCGATCATCAGCGCCCGTACAAAGTCCCAATTTTTACTCAGCCCAATTTTTAGACAGTCCATTCTAGCCATTGTCACGAATGATGATGATGAAATTGAGGACAACACAAACACACAGTCCCCAGGCGGAGAAAATCCCCAACGCGGCCGGGAATCGAGCCCGGGACCCTGTGAACCAGAGGCAGCAATGCTAGCCACTAGACCACGAGCTGCGAGCTCTGGGAAGGAGAGCATTGTCTGACCACGAGCGGCGTTTTCTGACAAGGAGAGCATTGTCTGCCAAAGATATGGAATTAACGTTTCTCTGGTGGCAAGTTTAGTGGGGGAGAGCACAGATTTGGAGACAAACTTTCTGATTGGAAGAATGCTGCTATGCCGTGTCTAGGAGGAACTTTGGCGCGATGTTGTAAGACCGCCATTGGCGCAACTTGCACGAGCAGTTTGACCATTGGAAGGGGTAATTTTTGGCGACTCCACGTGGATTTAATATCGTGCAGGGAAGAGAGGAGAGATTTTTGTGGCATTCTGTGGATGTCCACTGTAGAGTTCTGGGCAGTTTGGCTGAGATATGCTCTACGCTTGGCAGATTGGCAGAGAGCCGTCACAAAGGACTGTCATGGTTTTTTCGGCACGCCAGCCGTGATCCTCTGCACATTTTGGCACGACGATACGCCAGACATGGGCTTTGCAGTTGTATACATATGGACGTCTCCACATCACCCATTGGGCAGTTCAATGGTAAGCATATCAAGAGCCTGGGCCTGTTAGCAGTCTTTCTCTGAGGACTTGGTCTTCACTGCAGCGAGTCCATCTGACGTGTAGCCCTGTATTTCAACTAACCTATGTGATATTGACGTTCAGCTAGAGGTTCACAATGTCGATCAGTACCTCACATATAGCCAGAAAATGTTGTTGCGATTACCTTGAGGGAAGTATCATTTCAGCTTAACCCGCCCTCCCCTTTAATAACTACGCCAGCCATCCTCGTCGTTTATCACCATGTATTTTGTTTTGCGTGTTTTTTTGGTAATATGGTCTTTTGTTAATTCTGGGAATTCACGTGTTGGCTTTACATTAAACGAAGTCTGGGAAGAGTAATATTTCATTTCAGTACCCTATTCATCCTGAGTCTTTGAATTATAAATCTTTGTGAGCTGAGGGTATGTAATAAAATACAAATTGGTGACCCTGCCAGGATGTTACCGGTAGAATCTAATGTTATGCGGTGAGATAGGTAGCGTTAGCTTTTTAATATTTCAAGTCAGAAAAATATTGTGAACAAATTAGTCTGGCAATAATTTTGAGTTACTGGCGCTATATGTACTTCTATATATACTCTCTTTTCAGGTGTTTAATTTATTGTACATTTTGTATTTGTGTGTTTTGTAATTTCTGTACCACTTGTGTTCTTTGATAATTGGGTTTGACAACGGCGTTGTGAGTTTTTGGAGGGTTATTTTCCTGATGTGTTTGTGCATCTGAATAGCGAAGGTACTTAGAGGAACTGTGTTCACCGTAGGTTCGTGTTTTGAGATGCCTGTTCGACCTGTGAATGATAACTAGGAGCAGGGCGAGTGTCGTTAATGCAAAGCACGAAGTAGCGGGCTCTCTCAACATGGAGAATAAGCATAGATCGGGACGAATCAGGAGACGAGGTGGTTGTTTTTCCCACAGAACAATCAGTCAAACGTCCCCTTTGAAAAATTATACACGACTGTGCTTAAACTGACACACAATAGTTTTTAGCGCAACGCAATCTGACTTTCAAGAATCCCTACGTAAGAATGGCCCTGACTAACATTAACCTATACGTTTCACAAATCACTTACCTCACAAAAATCTTCGTTACTCAAGCTACTGCAATACAGCGAGCACCACTACTGCCAGCTAAATAAAATATTCAAACTACTGAAGGCACTAACTACTGACAGGCATAGTTAGCAAATGAAAGATTTTAATACAGAACAGACAATGTATTTACCTTAATAGTTATAATATATAAATCAGTTCGTGACACCAATTCTTACAAATTTCAAAACTCCGCCATCTCTCTCCCCACGTCTACCACTGCTGGCGGCTCACCTCCAACTGCCCAACGCTACGCGCTGTTAGCATCCAGCTGCCGCAGCTCAACACTACAATGGCAGACAACAATGCAAACTAAACACAGACTGCGCACAGCACAGCCAGTGATTTTCATACAGAGCGCTACGTGGCGGCGGCGTTACCAATAAAAAATCCTAAACAGCGTACTTACATAGCCCCCATGCTCCCCACAAAAAATTTTACAAATTGTTTTGGGCACTGGCCAATAATGATTTGATAAAATTTTTCATAATTACTATAACAAAGATATCAAATGCACACACTTATTGATACAATGTTGGTCAGAAGCTAAAATTCTCTCACAGTCCATAAAGACAGTCCTGATCGTTCATCACAGTAAAATTGCAGTGTTTTTTTCAAAGTCTGAGCAATAAAAGAAATTGCACTTGGAAGTAATGGATTTCTAAGCAGTCTTGAAGAAGTAGTGTTGTCCTTCCAACGAACAGACAGTGCTGACTCTTGACATGCAGACAGGTAATGGGCCATAGCAGAGTCAGTCAACGTTGAAGACTATCGGTAGGTAGGTCATCACAGAGCAGACCCACTGTAGTCCTGGTAGAGATTACTATTGGTGGGCCACCAGAGGTGCAGACCCACTGCAGTCCTTGTAGAAATAATGGTATTGGTGGGCCATCGAAGATGCAGACCCACTGTAGTCCTTGTAGAGATGGCCAGCAGCCATCTGTTTGACTGTGCAGGTGCACAATCACCACTGAAGAGTCTTGCGGATAATATAGCAAGTCCATAACCACCACTTGTGCACTCACAAAAATTGTTTTTGAAATGTCCTTACAACCAGCAATGCTGTTATCCAGTCCCTTACTGAATTATGAACACACTTGCAAACACTATCAGTCCCTACTTCTCACATATTGTGCATATACTATGACCAACAGAAACGTGTGGAGTGAAATGAAATTTACAAGTTACTTAATTTGATGAACTGGTGTCAATTACAATTTTATAACATGAGAATACAATAACAAAGGTACAAAATATATCATTAAAGAACATAACAGTACAGATAACTTTTGCAGTAATACAGTCTTTACAAAAGAATCGAAATAACAAATACATCAGTGTTACAAAAATTATGACATAAGTACATACATAAAAAATCAGAATAACTTTTGAAACATCAACTTCACACATGAGCATTAGAACAAAACAGAATAAATTATGTGTAAACATGTTTACGAAAGTAAATAACATGTTATTAACGCAAATTATATTTGAGGATAACAGTATTCCTCATCATAGTGAATGTAGCTTAGTATTAGAAGAGAAAAAAATCTATGAAACAGTACACAGAGACAGGAAGAAAATAAATACACAAGGGTACACAAACACATAGTGGGATAACACAAAATAAAAGGACAGGGTTTGTTTTACTGCAGTACTTTGCAAACAAAACTTTCTTTACTTCTCGGAGATCTCCCTTTGTTCTTCATTATTTCCAAAAAGTCCTATCTATACCTGCTTTCTGTACTTTTCTCGTATAACCTCTCAGTGCATTTCTTCAAATTCATCGCAACTCATTCTCTTATATAGGCTACCCCCTCTTAAGCTAACTTAAATCTACTGAGCTCAGATGCTTAACTAAGGGACGAGGCAATGCAGCAGCACAAAACAATTTACACAAAAAGCAATGTTAAAAAATGGAAATTGGCAAAAAAAGGCAGCAATATGACAACTAATATAAGGCAATGCGCAGCAAACAAGAAAAATAAATCAGTAATAAAATTGGCTTAACCTAGTAATACAAAGTGACATTCAGTAGCACTATGAATGGCAAACAGCCGCAGCAAATGCTATAACTTATACCTAAACATGACAAAGCTCAATCAGAAAAAATGTTACACTAAAGACAACAATGCAGATAAGGACAATGTCTATTCACATCTTAATGTCTATGCAATTAAAGTGGTGCACCACAAAAATTTATTGTAAAAAAATATTACCATGTACTTGAAAAGACAATTCTGTATGCAATTTCTGTGAAGGGAAATGTCTTTTGTGCTACTTCGTTTTTTTTTTTAAGTACATCATAAGGTTATTATTTACTGGATCTGTAGGCATAAAATATTTATATTAGTACATCCATAAAATTTATTTTAACTAATGCTTCAGTGCAGTTAGAAACTAGATATTAAACAAAATGAGTAAATAAATGCATAAAGCAAGCCACATGGCATTTCTCTCAACTAGCAGGACAATAGCCATGAAATGTTTCTCGTCGTTTCATTAGGCATTTTAGTAAATATCATAAATTAAGAGCTCCACAGTGTAATCATTTGTTTTCAAGTTTGAGCTTGTCGTATTTGCGACGCTTTCTACAAAGAAATGTCAACAGCGAGGATAATGACACGATTTTTTTTTTTTACCTGTGCCTCTGAAAGGCACTCACTAATGGCTTGTTTCCTGGTGGCTGTCGCCCAGCTGGGCGCCCACGACGCATTACGTCCAGGTGGTCACTTAACTTTCTTACCGAAATATTTACGACACCAGTTTCCGCTACAGTGGCTGTCTCATATAAAAAATTTCACAGGTCAAGCATTTGCGTTACAAATATGTAGAAACAAAATCCTGTAAATATAACAGTGTCCAAAAATTTTTGGCGGCCTTGTGATACATTCACGCGTATACACACATTTCATAACTCTTAAAGTACGATTCTTGGTTTCCAACATCCTTTTTCACAAACCAGAGTCCCTCATTATTCCTTACCTTATTACACATATGTATATTCGTCGACACTTGTTCAATATGTCATCATAACAGATACGTAGCATAACCAAATAACTCATATAGCATCAGCTTAAGCATACTTCAGCAGCATAATTCACATCGTCGTCGTAATAATAACATCATAACACCACAGTCAAATTCTCAAAATCTCCGTAGCTTCCTCCAATAATTTCAAAACCTAAAAAAAATTCTCTGCTCATGTCAAAAGTGTCATCTGCCTCAAACGTACTTTAAAAATCACGATCCCATACCAAATACATCATTAAAAGCTCTCATAGTATCACAATGGTTCCGAAAAAATTTGAACATTTCACAAAGTACAGACAAAATACAATTTCATAAGTTTGAAGTTATTCAACCGTGTAATTACGTAAACATCTGTCACTGAAGTAGTAAAGTAAATATTTGTCTCTCTCAGTTAAATGAACAGATAGCTGTGTAATTCTGTGTTAGAGAAATATGGTACCGATGTGTAAAGTTGTATAAGCAAATACCATATTAGCTAGGGCTCCTTGTGCTTGCCAAACACATGGTACACAAAGTAAGCGTGTACCCCCCCTGAGGATTAATGTAATTATACCCTCAGGTGTTACAGATTACAGCAATGGAATGAAATGTATCACGGAAAACTTTCTTTGTAATTCAAATATGTTGAAAAATAAATAGTTTAATGCGTGTCCTGTAGCGCTAAATGTGCGTCTTGCTGTAAGACAATCTCTGTGGAAGTGTCGTAGTTATTGTCCTCCGAAAGCTAAGTTCTGCAGAAGTCAATGTACTTACCTCATGATAAACGAAATTGAAATGCTTTGCGTATAGATATCTTAGTTATTACGCTTATTGCCGTGATGAAGTAAGTACTGTACTGTACGTATTGTTGTGCTACAGAAAAGGCTGTCTCATTGTAGCTATACCACAAACGTTACTACTAAAACATGTTTTACTTTCCAGAAAAATTCAGAAAAACTGTGCAGATATAAAACAGATAAACAGCAAAAGCAACATTGTAAATTGTCACTCATTAGTAGCGTCGTGATAAAATCGTGTAGCTGTCACATCTCACAGAAAGTACTTTAAATCCAGAATGTATTTTCAAGTAAACCAAAATGTTGCATTAAAATCTCATTAGCAATACTGGTAAATGTTCTAAGTATGTGAGCCTTATAGTCGTTACGTAATCGTGCAACTAACAAGCAAGAATGTACACACGAAATAACACAGTGATGTCTGTTCACTATAACAATGCACTGTAAATACTGTCTAAATATGTTCCGTAGCTTCTAGACTGGATAGTGAACTTCAAAACATTGTTGCATGTTAACAGTTTCTAAGTGTGACAAAGCATACGAGAAATGTGAAGTGAAATGTTTTATGGCAAAGACAAAGTTAAAAAGCAGATTATCTTTCAATAAACGGTTTTACATGTGAAATGTGATGTAAACCTTTACTCTTCCTAGTACTCAGGGTTTCAACTTGAAAGCAATTAGCAAGCGGTATACGTCGGTAAAGAATACTGGAATTTTTCTCAAGGTTAGCGTCTATGTTATTTTTCTCTGAGCCAGCCGGCGCACGCGGCTGCCTGCGGTGCGAGTCATTGTCTGCCTCTTTGTTGGCGCGCGAAGTTATTGGGATTAGGAGACCTAACTTCTACAAATTCACCTCGACGAGAAGGCCCTGCCCTGTTTGAAGCTCGCCAGTTCTGATGGAATTCCGGTCTGTCGTGATGATTATATCGGCTGTCGTCATGTCGGTAGTTCCTGTAGTTTCTTTCTTGTCGGTTAATTGGTGGAGAATTTCTCCCTGAATTATCACTGCGCGGTGGACCCTTGCGTCTGCAATTATTCTGTCTCCCGTGATAATAATAGTTCTGGTTGCCATATTGTCTGTTTCTATGATTGTCTGTGTAATATTCATTACTGCGGAAATGCGATCTTTCTCTGTAACTATTACTCTGCCAGTGGTTGTCATATGGGTGGCGTCTGTTTTGTTCACGATTTGCGTTGTAAGAATAGCCATGTCGTGTCCAGTTATTGTTTCTTTCATAGCGGAATTGCGACGGATATGACCTGTAATTGTTGTGCTTCTGTTTTCGCGTTCCGCGATTGTCAGTGTCAATTTCCAGTTCTTGTAACAGTCCCTGAAAAGCTTCAATGTCGTCTTTGCAACGCCCTGCCAAAATAATATTCCTTAAATGTTCAGGCAATTTCATTATGCAAATGCGGATGAGTTCTGAAGGGCTATATGGATTTGAAAGATATTGATTCTTGTGCAACATGTCTTCAAAATATTTCACAAGACTGGAAAATTCAGATTGTTCGAAATGTTTCATCATCATGATGCCATGTTTTACTCGGTCTTGTGTGGCTTGGGACCAATATGCTGAGAGGAAGGCATGATAAAATTCTCCTTCACTGTGACAATCGTGAATGACCGATCGCATTCTTACAGCTGGTTCATTCTCCAAGTAGCCACAAATAAATTCTAATCTGTGTTCTAATGACCAGTTGGGAGGAAAACAATGAGAGAATTGATGAAGCCACGCTTGTGGATGAATGTCGTTGCCAGAATTCTTAAATGTTTTGAATTTACGTGTAGTAATGAACAGCTTATAGTGTTCGGATGAGGGCTGACTTGGCATCCCTTCACTCACAGCTGCAATCGGCGCTGACTTCGGTCGTGCAGCTTGAGGCTGTTGCCAATGGGCACCACTGTGGGGAGCCGGACTCGGGTATCACGGGGATGTCAACCTCGTCCCGTCTGTCCCCAGATCGGTCCGCCGCTGTGGTTGCCCCGGTTGCTGCCCGCAGTGGGGCTGAGCCCTCGCCTGTGGTTGATTGGGAGGTCGTTCCAAGGCGTGGCAGGCAGCGAAAGGCGTCCCCGGAGGCTGATCAGAAAGCCTCCCCGGTACGTCTGACAAACCGGTTTCAGGCACTGTCTCTGGCTGAGCCAGATGCAGCCGCCTGCCCTGTTTCAGAGGATCATTCTCAGCCTTCAAGGTCCGGGCAAGCGCAGAGGGTGGGCTTACTGGTAGTTGGGAGCTCCAATGTTAGGCGCGTAATGGGGCCCCTTAGGGATACGGCGGCTAAGGAGGGGAAGAAATCCAGTGTGCACTCCGTGTGCATTCCGGGAGGAGTCATTCCTGATGTGGAAAGGGTCCTTCCGGATGCCATGAAGAGCACAGGGTGCAACCAGCTGCAGGTGGTGGCACATGTCGGCACTAATGACGTGTGTCGCTTTGGATCTGAGGAAATTCTCTCTGGATTCCAGCGGCTATCTGATTTGGTGAAGGCTGCCGGTCTTGCTTACGAGATGAAGGCAGAGCTCACCATCTGCAGCATCATTGACAGAACCGACTGCGGACCTTTGGTGCAGAGCCGGGTGGAGGGTCTGAATCAGAGGCTCAGACGGTTTTGCGACCGTATTGGCTGCAGATTCCTAGACTTGCGCCATAGGGTGGTGGGGTTTCGGGTTCCGCTGAATAGGTCAGGAGTTCACTACACTCAGCTGGCGGCTACACGGGTAGCGGAGGCTGTGTGGCGTGGACTGGGCGGTTTTTTAGGTTAGAAGGCCTCGGGAAAGTGCGGGATGGGCTGCAATGTCAAAGGGTGCTTGGCAATTACAGGACGTGCTTGGATCAAGGAACAGTCGGAATTATAGTTGTAAATTGTTGTAATTGCGCTGGAAAAGTCCCTGAGCTTCAAGCGCTAATAGAAAGCACAGAAGCTGATATCGTTATAGGTACAGAAAGCTGGCTAAAGCCTGAAATAAGTTCTGCAGAAATTTTTACGAAGTCTCAGACGGTGTTCAGGAAAGATAGATTAGGCAGAATTGGTGGTGGAGTGTTTGTGGCTGTCAGTAGTGGTTTATCTTGTAGTGAAGTCGAAGTAGATACTCCGTGCGAATTGGTGTGGGTGGAGGTTATACTTAACAGCCGAATTAAGTTAATAATTGGCTCCTTCTACCGACCCCCAGACTCCGATGATACAGTTGCGGAACAGTTCAGAGAAAGTTTGAGTCTCGTAACAAATAAATACCCCACTCATACGGTTATAGTTGGTGGGGACTTCAACCTACCCTCGGTATGTTGGCAAAAATACTTGTTCAAAACCGGTGGTAGGCAGAAAATATCTTCCGAGATTGTCCTAAATGCTTTCTCCGAAAATTATTTCGAGCAGTTAGTCCACGAACCCACGCGAATTGTAAATGGTTGCGAAAACACACTTGACTTCTTGGCCACAAACAATCCAGAGCTGATGGAGAGCATCATGACTGATACAGGGATTAGTGATCACAAGGTCATTGTAGCTAGGCTCAATACCATTTCTTCCAAATCCATCAGAAACAAACGCAAAATAATTTTATTTAAAAAAGCGGATAAAGTGCCACTAGAAGCCTTCCTAAAAGACAATTTCCATTCCTTTCGAACTGACTATGCGAATGTAGACGAGATGTGGCTCAAATTCAAAGATATAGTAGCAACAGCAATTGAGAGATTCATACCTCATAAATTGGTAAGAGATGGAACGGATCCCCCGTGGTACACAAAAAAAGGTCCGAACGCTGTTGCAGAGGCAACGGAAAAAGCATGCGAAGTTCAGAAGAACGCGAAATCCTGAAGATGGGCTAAAATTTACAGACGCGCGAAATTTGGCACGTACTTCGATGCGAGATGCCTTTAATAGGTTCCACAACGAAACATTGTCTCGAAATTTGGTAGAAAATCCGAAGAAATTCTGGTCGTATGTAAAGTACACAAGCGGCAAGACGCAGTCAATACCTTCGCTGCGCAGTGCCGATGGTACTGTTATCGACGACTGTGCCGCTAAAGCGGAGTTATTGAACGCAGTTTTCCGAAATTCCTTCACCAGGGAAGACGAATGGAATATTCCAGAATTTGAAACACGAACATCTGCTAGCATGAGTTTCTTAGAAGTAGATACCTTAGGGGTTGCGAAGCAACTCAAATCGCTTGATACGGGCAAGTCTTCAGGTCCAGATTGTATACCGATTAGGTTCCTTTCAGATTACGCTGATACTATAGCTCCCTACTTAGCACTCATATACAACCGCTCGCTCACCGATAGATCTGTACCTACAGATTGGAAAATTGCGCTGGTCCCACCAGTGTTCAAGAAGGGTAGTAGGAGTAATCCATTTAACTACAGACCTATATCATTGACGTCGGTTTACAGTAGGGTTTTGGAGCATATACTGTATTCAAACATTATGAATCACCTCGAAGGGAACGATCTATTGACACGTAATCACCATGGCTTCAGAAAACATCGCTCTTGTGCAACGCAGCTAGCTCTATATTCGCACGAAGTAATGGCCGCTATCGACAGGGGATCTCAAGTTGATTCCGTATTTCTAGATTTCCGGAAAGCTTTTGACACCGTTCCTCACAAGAGACTTCTAATCAAGCTGCGGAGCTATGGGGTATCGTCTCAGTTGTGCGACTGGATTCGTGATTTCCTGTCAGGAAGGTCGCAGTTCGTAGTAATAGACGGCAAATCATCGAGTAAAACTGAAGTGATATCAGGTGTTCCCCAGGGAAGCGTCCTGGGACCTCTACTGTTCCTGATCTATATAAATGACCTGGGTGACAATCTGAGCAGTTCTCTTAGACTGTTCGCAGATGATGCTGTAATTTACCGTCTAGTAAGGTCATCCGAAGACCAGTATCAGCTGCAAAGCGATTTAGAAAAGATTGCTGTATGGTGTGTCAGGTGGCAGTTGACGCTAAATAACGAAAAGTGTGAGATGATCCACATGAGTTCCAAAAGAAATCCGTTGGAATTCGATTACTCGATAAATAGTACAATTCTCAAGGCTGTCAATTCAACTAAGTACCTGGGTGTTAAAATTACTAACAACTTCAGTTGGAAGGACCACATAGATAATATTGTCGGGAAGGCGAGCCAAAGGTTGCGTTTCATTGGCAGGACACTTAGAAGATGCAACAAGTCCACTAAAGAGACAGCTTACACTACACTCGTTCGTCCTCTGTTAGAATATTGCTGCCCGGTGTGGGATCCTTACCAGGTGGGATTGACGGAGGACATCGAGAGGGTGCAAAGAAGGGCAGCTCGTTTTGTATTATCGCGTTATAGGGGAGAGAGTGTGGCAGATATGATACACGAGTTGGGATGGAAGTCATTACAGAATAGACGTTTTTCGTCGCGGCGAGACCTTTTTACGAAATTTCAGTCACCAACTTTCTCTTCCGAATGCGAAAATATTTTGTTGAGCCCAACCTACATAGGTAGGAATGATCATCAAAATAAAATAAGAGAAATCAGAGCTCGAACAGAAAGGTTTAGGTGTTCGTTTTTCCCGCTCGCTGTTCGGGAGTGGAATAGTAGAGAGATAGTATGATTGTGGTTCGATGAACCCTCTGCCAAGCACTTAAATGTGAATTGCAGAGTAGTCATGTAGATGTAGATGTAGATGTAGAAAATCATCGTGTCGGCGGGTCGCATGTCGGTCATTGTTACGTCGTTTCGGCGGTTCCATCTCAAAATTCGGTGTACCTTGCCAATTTCTTTCATAATTTCCGAAGTGCCCTGTGTTATTATTTTGTGGCAGTTCCGTATTTCTATGTCCCTCTTCCCGTATTGGAGCGCGAGTGTCCTCTGAAATACGTAATTGTTGTATTACCTGTGTCAGCTGATCTTGTACTTCCCGGATTTCTCTTTGGTGTTGCGTATTAATTTGATTCTGATTTTGTTTGAATTTCCTAATTTGTTCGAACTCTTCTGTGTCATTAAAGACTACCGGTTTTGTGTCATTCAGATTATCATCTACCTTCGTAGATAAATTATTTAGCTAATCCGAAAGTTCAACTACTTTCTCTGATAATGAACTAATGTCCTCCATGTGTCTTTCTGAACCAATTTTCAGAGTATCTACTGTGTCCTTTAAGTTCGCTTGAGTTTTTGCAAGTTGCGTAACCGAATCGGTAGATGCAACTGAGTCAATTTTAGCTTGCAAGGTCTCATGATTTTCATGAACAATTGTTTGCAGTTCTTTTATGGCTGTTTCGTGATTCTGTAATGCATTTTCATGCCGCGAAAAAATAGGTTGGAAATGCTCACAAATTTGTGTTTTTACGTCATTACAGACTTTTTGACATTTCGATTCGATTTTATGTAATTCAGTAGTTAAATCTTCACGTGTTTGTTCAAGCGTATGTTCCACTGAGTCTAACTTTTGAAGCTTTTGCTCCATTGCGTCTAACTTTTGCTGTGTTTGTCTCTGATTTTGTTCCATTGTGTCTAACTTTTGAAGATTATGTTCCATTGTGTCCAACTGTTGCTGTGTTTGTCTCTGATTTTGTTCCATTGTATCTAACTTTTGAAGCTTTTGTTGTGTTTGTCTCTGATTTTGTTCCATTGTGTCTAACTTTTGAAGCTTTTGTCCCATTTGTTGCATTAATTGTAATAACAATGCACTGGTGTAACATGTTCCTTAGTGCTATTTGGCAATGCATTTGAACCGGCAATATTCGCAGTTTGAAAAACAGAAAATGTGTCTTGACTTATTTGAGAAAGCGGTGAGGACGCAAAACCAGAATGTACAGTATTTCCTAGATTGTGTCCTGTCGTTTCCGATTCCTGACGTGAGCTGTTGCCGACCGATCGATCGATAATGCTTCCCTGTTCACTAATTGTTTCACTGTCTACACCATTATTTGCAGCCCGCTCCATTTCCCTATGCACTATTCCCAAATTACTACTTTGAACATTAGTTAATTCATTACATGGTGGCGTTAACATACTGCTTTCGTCTTCACTGTCATTTCTCAGTTTACTTTGGAGCCTAGTATTACGTTTTTCACACGCCATTATTGTCACAATATTTCACACAACAACACAGAAAAACACAATTCGAAGAGCAAAAATAAGAGAACACATTAACATAGCACTGAAAATAATATCTAGTTAATTGCAAGCGCAGCTGCGAAATACTTGGTGCAAATCTACATGCATGCCACAACTGTTTTACTGTACAACAATGAAAGACTACAACTACAAAGGAAATTCTTTCTATGATTACGCGCTAGCAATAAACAAAGGCTACACTAACTGCACAAACTACAAGAAAAAATCAGAAGATTCCAGTGAGGTATCCTTGGCTAAGGGTCGACATATGAAATGTCCCCTTTGAAAAATTTATACAAGGTTGTGCTTAAACTGACACACAATAGTTTTTAGCGCAACGCAATCTGACTTTCAAAAATCCCTACGAAAGAATGGGCCTGACTAACATTAACCTATACGTTTCACAAATCACTTACCTCACAAAAATCTTCGTTACTCAAGCTACTGCAATACAGCGAGCACCACTACTGCCAGCTAAATAAAATATTCAAACTACTGAAGGCACTAACTACTGACAGGCATAGCTAGCAAATGAAAGATTTTAATACAGAACAGACAATGTATTTACCTTAATATGTATAATATATAAATCAGTTCGTGACACCAATTCTTACAAATTTCAAAACTCCGCCATCTCTCTCCCCACGTCTACCACTGCTGGCGGCTCACCTCCAACTGCCCAACGCTACGCGCTGTTAGCATCCAGCTGCCGCAGCTCAACAATACAATGGCAGACAACAATGCAAACTAAACACAGACTGCGCACAGCACAGCCAGTGATTTTCATATAGAGCGCTACGTGGCGGCGGCGTTACCAATAAAAAATCCTAAACAGCCTACTTACATCAGTTTCAGAGATAGCTAATAGGCACGGTTCAGCATCACATTTAGAGGACTCTGAAGATGACAGTGAAGTAAGCAAGGGTTAAGATACAGGAAGCACATATCATGTCGATGTAACAGTTCACAGTAGACCACAGTCAGTGGCTGACAATAGAAGTGTGGTCCCATTTCTGAGAGCAAATACCGAAAGTACGCGACGGACAGCCCTCTCGATTTTTTGAGAAAAGGAAGCAGAAAAAAAGGCGCAGAGAAGCAGAAGAAAGGCGCAAAGAATCAGAAAAGACAAAAAGGGCAGTTGCAGAATTTGAAGGCAGGTTAACACAAATTGTCAAGGATGTGTTAGGTCCCAATGGAAGCAAAAAGGGATGGAGGAAGTTGGCGCACGAAAAGAACCTCTGGTGGAAGTATGCTATAACAGCCAAAGTGTCGCCCAACGAATTCAGAAAGTTCTTACCACTATGCAGGAACAGGGACGCGAAATAATTTGGGAAACTCGGGAGCAGATTTCACAGCACTTTAAAAAAATTAGGACAATAGAAGACAAAATTGTAGACAAAATGGTCACTGTTGGAGCGAGACCATGAGTGTGTCGCCGAGCGACAAGTTGAGATCATGAAAAAGATTATGGGCACTCATGGCTACATAAAACAGTTGGAAACACAGGGCGCTAATAGACACAAGGGGGACGAGGAAGATCACAGACAAACCGAACCGGAGATGAGTAAGTCTGGAGCTCACTCCGATATTAGTGAACCAGTAAATGTCCTTGAATCTCTGCAGCAGAGATCTACTCTACTTGCTCACCGCGAGGGTGTGCAATACAAGCAGGAGGCTTCTTCACCACAGTAGTGGAGCAGTCCATAACTTCATGCCGATTAGAAGGTTCGATACGCATATTTATGATGGGAGCCGTGAGGAGCACGGCCATAATAGTCGATGGGACAGTGTTTTACTGAATATC
Source organism: Schistocerca gregaria (assembly GCF_023897955.1). NCBI lineage: Eukaryota > Metazoa > Arthropoda > Insecta > Orthoptera > Acrididae > Schistocerca > Schistocerca gregaria. The sequence goes on from NC_064931.1 coordinate 560,437,657, forward strand.
AAACGCATGAGAGCCTCAGAGACGGGAATCAGTACACACGCAACTGAAGACCTGGGTTTTGACCACAAATATTTTATATCCGTGCAAAATTTTCAAAACTATCGAGATAGTGGAAACGCACTACACCCCAAAGCCTGAATAGCTTTGTATGACAAATCTTTGTCTCCTTCTTGGCTATTACTCTACAAGCTTGAATTTAGTTGCTGACACGTGGAGGGTTTGGTGGCGTTTACTATGAGGGATATTGCGGTCACCTGTCGATTGTATGAGGAATTCAGAGAGGCGTTCCTCAGAATATAATGGTCGAAACAGATGTAGGATAAGATCAAGCAGGATATAATGATGTGCAGCGGCTGGAGTCATCAGGAGTCTGAATCCCAGTGAAATTTTTTGAGTCAATGATAAAGAAGAATCAGTCTCTAGATTCATCATAGAGCTCAAGTGACATTATACGATTCTGTTATATGAAGCTCCCCATCCGGTGCCAGCAGGTTCTAGCAGGTATATGCGGAGACGACATAGAGGTGCCTAAAATTATTCTCTTAGAGCTGGAGTACGCCTTTGAATCCCACAATGCAAATGAGAAAAGGCTCAACATGGAAAATAAGAACAGTCGGCCATCTAGGAGAAACAATGATCGAAGAGACAGTTGGAAAAGGCCATCAGGTCAACAGTGTCACTTTGGACCACATCTCGAAAGATGAGGAAACTGGAACGATTTTACCAGTGGACGTAGTAAAATAACCGACGTGATGATAGAAACTGGTATGGGCAAACCCACCAGCAGGGATAGTTGAGTTTGGGCCCACAAATCCAAGGAATGAGGTTCAAAACGACCATCCACTACGCAGCTGACTAGATAATGGAGCGTGTTTGGCTCGAAATTTACACACGCAAAACATCGGAGTGAGCTACGTTAACTTTTTAGAGATTCAGGAAGACTGTTGTTAGAAGAAAAAGAGGAGATCATATCGAACGATGTACATCTCTTAATCGAAGTAACAGTAGGAGGCGTATTTGCTAAAAGACATTGTGGACAGTGGAAGCCGTGTTACCGCTATTTCAGAAATGGCATTTGAAAGATGTTCTCGTAATAGATCTTGGCCGACTTCATCTCTCAAGGAAACAATTAATGGATCTTTAGTGGGTACACACACTGAAGTCACTCAGCACTCGCGACTCGCATTTATATGGCAACGACACATACCAGAAATCAATTTCTTGGTGATGCCACATTTGGCGATAGATCTAATAATCGAAATGGATTTCCTTAATGAAAAGAAGAGAAGACCATACTAGACATTGGTTGACGTAAGGTCGTGCTACAGAAGGGACACTTGCATACAAACATCAGATGTTTTTAGAAATTCGGAAACTGTTGGAAGACGAGGCTATAGAGCCTGCAAGGTCGACATACAACAGTCGTCGAAGTGTAGTAGAAAAGAAGGATGGTTCCATTCGGCTAGTGTTGGACTCCAATCAAATCAGTACAATTATTGACACAGAGACAGACAGGCCCGAGAAATTAGAGGAGTTACTGCACAATTTCCACTGGGTATCAGTTTTCTCATCGATAGAGTTATGCACCAGCTTTTGTCTGAAACCACATTGGATTTTTACTGTACCAGATAAATTAAAAAAAAAGGGCGTTTCGAGATATGAGAGTGCGAAGAATATGATTCACTAGTGGCTGGAATCATTAAAAGACATCTCCATAGGATCCAACGCAAGTATGTGGTTGAATGGAAAGATTTGATTCCAAGTCGCAGACAGCATTTATACCAGGAAGTGTAACACCATAGATCTGAAGGTCCAGTATATTGGTCACAGGGTTTTGTACATTTTTACGCCCTCAATCTAGCTATGCGTTTTTAAGTCATTCATCGCATAGCACGCCACCCACACTGCATGTGATCATTCTCAGTCAACCATCGTCCTCCCTCGCCTACAACCCAGTGAATATATCACAGAACCTGTGACATGGCATGGGGATAGAATACGTTACGAATACTGGAGAAACATCTAGCGGCAGCATGAAGGAGTTACAAATAACCCAGTGAATATATCACAGAACCTGTGACATGGCATGGGGATATAATACGTTACGAATACTGGAGAAACATCTAGCGGCAGCATGAAGGAGTTGCAAATAACTGGCTTCATACTACGTTCTTCAGTCGAATCACTTTTTAAATTCAGTTACTTTATTACGAGCTTACACCGTTGGCGGCTTACACCTACACTTTCGGTCTGTTAATACACACCTCGCTATCACGTCTATATTCAGTGTTGCGGTATTTGTGTGGAGGACCATTTCATTCGGAAGCAGTGGCGCATACATATGGGTGTGTGTGTGTGGGGGGGGGGGGGGAGGGGGGGGGCGGGTCCGCGCCGCCCCTGCCATTCAGTCCGCACACTATTCATTTGTTTCTTTCGTCAGTCGACTTGACTGAATCGAGTTATCGAGTAGGTGTGCTTTCCTATGTAGCACGCGCGTCCGCGTCATCGTATATTATACATTTCTGTCTGGCACATAGGTAGCTAACACATACCTACGAGAAAAGTAGCGACCATTCTAATGATTTCGATACGTTATTCTGTGTGGCATTTGTTCGAAAAAAGTCGGGAATATTCTACTGTTTTCTTGTACAGAGAACATTCGATATGTAGCGTTATAAATACGGACTATTCGCCGAATAGGAAGCTGGTTTACAATCAGAAGTAGAAACACTAAGACTGAAGAATGAATAAGTAAAAAGTCCTAGTTGTAGCAAGTGCAAGTGTGAAGATTAGTGAAGAGTGAGAGTGATCGGTTGATTGCCAGGAAGAATAGGCGCGTAGAATTCATCATTTAAGGAAGAGAACCACAACTGTAACTTTTTTATATCATAAGATGGCGTTGTCTTGTATATGTGTATAATCAGTTTAAAACTTTCTTAAACTTTGCATGTGACTTGATTACTTTTTTTACGGTAGAAGTAAAGGTAGCTCAAGATATCTTTAGCACCACCTCCTTGAAGTTTTTCTGTATACGCCACTATTCGAAAGCAATACCATACCTCGATTTATAAAGCTTGTATAGTTTTTAACATGGATATCGTTAGCGATACTTGTGTGTGCCTGTAAAAGCAAGACCACTTTTTATGCAGAGCGAGAGTAACATAGCCGTTGCGATCGTGTTTTAACATCTGGTAGGTTGTAAGCTGATTACGTCTCTCTTCCTAAGGCACAGTGGTATCAGTTGCAAGAAAAACAAATGAGTCATATCCAGCGATCTCGGATTTTCTCTCAATATTGTTTGGTATCACCAGCACTCAATGATTGGCGGAGTATTAGTCTTATTAAGGGTTGTGTGATAGACTCGTTGTGATCAACAGGCTTATAAAGTACGTGTACTGTGGTCAGCGTTTTGCAACAAGTGCAAAGAAAATGACTATGTCCTGTCATTAGGGGAGGTATGGATTTGACGATTTGATATGGAAAACTGCGATGGGTATAAGGGGGTTGAAAGCTTTTTTTTATGTGGAAAATTATGTCCAATCATAAGAATGGTACACTTATTTATATTTACAGAGCCAGATCCGTCAGGAGGCGTATTTTCGATTCTTCGTTCTTTGTCTAAAGCCATCAGACTGAGGCTGCAATCGTAATATTTAATAGGGAGTACAGTCAAAAAAAAAAATCTGGTTTCCTAGGACGATTGTGCTTGGTGTACGGGAAGTATGTGGCGGCGTTGGCCTGTGGCCGGGGCGATTGACATTTCTGCCTTATCATTGGAGCCGCCCGAATTGAGAGGTTGGCTGGGTTATAGGAATGTGGCTCACCTAACTGTGTCGCCGTCTAGTCGGCCGAATAGCGAACTATTACTCAGTATGTGTTGGGCAGCCTTCGTGATTGTGGGTGTTCCCCATGTAAATTTGAGAATATTCAATATGGGCGTCTGTTGTCTGGTTGACTGCTTCTGCACATTTCCCGTCTTTATTTGATCGAGAGAACATCGATTGTCGTGTGTATTATGTGCATGTAGATGGTGAAAGACAGGCGGAAGAGACGTTTGCTGGTTCTCTAGACATGAGGAACACCTTACCTGACTTTATAAAGTAGAAGGATGATTTGGAATCTGTTATATCATTGACATCGTAAGTCGTTAATAAAATATTGAGAGGAGCAACCAGTTTGCTCTGTTCTCGAGTTTTCATGTAAAGATCTTCGCGGGCGAGATAAGTTTGTAGTTACTCAGTGGTTTGCAGGATGTCCCACCTCCCTGAACTTTCAGGTTTCTAGAAGTATAATTTCCACTGTGTATCTTCGAAATCGTAATGTGCAAGCGATTGGCAGCTAATATCTATGTGCTTGATATCGAGAACTATCGCATAAATGGTACTATACCATGTGAAAATACATATGTTCTCGTAAATCCCACAGTCTGGAGACGGCTGTAGAAAGCATGGCGACAAGCAAGCAAGCAGGTCGGGGCCTAAGCAATAACACATTTGTGGCGAGGTGAACCAGCCCAGCCTTTGTACACCAGTTTGGAGAGTGACCGCAGTCCACTGGGGCGCTCTGGTCGCGTATGAGGGCAGCATGTGTGGGAGCAGTTGGCTTGTGACCATTGGCCACAGTGGATGAGCGACCGACCTCGCGGTAAGTATCTAGTTCTGCGAGAACTATATATGGTGTCTGGTGGTCGTCAGCTATATGCAGGATGCAGAAGTGATGATTTGGTATGGTGCAGGATATGGATTGTGTTTACTACATCGACATGGTGTGTGGTGATCTGTATCATTCTGAAAAATTCTAGCTTTTCTCCACAGTAGCAGAACAATTTAATTCAGGAAGTGTTTTTGGCGGGAGGTTCCGTATTTCACGATCTGTAGACCACTTTTGCAGGGTTTAACAGTAGTGCAATATGGCTACTTCACGTTTTTCTTCGATCTGTACAAAATAGTTTTGCCGCTGAAACTCTCGTAATTTGTCCATCTGCAGAAAATGGCGGAAAGTGCTCGCATGCCGACAGTAGTAGCATTTTGGAGGGGTAAATTCAGCAAGAACCAATTAAGATGCTCCATTGACAAGAAGTTCCATGATGTTAGACTGCCACAAGACATCCTTTGTGTGGGACACAGAATCATCTACAGACTGGTTTGAACAAGACAGGGACAAGGTATCTTCGGAAAGTACTGTGACGTCTGAGAGTCATGAAATGTCTTCTTTGGTCGACTGTTCAGAGACAAGTCCAAGCAGACCATCCTCCTCAGGTTCGGTCAGGTGGCATGCTGTGTGTCACTCACAATTGTGGCTTTAGAGCATCTCCAGACCAGCCATTTTTCTCATGTGAAGGTCAGTAATTCGAATTCTGTTTATGTAATTTTTCTGATTTTAACGTCTGTGCTTCGACACCAGTATGTGCTTCGAGAAGTGGGGAAAATAACGTCTCTGAGTCGAGCAGCATCAAATGTGCTACAGAATGGTTTGAACAAGACAGGGACAAGGTATCTTCGGAAAGTACTGTGACGTCTGAGAGTCATGAAATGTCTTCTTTGGTCGATTGTTCAGAGACAAGTCCAAGCAGACCATCCTCCCCTGGTTCGGTCAGGTGGCATGCTGTGTGTCACTCACAATTGTGGCTTTAGAGCATCTCCAGACCAGCCATTTTTCTCATGTGAAGATTAGTGAGTCGAATTCTGTTTATGTAATTTTTCTGATTTACCCGTATGTGCTTCGACACCAGTATGTGCTTCGAGAAGCAGGGAAAATAACGTCTCTGAGTCCAGCAGCACCGTTTCAGAAAAGTGATGAACACTACAGCAGCTGTACGACTCAGAAATTTTTCTTTCTCTGGTAGTGGCTTCAGACAAGCAGCGAAAACTCGAAAAGTGGCTAGCGTCCTATTTAGACTTATAGAGGTACTTATTTCGACTTCCAAATATCGTCGTTTTGGCGTGTAAAATCAGATATTGCAACTGATGTCGGTATCGGGATCGTTTTCCACAAATGCGTGTGAGTGTCTCAAGAAGGTTTCACAAGTGTGCCGCGATCTTTTTAGAGTTAGTGTTTGAGTGATGTCAGTATACATCGCAAAATTGAAGCAAATTACCGTGCACCATCGTTTTTGAAAGTGTATTTAGAGACATGTTCAGCTGGATTTAGTAGCTCAAGAAGCAGCATGTGGTCAAAGACAAGCATATTTGGAACAAAGGCTCGCGAAGTGTCTCTGGAAGGTTCCACAAGTGTGCTGAGATGTTATTAGAGTCAGTTTCAAGTGTGGCGGTATACGAAATTGAGACAATCTCCTGTGCAGCGATCTTTTCGAAAGTGTGTTTAGACACGTATTCAATTGGATTTAGTAACACTTGAAGCAGCTCGTGCTCAAAGACGGGTATACTTCCCACAAAAGCGAGCGAAATGTCTCAGGGGTGGTTTCACAAGTGTGTCGCGATCTTTTTTTATAGTCCGTATTCAAGTGTGGTGGTGGTGGGATTCCTCGGAATAAAACGTGTAAATACGTCGAAAATTATTTAAATATTCTTGCATCATCTGCAAAGCTCTCTTCTCTTTTTTGCGCATTGTTATATTTAGTTCCTGTGACATCTTCGAGTTATGCATGTGACAATATTCCGCACATTGCTTATTCACCAGATGTAATAACTCCTGAAGCAGTTCGTGTTCAATAACAAAGGTTATCCGTGCGCCAGGGATAGGAAGGAGGTAGGGTGCTGGGTATTTCCAATGTGACAGGAAGTTTGTACATGACCGCTCCTGCGGCTACCGCGTGGCCGTGTTGTGAGCCGTCGCCTGGTCTCTGGGGACAGGGAACACACGCACGGGAGTGAAGGTTTTGCCTCTTACACTTTTAAAGACTGACTGGCTTTTATCGAATGCTCTATAGTTACAGCACATGCATTTATCAGCATGAGTTTCGAAGTGTAGCTTAGTCCCATCGTGCTGCATATTCATTATTGGATGAAATGTATTCATCTTCACCAAATACCATTGCTATCGACACAGTCTTGAGATGCATGATTACAGCTAAAATAGCCATTAAAAACATCTTTCTCCAGCACGACATCAAATTCATTGAAAACAGTAAACAAGTACACCTGTTCTCCCAGTCAAGCAGCTAGACACAGGCTGAGTCCTTCTCCTGTCATTTTTTCCTCAGACCGCCATCTTGAGTTATGTCATGGGAGAACAGAGGAGAGGGCCGACAGCACTCTCTGGTGGCGGTATTGTGAACTAGGTCAGTTGGATTCCAGTCCTCATGGTGAACACACTGGATGGAGCTACTGTCTATGACAATTCAAAGTTTTTAAATAAACATTGCATACTAAATAAAGACTTACGGCCATCCTATCCAGCAGCCCAGCACAGACTGAGTCCTTTTCATGCCAATTTCCAGATGGGGGAGGGGAAGGGCTTGTTTAAATAAACAATGCATACAAAATAAATACGTAGACCCATCCTATCTGGCAGCCCAGCACAGATTGTCTCCTTTTCCCGCAAATTTCCAAATGTGGGTGGGGAGGGGAGGGGAGAGGGGAGGGGAGAGGGGAGGCTGGAGTTGGGTTAGTGGAGGTAGTCCAACTGACCTATTTTACTGCCAAAATTTGAACTTCCCACCATGATGTCACTGTGACGTTGCCGCATCTGTGCCCGCCATCCTGGACCTGCCATCTTGCATAAATTTGGCAACAATGCAGCCTGGGGTGGCGTTCTTGTTGCCCTACTACTTCTAAGACACCAAATGGTAACAGTGCCAAGGGCTTTAAGAAAAGATTTTCTGCCACAGGTAGGGCATGTTGACAGGATATTTTCTGACAGTGGGCCACAATATGGATCCAAGATGTGGCAGTCAATGATTGAGAGACATCAGATCGACCTGATCTATGTATCATCACAGTTCCCGAGCTCAAACACAGTGAAACACATTGGGTAATCTATGTTGGATATATTGCACGAAACAGCACATGTTGTGGGATATCTTCGTGAAAGATTTTCAGTATACCAGTATTATGAACGAGGTACCCCATGGAATAAAAATGCTGTCTCCTGTTTCTGTACTTAAGATTCTTGAGCCTAAGAGGCTGATAAGAGAAGTAGTTGACTTCCCCCCAAGAACCTGAGAACAGCACAAGAAGAAGAAGTCTGCAAGATACAGATTACAGGAAGGAGAAGGAAGGAACACTCCAGCAGGAAAGCCCGAGAGTGAGAATTTTTAATTTTTAAAGCGTTTCGCATCTCCAACAAACAAGCGGCTATGTCTCAATTTCTTTACTGTCTACAGTGGACAAGTACGCATCAATAGAATTGTCCACCACAATGCTGTTGAACTTGAAACATTAAAATCTTGGAAGTCGATCGGCGTCCACCATGTCAGCCACATAAAACACTTATTAGAATACGGGAGAAGGCGAAAGATGGTATTATTTACTACTGTGGTAGACTGAATAGTTTTAAGGTATTTTGTAGTGTAGATTACTGCTTAACAAGCTTGTATGGTATCAAAAGAATTGAGATTTCTCTTTAGAGCATTTTGGATGGCGGTGTGTAATTGTGTCATTAATAAATTGTGTATTTGTCCAGCGCACTTATTTCAGCACATTACTTGTGAATTGTAGCTAACTAGGTTGTCCATTGTACAAAGAGGAAAGAAATAGTTAGGTTGCAGAAATCAGGATAAAACGTCATTGTTGCTACGTTTCTGGAGAGATGATTTAGGAAAATGAGCTAGACCATTACATCCTACTGAAATTGCGCGTTAAATGAGGGAATTTGTTGACCTGATCTACTGTCCATGTTCCAAATTGTTTAGGTTACATAACGTTGTGAGACACCGTTGTGTTCCTTTTGTGTCGTTGCCTTTGGCCACGCTACTGAGGCGTTGTGCTTTAGATTTTAGTGGGTATCTTCGGTTGTGTCTGCGCAAGGGATGTGAGTGTAATTCGAGATGAAGCCAAAGGGCTAGAGCTCGTGGTTTCTCCCTGATACTGTGGCAACGTGTTTAGCCACGCCACGGATGCGCTGTGCCTCTCTTTCTTTCTTCATTTTTCTCGAGGGTGTTTAGATGTGTCGCCGCTATTGGAGAGCATATTACTCGAGGTGAGCCTAAAGGGCCTGTTCTCCGAAAGGATAGCGGTCCGACCCCGTTTTTGCTGAAGTGCGAGAGATCTGTGAACGCCCCACGTCTCACTACGTGTACAAGGTTATCGCACCGTCGCTCTCTCTCTCTCTCTCTCCCTCTACAGACATCGTTCATCACACAGTAAGTGCAGGGCGCCATTAGCTCTGACTCCACGAAACGAAGGAAGAAAAAATAGGTCAACCAAGAGGAGGAATACGATTGTTTGGTTCCCATGGAAGGAGCAGCATTTACTGTATTGCATCAATGAACACCGCTAGGCATGTTATGTCTGATCACTGTATTTTATCTCATTGGATTAGAAACGGGAAACATTTGGTTAACGTAGCTATGTGAGTTTCGGAAACAAAGAGAAAGGGAAGGGGCGCGAAGCCATGATAAAGAAATTGTCAGCTTTTATACAAATGGGCACTTCAGCGATGTAACCACACGTTTGCCACAGTATCAGGGAGAAACGACGAGGTGTAGCCCTTTGGTCTCATCTCGAATTATACTCACATCCCTTGCACAGACACAACCGAAGATACCCACTAAAATCTAAAGCACAACATTTTTTTAATGTTCAAATGTGTTAAATCTAATGGGACTTAACAGCTAAGGTCATCAGTCCCTAAGCTACATTAGTCGGTAACTACGCACTGAAGGATAAGAGGCAGGAGTAGAATATTGACCAGACCCTTCGAGCCCAATTATGACATGTCGATTTACAGGTTTTTTTTTAGTCTGTCTTGTTCACAGAGGCACCAACGCAATCCTCTGGGCTTGCTCAAGGAAGACAACGATGAACTGGTAAACAGGGGGAAATGTCGTTAATTGGGTTCCCAGCTAGTATTATGTTTAGCTGATTTTGTACCTGTTAGGCTAAGTTGCTATGCTTAATGGTCAGAGGAACCATTTTTTTAAATTCATGTTGAAGGCACTAATACTTCAACGGTAATGGGCAGGCAATCGGCATGTGAGATTGGGGTCATTTTGACCCATAAGGCGCTAGTAGATAGCGTAGTTAGGACTAACCGATTATCAGACTCTGACACCACACACTGTAACTCCCACATAACATTTTAGTTTTGGTTGGTTCAAATGGCTCTGAGCACTATGCGACTTAACTTCTGAGGTCATCAGTCGCCTAGAACTTAGAACTAATTAAACCTAACTAACCTAAGGACATCACACACCTCCAAGCTCGAGGCAGGATTCAAACCTGCGACCGTAGCGGTCGCTCGGCTCCAAACTGTAGCGCCTAGAACCGCACGGCCACTCCGGCCGGATTTATTTTTGGTGTTATTATTTGTATGACATAAGGCTTTCACTTGTGCGCCAATGTAATACTGTAATGTATAACTAGCAATAAGTTAAGTTATGGAAGTATGTATTTTATTCTATCTTAAGGAATTTATTTGTTAGTATTCGACATGTAATCATCTGTTTATGTGTGTGAGTTGAAAGAGACCGATCGCTTATGAGGTATGCAAAAGATTTGTCCAGGCGGCGCCCAGGAGATTGGCGACACTAGAAGTCAACAAGAGGCAGGTTTCCTGGAGGGCAGAGTGAGGCAGGCATGCCACAGGGCGCAGTGCGGTGACACGTAGAGGCAACGAGCTGCCTTCCTGGAGGACGGACGGCTGCAGTACTACCTGGCCGGCCTGCTGAAGCACGTCAGCTGCAGAGAAAGTGCCTAACCGGCTCATTGGCTGATACTTATCCGCCGCTGGAATGAGGGGAGATGGAGTAGCGTGTGCGAGGGTGGCGAGACACACGTAACCCCTTTCACCACGAGAGCGAGCGGGGAGCAGCGACAAGGCAGTCTCTAATGTAGACAGGTTTCTCCACTGAAGACCCACTGTAGGAACGGCCGCTAGACTTAGGTGAAGAGAGACAAAACATTACATCCTTACGCCAAGAGTGTATGCGAGTGGTCATTCGGCCAGTCTGTGACGGATACAGAGATCTGTGTTACACTATGTGATCAAAAGCATCCGGACACCTCGCTGAAAATGACTTACAAGTTCGTCGTGCCCTCCATTGGTAATGCTGGAATTCAATATGGCGTTGGTCCTCCGTTAGCCTTGATGACAGCTTCCATTCTCGCAGCCATACGTTCAATCAGGTGCTGGAACATTTCTTGGGGAATGGCAGAGCATTCTTCACGGAGTGGTGCACTGAGGAGAGGTACTGATGTCGGTCGGTGGTGCCTGGCAAGAAGTCGGCGTTTCAAAACATCCGAAAGGTGTTCTACAGGATTCAGGTGAAGACTCTGTGCAGGTCAGTCCATTACAGGGATGGTATTGTCGTGTAACCACTCCGCCATCCGCCACAGTCGGTGTATTACGAACAGGTGCTAGATCGTGTTGAAAGACGCAATCGCGATGCCCGAATTGCTCTTCAACAATTGGAAGCAAGAAGATGCCTAAAACATCAATGTAGGCCTGTGCTCTGATAGTGCTACGCAAAACAACAAGGGATGCAAGCCCCCTCCATGAAAAACACGACCACAACATAGCACCACCGCCTCCGAATTTTATTGTTGGCACTACACACTCTGGCAGATGATGTTCGGACATTCGCCATACCCACACCCTGATATCGGATCGCCACATTGTGTGCCGTGATTCGTCACTCCACACAACGTTTTTCCACTGTTCAATCGTCCAATGTTTACGCTCGTTACACCAAGCGAGGCGTCCTTTGGCATTTACCAGCGTGGTGTGTGGCTTATGAATAGCTGCTCGACCATGAAATCCAAGTTTTCTCACCTCCCGCCTAACTGTCATAGTACTTGCAGTGGATCCTGACGCAGTTTGGAATTCCAGTGTGATGGTCTGGATAGATGTCTGCCAATTAAGCATTACGACCCCCTTTGCTGTCGGCGGTCTCTGTCAGTCAACAGACGAGGTCGGCCTGTACGCTTTTGTGCTGCACGTGCCCCTTCACGTTTCCACTTGTCTATCACATCGGAAACAGTGGGCATAGGGATGTTTAGGAGTGCGAAAATCTTGCGTACATACGTATGACACAAGTAACACCCAATCACCTGACCACGTTCGAAGTCCGTGAGTACCGCGGAGCGTCCCATTCTGCTCTCTCACGATGTCTTATGACTACTGAGGTCGCTGATACGGAGTACCTGGCAGCAGGTGGCAGCACAATGCACCTAATATGAAAAACAGATGTTTATGGGGGTGTCCGGATACTTTTGACCACATAGTGTATGAATACATTTCCCTTAGTATCCAATTTTCTCCTTGGGGGAACAACGCCTTACTATCGGTTATAATGATGTTCTTTTCGATCATCACTGCCAACATGTCTATCAAATAATACAATAGTGCCCTGATACATCAAACCTGATACATCAAGCCAATATTCCAGCCACCCACTACCTAACTGCTTGTACAAGAGACATTCTTTCTCACTGTCATCTGACTGTTCAAAGTAACACCAATCACCCAGACAAGGTCCATGACATCATCATGAAATAACAAGCCCTCAGCCATACTCTTGGCAAAGAACCACTATGCTGAACCTTCCGTGCTGCCTCGCAAATCATCGGCCTCGCTGCTTGCTGCCCTGCCTCCACCGAGAGCCACACGGTTCAGTTGAACCAACTCTCACGACTGAAGGAAGGATGCCCAACACCACTTACGAATGTATGACACTCTGTGGCACAACCACAGATTATCCTGCCCCTGCCCGTGAGATATGCACTCTCCGTTCGACACCGCATCCAGGCGCAACTTTCTTCGACAGCTGGAAGTAAGTGAGATACAACAAAAAGAGTGTCGTGTGAATGAGTGACGAAAACTTCGTGCGTCGGTAACATTTATCTCCATACCTAGAGCACTGATGTGACAATGATCGACAAGTGTCAATTTTTGGAATAGTCTGTACTAGTTGTGATGTACCCATTTTGACTCTTATGTAAATCTTGTTTTTTATTTATCATATCTACACTTTCCTCCTCACATGTGACCCAGTGACAGATGAAGTTACATGTAATATTCACTATTCTTTGCACTGTTTGGTAACCTATTCTTTGTTATTTTATTACAAGATATCTGTATGTCTGTGAATGTGGGGTGAATGGAATTACAATATTATCCTTGTGTAAAGTATTTGGTATGAAAGGAGTTTCAGTCAAGGATAAATTTTGTACTGATTTGCATTTTTCAGGGAGATCATTATCAAAGGGGTTCAGTATTTTTGTAAACGTAATATGTCTGATTGTACTGGAATAGTTACAACACTGACCGCAGTAAGTGAGTGAGTATTGCCTTGCTGGACACGTTTGTGTATCCATGTTAATTTTAATTTTCAACAAAAAGAAATGTTTGTTAGAAGTGCTTATTGTGAACAGGAGGTCCATGAATTAATTCAATGCAGGGTCCTACATGACCTTCAGATCACGTTTTCGGAGAGGTTTGAATGTGGTGAGTGGATTGATCTTCTTACGTGTTGGGTGATTAACAAAGCATTCCCCACATTTTTCGCTTCCAGTTTAAACGAACAAGAACGGTTTTATGCAATTTAATTTTTTCCCTTTTCCGTGTTACACTACTGCAATCTAAGCGTGACACTTCGTAAACTAGAAAAAATGTCTGCCAGTGGGAGATAGTGAAAGGTCGCGACCCTTTGGGTACACCATCTTTCATCCCATGTTAATTACGTAGTCTCTGCAGAGGCATTCCACCTATCTCAGCTACGTAGCGAAGCATCAGGACGAGTACTTGTAGGCATGACAAGGAGTGACACAGTGCGTTGGCCGCTAGCAATGATAGTTGTGGCACTAGATTCCTTCTGTGTCAGAGAGGACGGCAGGGAGACTTGGCTAGGATGGCAGATTTCAAAGAAACAGTCGTAGGATCTTCCAGGAAAGCATCAGGGCTTCTAAAAAAGTGTGACTGCTTTGCCAGTGAGTGCAGGCGGTGGCCTCTCGCCATAAAGTCGCCTCACGAGGGCAAACTGGTCTTCAGCAGGACAATGACCAGCGGCCTGCATTTCTGAGGCCTGCATTCCTGTCCACCTCGGGTGTGCAACTAACGGACGAACACCAGGCATTATGATTGCTCTGGGAAGGAGTGCGTTGTCCGCCACAGGCGAGGAATTCACGCACGGTTTTCTGGCACCAAGATTAGCAAGATTTGGCGGCAAACTTTCTCTTTGGAAAAATACCGCTATGCCATGTCTAGGCGGGAGTTATAGTGTTGTGTTATAAGTACATAATTGACGCAAATTTGCACAAGCAGCCTGGCAATTAGAAGGAACAATTTTTGGCGGCTCCACATGGATTTGATGTCGTGGATGGAAGAGTGGAGAGATTTTTATTCCATTCGGTGGATGTCCACAGTAGAGGATGTTCTGGGCAGTTTGGGCGAAGTATGCTGCACGCTCTGCAAATTGGCCGAGAGCCGCCACAGAGGACAGTCTTGATTTTTCCGGCATGCCAGTAGTGATTCTCTGCACATATCGGCAAGAGGATACGCCAGACGCGGCCTTTACAGTTGCACGGGTACGGCAGTCTTCACATCACCTGTTGGGCAGCTCAGAGGTGAGCATGTCAGCGGCCTGGGCCTATTAGCTATCTTTGTTTGAGGACTGAGTCTTGACGTTCATCTAGTAGTTCACAACCTCGGTCAGTACCTAAGACATAGAAAGAAAGCGTTGTTGCTATTACCTTGAGGGCTGCATCATTTTACCTTGACCCCTTCCCCTTCAATAACTTTTCCAGCCATTAAAATCATCCTTTTTTTTGTAATTTGATCTGGATACTAATTCTGGGAATTCACGTGTTAGTTTTGTAATAAATTATGAACAGGCCCGGAATACATCCTATCGCCGACTGGTGAGCTTGGAACATAGCCGAAATCGCTCGTAACACTTTGTAGCCCATCGTGCATATTCAGTATTTATTGAATTTATGGGTTTACTGCATAGAATTATCATTGTAGTAAAGCCCTAATGATCTGTAGGCTCCTTCTAGAACCAATTATGTCAAAAGATGACTTTAATCAATAATATTTAATAAAATAAAATCGGCACTACGCCTCAGAACACTTGCGGATCACCTACATCTTCACTGCCAAGTAAGATAAGTTCTCAAGGCTCGCATTCCCCTCTCTATTCTCGTGGTTCGTCATCGTGCCATATGATCAAGTTGCTACGTCTGCCGTTGTGAGAACAGGCTTACTTCTCACTGCCAGCTTACTGTGTAGGACTGCTTAATGCAGCAAATTGATACAGGCTACCTGCCAAGTTTCAATAAACGTAAAATCAGGAAAATAAATATCCATCAAAAACACAGACAACTCACATATTCGACTCGTAATAGGAGCGAGGGAAAGCGACTGTGTACATGCCTCCGTATGAGTCCTAATTCCTCTTCTCTTATCTTCGTGGTCCTTACACGAAATATATGTTGGCGGTAGTAGGATTATTTTACACTCAACTTCAAGTGCCTTCAAGTGAAGATTTCTAAGCAAGACAATTCAATAACGGAAAGGATAGGTTGTTTTCAATATGACTGAATAGTGCATTATAAAAAACGCTATTTAGTTGCACTGACAGAATCGTCTGCTAAAACAACCCTCGCCATCTGAAGATGGACACAATGACACGAAAACAGCCACTGTAATTAAATAAATCTTCTCAAAAGACATTGTATTTGACTGCAGCCTCCCTCAGGAATCTTTATTTGAATAACAGCCACTAATTTAAAAAAAAACAGCATGGATAAAATAAAATAAAAATACTGATTGATTTAATTTGAGAGCTCTGAAGAAATAGACAGTAGTTTATGAATTATTGCTATACAAATGTTACCTTTACATTTTTTTGTTTCTAATTACAATGAAAACTATTAGCGTTTTTTATAATGCAGTATTCAGTCATATTGCAAACAACCTATCCTTTCCGTTATTGAATTGTCTTGCTTAGAAATAAAATATGCTACTAATACACCATCACCGTTTTTAATTTTTTTGTAGGTTTATTTCGTTAAATTTGAAAGGATTCTAAGTTTCAAATCTAGTTTAAAACTTCTATCTTAATTCATTAATGTACAGTGCCTGACAAGAATGGTGAAGCATCCAGAAACGGTGGGGCAAATGAAATAAAGTTTTGTGAGTTGAGAGGATGCGTAGTGATATTTCAGTGATTACAAAATCCAGGCAAATTTCCAAAGAACTTGGCAGTACAAGCCTACTTATCAGTTGATGCTGCAACCTCTGCCCTGAATACATAGACTGAATCCGATGGGAAGGGTGTCATGAAGCATTTGTATCTTCTCCTGAGGCAAGCTGGCTCCCAGCTGCTGATAACCTGGATACTAGCACTGGGACAGATTGATGTCTGAGCAGGTCTCGCACACGTTCTGTGGCTTGCATATATCAGGATGTTGCTGGACGCAGATATTTCATAGAGACAAGTCGTATATGTGGATGAGCAATGTCCTGTTGAAAAACGGCACCATGAAACTGTTACATCAGAGGTAACACGTGAGGATGCAGGTTGTCCGTGATGTATCACTGTACCATCAGAGTTCGCTCAACCACTACCAGGCGTGACCTGACGTCATATTCGATGCCTCCCAACATCATGACACCAAGGGTGACACTGTTATGACTGTTCACAACATTGTAAGAATGGAACCTCTCCTAGGGTTGCCGCCATGCTCACCGACGATGGTCATCTGAGCTATTGTCGAACTGCAGTTCATTGCTGAACATCATATGAAACCATTCGTCAGTGGACTATTCTCCGTGGGCACGGCACCACTCCAAACACAAAACTTTGTGTTGTGATGATAATAGCAGCCTACACATGAGACAATAATCTCCTAGTATGGGTGCTGCTAGTGTCCAACTAATGGTGTGGGTGACGTAGAATGTTGCAGGGAGTCTGCTACTTTGTTCTCGGGTTTCAGACACAGATATGAAGGGATTACGAAGTGCTTGGAGCACAAAATGGCGATACTCCCTTGTGGTGGTCAGAGGTGTTCGACTGAAACCTTGACGATGAGTATGGCTGCACAAACATTCCCAACCGGTCCAACACCATGCCACTGTTTTATCGGAATGCCCCACAGATCTGGATATTGCACAGTTTGATTAGTCGCCCAAACGGAGACCTACAACACGACCTCTCTCAAACTCTATCAGGTGCTGATAACACGGTCAACACGAGTACATTGTATGACCGTGTCATTCACAGTGGTCACTCAACATCAGATTCTATTCACGCTCCTTATATAGCCTATCAGACATTGTAACAATACTGGACATGAACAACACCAGCCATTCCACCAGCAGTGTCAGAGAGAATTGCAACTCTAATCATTTACATACCCAGCAATGTTGTGTATTTGTACAGAGTTACATTAACACTCAGCCATGTCTTCTTTTTTTGTCTTGCATGTGTATATATGACCAGTTTCTTTTTCAGTTATATTTAATGTAGACTCTATATTCATTCAATGTCTCTTTTTTGTTGTATAACACTTTTTATTATTAATGACAGAGAATGGAGATATATTAATATTGTGGTTGCTGTTTTCAGCAAGATTATCTTAAGTAGAACCTCCCCTCTGCTTGCATCGCTTCATAACTATCAAAGCGAAGTCCTCGAAGGTGTTCTTTAAGTTTTGGAAACAAACTGAAATTTGATGGGGCCAAGTCGGGGCTGTATGGAGGATGATCGATGACAGTCAACCCGGTACGTTGAAAAGACGCAAAAAAAAAGAAAGAAAGAAAGAAATGGCACTGAGTACTATGGGACTTAACATCTGAGGTCATCAGTCCCCTAGAACTTAGAACTACTTAAACCTAACTAACCTAAGGGCATTACACACAGCCATGCCCGAGGCAGGATTCGAACCTGCGACCGTAGCAGTCGCACGGTTCCGGACTTCGCGCCTAGAACCGCTTGGCCACTGCGGTTGGCTGGATTGGCATTCATGTGCGATCTGGCATTATCATGTTGAACGACAGGGTGCTCCATGTGTGGACGAACCATCCTGCGGTTAGAAACTTGATTACAGCACACTGTTTGTCACACACCAAAATTGTTACGTTACACTCTGCCATGTTGCACACTACAGTTCGGAACCATCTAACAGCAATGGTTTGCAGGTTGCATCACTGAAGCGGGAAGGTTGACCAAGTAATATGCATAGCATGTAATACCTCAATCAGTACTCAGAACAGAATAAAAAAAACAGTAGGCATTGCTTTCTAGCATAGCCTCGACTAATGTGCCTCTCAGTACTCATAACTGTAGGCACCACACATACTCCCAGATGGCTCCAGGGCGACAGACATGTTGCTACACCTCTGTTAGATCTCAGTGTCCTTCCTTTTCCCTGTCTCAGAAACATATTACGCACTATCCTTCTCCCCAACTCCCACACCTACCTCCTCCCCTCTAAAATGATCAGTGAGATATTAAACTTGTGAAGTTGTGAAACTTTGGCATTGTGGAATACAGAACTTCGGTATATGATATACCTACAGAACATTTTATTGTGAACATAAATTGTAATGCAAAAGAGGTATTTCTTGAGAGTTATTGGCAGATTAAAACGATGTACTAGATTGGTACTGGAACCAAGTAGCCCGCCTTTCTTGGGCAAGTGCTCTACCCACTGAGCTATCCAAGCACATCTCACGACCAACCTTCATAGCCTTACTTCTGCCACTAACCCATCTTCAACGTTCCAAACTTCCCAGAAGGTTAGAACACAGTTTTAATCTGTCTGGAAGTTTCAAATCAGCACACATTCTGTTGTGGAGCGAGTTTTCATTCTGAATAAATTTCTTTTTTAATTAAATTTATTTTGACTTTCCTATTTTATCTTTAATTATGTGGCATGCAATATTTAAGAAGTATATTTTGACTGCCCTTTTAAATAAACATTTATTTGTTCTGTTTTGGTTCTACTTGGGTAGTTTATTACGTAATTTTAAATCCTGATAAAAAATGCTGTTCTCTGTATTTATCTCTTTTTCCTATATAAATGAAAATAAAAACTGGATCAAAATCCATAATCGCATACAGAGCTATTAGGGGCAGGAAATACCTGAACTGGATTGCTTACTGTTAATTTTAAGACATTTCTCTAATTTACAGTAGTAAACCTTGAGTCAAATCTTTATCAACATATCTCCTAACTATTCTTCAGTTGTTATGGAACTTGAAAATAAACATTTATGATTTTCAGTAAGTTTGCTTCATGTACCTTCAGATACCATCTTTATTTCCTAAAGTAAATTCTACTGTGCTTTGTCATCCTTTTTGCTTATTTGATTCAAGCATTGCTGTAAATCTCTTTTGGGTAACATTCTGAAGGTATTTTTTAAATTTGCTATTCAGGTAGCTATATATACATCTCCTAGTTACATAATCATCTGTATTTTGTATTTAAAAATGACAGAATCGTGTTAGAAGTTTTGTACATTTAAATTTTTAAGCATATCTCCAATTTTTCAGGAAATAGCTTTTGCAAATTTATCACAACAACCTATTTCATCTGCAATGCCGTACATACTTCTAATGATAAAATTGATATATATTTTCGATTTGTTTTAAGTATCTTAAAATATTTTACCTAATTAATCATTAAAACTTTATTCAACTTTTGCACTCTTCCTCTCATAGTTTCATCTCTTCTTGATTAATTTTTTGGCACATACTTCTTAACAATACATATTATTTTTTTGTAAAGTTCTTAACATAATTGTATTATTCGCCACAAAAACTTCACTTTATCAATTTGATTTCGTCTAGATTTTGTCTTTAGTTCTACCACATGTCACAAAATTCTGAAGTATGTCAAATATTTACTGATTGTTCACAAAATGCTTTAATCATTATTTTAGCAATATCGTAATTATATCATTTGTTGAATAATCATTTATTTTTTCCGCAGACAACCTTGTAGGTAGGACAACCACAGCTATGAGTACTCGTCTGGGGTATTAATAACCACTACAGCTGTATTTTGTCCTTTATTATTGGACCACTACTAGTTTCATGACAGTAGAAGCCTCATCATCAAGAGAACGAAGTATAACAGTAAATCTAGAAGGAGTAACAACACTAAGATATACACTGGTAACGTAAACTATTTCAAGATTTTAAAAAAATTTTAAAACTTTTTACGTGAGAATATCAAAACGTTAGTACTCACATGACTAAAATATTAGTGCAGAAAAGCTCGGAACCTTTTAACGCAACATTCCTTGTCTATCAGAACAAAACACAGCTAAAAGGTGGTATATCATAGAATAAAACAGCCAAATTCCAATATAGTGGATCGTAGCATAGTGGCTTTTAGCGTCATAAAACCGGTAGTGGTCCAATAATAAGTGACTAAATACAACTGAACCTGTTATTAATACCCAATATGATTTATTTTTTCATTTCTTACAAAATTTTGATAAAAAATCCTAAATTAAATTTTTAAATGTCATATTATTTATATTTTCTTCTCTATTTTCTAAAATAGCAGTATATTATATATTAAGATTCACCAAATTTGAATTCATCTGAATATGACTTCAGAATTAGTAAACACAAGTGTTCACAGATGTATTCGTTAAGGTTTCTAATTCTTTCATTTTATAGTACTGCTGGTTTGATCATAATTATTCATTTTAATGGATATGTATATTTGCTTCAAGTAAATCAAAGATGTAATTATTGTAACAGTAATCCAATTTATTCTTAGATGATTAGTGATCCATATACACACATCAAAAAAAAGTTTTGCATCACCCCAGTTCCCAGAACTCCTTAAGATAGACGTTGACTGTGGATACTGTATCACAGACACAGTCCCTTTGACTTTTCAGAGATGCCACTAAATCCACCCAAAGATGTAAACAACGACGCATGAGCAGCGCCTATTAGACGGAGGGGGTCCGACAGCCAATCAGTTCCAGTCATTCCACCAGGAAGGAGGTCCACAGCTAGTGTTGTCTATAGTTCAACCATGCGTACACGGTCAATACCGCGGTTCGATAGCGTCCGCGTTGTTACTTTGTGCCTGGAAGGGCTCTGAACAAGGGAAGTTTCTAGGCGTCTCGGAGTGAGCGAAAGCGATGTTGTTCGGACATGGAGGAGATACAGAGACACAGGAACTGTCGATGAGATGCCCCGCTCAGGCCGCCAAAGGGCTACTACTGCAGTGGATGACCACTACCTACAGAGTATGGCTCGGAGAAACCCTGACAGCAACGCCACCATGTTGAATAATGCTTTTCGTGCAGCCACAGGACGTCGTGTTACGACTCAAACTGTGCGCAATAGGCTGCATGATGGGCAAATTCGCTCCCGACGTCCTTGGCGAGGTCCATCTTTGCTGCCATAACACCATGTAGCGCGGTACAGATGGGCACAACAACATGCCGAATGGACCGCTCAGGATTGGCATCATGTTCTCTTCAGCGATGAGTGACGCATGTGCTTTCAAGCAGACAATCGTCGAAGACATGTTTGGAGGCTACCCAGTCAAGGTGAAAGTATTAGCTACACTGTCCAGCAAGTGCAGCATTGTGGAGGTTCCCATACGTTTTGGGGTGGCATTATGTGGGGCCGACATACGCCGCTGGTAGTCATGGAAGGCGCCGTAACGGCTGCATTATATGTCAATGCCATCCTCCGACCAATAGTGCAACCATATCAGCAGCATACTGGCGAGACATTCGTCTTCATGGGTGGCAGTTCGCGCCCCCATCGTGCACATCTTGTGAATGACTTCCTTTAGAATGTTAAACGACATCACTCGACTACAGTGGCCAGCACGTTCTTCAGGCATGAACCCTATCGAACATGCCTGGAATAGATTGAAAAGGGCTGTTTATGGACGACGGGATCTACGCCGAATCCCCTTTGAGAAGTTGGACAATCTGGACCATCAGTGACTTGATGAACTTGTGGGTAGTATGCCACGACGTATACAAGCAGGGATCAATGCATGAGGGCGTGCTACTGAGTATTAGAGGTACCGGTGTGTACAGCAATCTGGACCATCACCTCTGAAGGTCTCGCTGAATGGTGGTACACCAAGCAATGTATGGCTTTCATAAGCAATAAAAAGGGAGGAAAATGATGTTTATGTTGTTCTCTATTCCAATTTTCTGTACAGGTTCCGAAACTCTCGGGACCGAGGTGATGCAAAAGGTTCTTTGATGTGTGGATGACAGCATGATGAGTACACAAGATACCATCAGAACTGGAAAGAATGAAAACACTTTGTAAATGGAAAAGCAGGCGTTTGATGAAGTAGTTTAACTGAAGAAGTAAAGCAATATATTAGAAATATAATTTCCATGAAACTTTTAGCAAGTGAAGGTAGCATCAACATCTTTCATCGAACTTAATACTGTAGTATAATAAAAGCACTCAAGAACAGAAGCTCATGTGGTGTTTATGGAACTTTAAACAGAATTCTGGAGATTTGTTATAATTTAATAAGTTGTTTTCTTGGCAACAGATATAACGCTTCAATATCAAAGGGAATTTTTCCAGACATATTACCGCGTACCAGGCCATTGTTCAACCGCTTAGTAAGAAAGGTATGAAGATGTACATCAATAATTATTGTAGAGTTTTTTATTGTCATTTGGCTCCAAAAACATTTGAGAAGGTAATGTACTCAAGAGCAATGTCACAAGTAGAAAGAATTTCCTTATAATATCGCAATTAGGAAGAAAGCCATTTACAGATTCACTCAACAAATATCACAAGGCTTAAATAACGAAATATTAGCAGTTGGTATTCTTTGTGATTTGCTGAATATGTTAGATTGTTTTGTTAATGATATTCTCTTTCAGTAGCTTAGGTTTTATGGAACTGATGGTTTGTAAACAACTTTTTCTGTTCATATTTACGAAAAGGAATGCAAAAAGTTGTATAGCGTAATTGAAACAATGGGAGAAATAAAGAAAAGTTTTTTATTGGTTCAACCTGGAAGACAAAACAACAGTGGTCTGAATCTCCTTTTTCCCACGCTCAAACTGAGTTTATTGCACAGTATCCCTCCCCATGATCCTAGAAAATCCACTCAGTACTCCTAACTCCTAAGGAGCAGTAGGAGTCCCTTTACTAGATATCTCTTAGCCAAATTTTTCAGCAATTAATTAAACAAATATTTTGTGTCCTTTGGCCTATTAAATGTGGAGCAGTTTCATCCCCTGTTCCATAGAGTCTAGGGGCTCCTTTCTGTATACCCATGTGTTGTAGGTGTTTCCTAAGGTTCTCATGGTCAGCCATTAGATCTACCATCGGTTTAATTTACCTCCTGTTCAAGCCCAGGATTACAGAACTTCTCTTAAAACGTGGCTTCGTCATTGCCCTATCCAGGCCAGCCTATCAACTTGTTTGTTTCCAATGATTCCTGAGTGACCAAAGACCCACAGCAGGGGCCTCGAAACAGGTTTCATGGCAATATCTGCAAGGATCTTTGATATGGTTGGAGAGACTGAAAGATATATGTGAGCTGCTTGAATACCTGCATTAATGTAGTTGCTACGATCTCCTTAAAACTGAAACGGTAGTATATTTCGTTAGCCCATAGAGTTGGAATCCCATTGAAGTACAATACCACTGAGGTACACTTCAATACCGTTCTTTCAGTAATACACGTATGAGGTAATGATTTACGATCTGTTAACCGTCATTGTCAATGACCAGCACTGGAATTATTACCTCCACACTTGCCATTGTTTTGTCAGAGTAAACCACAAGTGGAAAAAAAGATCCTTTCGCTGAACTATACGTGGCTATGTCTCACTTCAGCTCCTACTAATGTCAGATAGGTCTAAGTTCACGCACATACTAATGGTCACACATACGCAAACACAGCAACGTTTAATTTTACATTCTTTCGAAACAACAGGTTTTCTTTTCTCCATTTAGAAAGTAATGCAAAATATTCGACTGTGAGCTAAAGTCTCCATTTGACGTTAACTGTTAAACACACTTCAGTGCTGGTAAATGATTACTACTGCAAATTTTCATCCCTCAAAAGTCTTTGAATTAACTGAGCGGAATGATAGTCTTTGTAGAACAACAGCTCGTATGAATGTTGATCAGTTGTTATTTCGTTTATATGAGAATGAACGAAATTTCATACCTTTCCGTGCCGATTCTCCGCTGTCTGTGCTCCCCTTGAGGTGGGGTCGCTCGTCGCGTTTACTTCTCTCACTCCAAATTGTCAATAGCTTCTCCATATACTTTTATCTCACGTGTCCTCCCATCATTAAAACAAAGGCGTTTGTCGTTGCGGCGCAATCTTCTCACAAAATTTTAATCACGAACTTTCTCCTCTGAATGCGAAAATACACTCCTGGAAATTGAGATAAGAACACCGTGAATTCATTGTCCCAGGAAGGGGAAACTTTATTGACACATTCCTGGGGTCAGATACATCACATGATCACACTGACAGAACCACAGGCACCTAGACACAGGCAACAGAGCATGCACAATGTCGGCACTAGTACAGTGTATATCCACCTTTCGCAGCAATGCAGGCTGCTATTCTCCCAAGGAGACGATCGTAGAGATGCTGGATGTAGTCCTGTGGAACGGCTTGCCATGCCATTTCCACCTGGCGCCTCAGTTGGACCAGCGTTCGTGCTGGACGTGCAGACCGCGTGAGACAACGCTTCATCCAGTTCTAAACATGCTCAATGGGGGACAGATCCGGAGATCTTGCTGGCCAGGGTAGTTGACTTACACCTTCTAGAGCACGTTGGGTGGCACGGGATACATGCGGACGTGCATTGTCCTGTTGGAACAGCAAGTTCCCTTGCCGGTCTAGGAATGGTAGAACGATGGGTTCGATGATGGTTTGGATGTACCGTGCACTATTCAGTGTCCCCTCGACGATCACCAGAGGTGTACGGCCAGTGTAGGAGATCGCTCCCCACACCATGATGCCGGGTGTTGGCCCTGTGTGCCTCGGTCGTATGCAGTCCTGATTGTGGCGCTCACCTGCACGGCGCCAAACACGCATACGGCCATCATTGGCACCAAGGTAGAAGCGACTCTCATCGCTGAAGACGACACGTCTCTATTCGTCCCTCCATTCACGCCTCTCGCGACACCACTGGAGGCGGGCTGCACGATGTTGGGGCGTGAGCGGAAGACGGCCTAACGGTGTGCGGGACCGTAGCCCAGCTTCATGGAGACGGTTGCGAATGGTCCTCGCCGATACCCCAGGAGCAACAGTGTCCCTAATTTGCTTGGAAGTGGCGGTGCGGTCCCCTACGGCACTGCGTAGGATCCTACGGTCTTGGCGTGCATCCGTGCGTCGCTGCGGTCCGGTCCCAGGTCGACGGGCACGTGCACCTTCCGCCGACCACTGACGACAACATCGATGTACTGTGGAGACCTCACGCCCCACGTGTTGAGCAATTCGGCGGTACGTCCACCCGGCCTGCCGCATGCCCACTATACGCCCTCGCTCAAAGTCTGTCAACTGCACATACGGTTCACGTCCACGCTGTCGCGGCATGCTACCAGTGTTAAAGACTGCAATGGAGCTCCGTATGCCACGGAAAACTGGCTGACTGACGGCGGCGGTGCACAAATGCTGCGCAGCTAGCGCCATTCGACGGCCAACACCGCGGTTCCTGGTGTGTCCGCTGTGCCGTGCGTGTGATCATTGCTTGTACAGCCCTCTCGCAGTGTCCGGAGCAAGTATGGTGGGTCTGACACACCGGTGTCAATGTGTTCTTTTTTCCATTTCCAGGAGTGTATTTTGTTGAAGCCGACCTACACAGGGAGAAACGATCACCGTAAAACCATAAGGGAAATCAGAGCTCGCACGGAATGATATAGGTGCTCGTTTCTTCCGCGCGCTATACGAGATTGGAGTAACAGAGAATTGTGAAGGTGGTTCGATGAACCCTCTGCCAGGCACATGAATGTGATTGACAGAGTATCCGTGTGGACGCAGATGTATACTTGCGCCTCTTTTATGAAAA
Organism: Schistocerca gregaria; assembly: GCF_023897955.1. Classification (NCBI taxonomy): domain Eukaryota; kingdom Metazoa; phylum Arthropoda; class Insecta; order Orthoptera; family Acrididae; genus Schistocerca; species Schistocerca gregaria. Next base: position 560,463,781 of record NC_064931.1, read on the forward strand.
CCACGAAATCTCGTTCTTTCGATGTCTTGAATTTTCGTTCCTCTGTCGTCTTCTAGCAGACCTTCGTGACAAATCTTTAGTTCACAAAATGTATTTGCAGCTGCGAATACGAACAACCATCAGCTGTATGAGGGAACGACAACAGTGAAAATTTGTGCAGGACGAGGACGCGAACACAGATATCCCGCTTTAAGCGAGCGGTCGCTTTAACTACTTTGACTGCTCGTGCACGCCTCACGGCCAGACTCAAAATTGTATATGTCGTCATTCCTGCTTCACAACCTGTCCACGTACACACATTATGAAATTCCAGTACAGGGGAGGACATTTTAATTGAAAGAGGCTGTCTGGTATCGGCGGATAAATACGATACTGCAATGCCTATATTGTTAAGAAGGACGATGCAATTTGTTCTTCTTAAAAACACAGGCACTGCAATAACATAATGTTTAGTTCTTCCGTCTTCTCTCTTTGTTCTCCCTTTCGTCACTCTCTTCTTAAAATTTAATGATTCATCAAATCAGTAACTATGAGTTTCTGGCAACTTCTTTCTGCTCATCTTTAAATTCTAAAAAAAATTTCCACGGTTTCAGTACTCCAAAACACTTCTCTTCACAAAATACCACTCTTTTCTCCACTGGTAGTCCGTCATGCGTTCCCAGTCCGTGTTTATTACCTTAGCCTCCTGTCTTCAACTGTCGCTTTCATTACGATGAAGTTTCAGCCTGTCGGATCAAAACATTTTCTACTTACTGTCAATGTTACATAGTACATTAGAAACGTATTTACAGATTACATTGATTTCGTTTAGATTAATATTAAAAAATCAGTGATGTACGTATGACGTTAAGTCAACGTTACATTCATCGTACAAGATTAAAAACGTGCAGTATTGATATACAGCGGAGAAAAACCTGTGTCATAACGTCTGCGCATACTTTGATACCGGATATCTCCGTCTCAAACACCGTAGTCAGCCTCCCTAAAGAGATTACGCTCTCCAGTTGAGGCTGCACGCCGTATGCGACAGCTCGAGTGTCGTATGTTTTCGACCCGTCAGTAAACCAGACTGCGTCACCTGACAGCTGTCGTGGTTCTACGTATCTTCCACTGCTCACTACTTCTTATGGTTCTATAGAAACGTGTATTGAAACAGCTGGGATAAATTTTCGTGACTGTCACTGTGTTTGCTAACATTAGTACAGCACAGGAAATGGAAGAGTATCTTCCGTGAATAATGTTAAAAGTAACACTTGTGTACGATTTGTTCCCGCATTTTATGGCGAGACGTATACAGATATGAAGTGTAATATTTTGACGACGACGTATTATGCAAATATGTCTATATGTCTGACATGGACTGATATCGTTCCCAGTTATGCGTGATAATCGCTGTATAGCAGAAACCGAAATAGTGGAAATAATAAAAAAAACCTATAGTCAAGTGGAGGCTGTGTTATCATTTAAAAGCTTTATCATCGATGTAGTCTGCAATAAATGAAAGGTCATCGACGGAATAAATGATGTTCAAGAATTTATTGAGTGGAAGAACTTCTTACTCGATACGTACGAGGCATGTTTTTTTTTTTTAAGTAATTATCGTTTTGAAATTAAAAAAAGACGTGCTAAGATATCGCAATAATTTTATTTTTACATGAAAGCCAGTACCTTAATCTACTTTTCTACATAATTTCCGTCAATATTGAGGCACTTGTCATAATGTTGTACCAGTTTTTGAATGCCCTCCTCATAGAAGTCTGCCGCCTGACTTGTTAACCACTGCATCACCACAGTTTTGACTTCGTCATCGTCTTGAAGGAGCTGACCGCCCAGGTGTTTCTTCAAGTGCAGGAACAGATGGTAGTCACTGGATGCAAGATCGGGACTGTATGGAGGATGATGTAGAGATTCCCATCGAAAAGATATGATGAGGTCTTTGGTGTGATTCGCCACATGCGGACGGGCATTGTCTTGCAGCAAAACGATGCCCTTGCTCAACTTCCATGGACTGTTGCTTTGATTCTGGTGTGACGTAGGCCACCCATGTTTCATCGCCCGTAACAATTTGGCTTAAGAAATCATCACAGTCGTTGTGGTGCCGCTCAAGGAAAGTCAATGCACTGTCTAAACGTTTGGTTTTCTGCACATCCGTCAACATTTTCGGTACCCGACGAGCGCACAATTTTCGGTAATTCAAGTGCTCAGTCACAACGCCATACAAAACACTACGAGAAACATTAGGAAAGTCATCCCGCAAGAAGGAAATCGTAAAGCGTCTGTTTTCTCCCAGCTTATTGTCCACTTCCTGCACCAAACTTTCATTAACGATCGAAGGACGCCCTCTCCGTTGTTCATCATCCACATTTATGCGGCCATCTTTAAATGCTCTCACCCACTTTCTTACCATTCCATCACTCATAATGTTTTATCCGTAAACTGCACAGATCTTACGATGAATATCGATCGCTTTTAGGCCTTTAGCACTAAGAAATCTTATAACAGCCCGTACTTCACAGTCGGCGGGACTCACGATTATCGGAGGCATCTTAAACACTCAGTACACAACGTAAACAAGGAAGAATCAGACTGTAATGGCGTCAGTGCGTAGATTAAGGTACCGGATTTCATGTAAAAATAAAATTATTGATATATCTTAGCACGTCTTTTTTTTAATTTAAAAACGGTACTTACTTAAAAAACGCGCCTCGTAAAAGCCGACATGGCTATATAGGATTACTTGTTGAAATTTTGTAATGCCGAACAAGCGTAAGGGCGCAAGCCCATATACATTGGGACACTGAAGAAGACAAGTCAGAATGTTAACGTACATAGCTTTAGATACCTAAGTAACTAGGTGACAGTTTTGTACAATATATTCATAGGTTATAATTACATGGTTTCAGGTTACTTTTCAGTGTATACAGTGCACACTGGAATGTTTATGTCGTCATAGTCACAATGTTTAAGGTATCATTTATAATAAAAAATATATATACAGTGGTTAAACCTCTGCAGGGAATACAGGGCTGTGGGAACAGTATAGTTTCTAATTTAGGCTTTAGCGTACGCAGGATGTTGCACTCCTCGCCCCTGCTCTAAGGGAAACACCCCCGAGCAGCAGGTAGGCTATATCAGCGTTCGGATCTTTGAACTATGTGGTCGGCCATTCCCGCCTTTTCCGACACCTACTGCGTCTTGTGGACTGGTGTTTCTTACGGATCTCATACACCGTTATTCCTCTGTATATGTATTATTCACCTAATCTCAGAGACCCGTGTTCCCCTGATCGTGGAGCGATCTGTGACACCGGTGTTCCGCTTTACGTAAATTTTGGAAAGACTATTTTTAGTGTTCGTTTTATTCACATTCAGATTTTCTGTCACATTCATAGAATCTGTATCAGGTTGGCAGATATGAGTACAGCACACAGCAACATTTCTGCGCGGACCAGAAAAAATTTAGATCTTGCTTTAGCTGAAGATTCGGATGAGGAATCAGGAGACTCTTACGTTCCAGCCGTAGATAATGAAATTTCACAGCACAGCTCCGACAGTCTAATCTCTTGTGATGAAGACGAACTCACAACTACAGTGAGAGCTTAAGAGGTGGTATTAGCTACCAACGAAGAGAGCCACAAGGTGTAGACTGTGGCATTCCATCAAGGGGTGGTTTCAGGGGAAAGAATTTTCTTTAGAAAAAAGACCCCGCCCAACCCGTAAATAGCGGCTCCAGTAAAAATATTATGAAAATTAAAACACCCGCACTCAAAGACCCGGCGAAAAAATTTAGTTCATCCTATCCCTGAAGACATTTGTGGATTTCTTTTCACTCCTAATATTCTCGAAGACATTGTCACATGGGCTAATATGAAACTGAACACCAGGTGAGAGAATACCAAATTCAGTGACAACACACATCGCCTGACAGACCTAGATGAAATAAAAGCATTATTAGGATTTTTGACTTTGAGCTATATTTACAAATCGGCTAGAGAGTCACAATTGTCGCTTTTTTCTGCAAGGCTCACAGCCGGACCAACATACCGCGCCGTGATGTCAGAAAAACGCTGCAATATCTTTATCAGAGTATTATGACTTGATGAATCGAGCACCCACCGTACCAGGGAAAAAAATGATCCGGCAGCTGCGGGCTCCTAAAAAACTGACAGCAAATTTACGGAAATCGGAAAAAATATGTGTGTATTCCTAAGGGACCAAGCTGCTGAGGTCATCGGTCCCTAGACTTACACACTACTTAAACTAACTTATGCTAAGAATAACACACTCACTCATCCCCGAGCGAAGACTCGAACCTCCAGCGGGAGGGGCCGCGCAGTCCATGACATGGCGCCTCGAACCGCTGGGCCACTCCGCGCGGCTACAAAATCAAAGCCTTTGCCCGTGTCGACGAGACAATTGTCCCATACGACATAAAATTAGTTTTCCTTTCTGACGTTTGAAATTTTTACCTTTCAAACGCCAAATTTATGCCGGAAAAGGTAGTGACAGGATGACTCTCAGTGGTGAAGAAAGAAACCTAAAGAGTCGACGCAAGCAGTGGTACGATTAACCAAGCCTTTGTACGGTACCAATAGGAACATCACTGCAGCTAACTGGTTTATGAGTATGGAACTGGCAGAATATTTGCGGAACAAGTCCTTGAAAGTCATGAGGACTCTAAAGATAAAGAAGCCAGAAATTTCTCCCGAATTTCAGCCCAAAAAAAGCTCGGCATTTGCGTCACCTTGATATGGATTCGCCAAACAATTCACACTTTTATCGCTTGTACGAAAAGAATTCAAGCCTGTTATCTCCGTTCGTTAATGCACCACAACATACACTGAAGCGCCAAAGAAACTGATATAGGCATGCGTATTCAAATACATAGGTATGTAAACAGGCAGAATACAGCGCTGCTGTCGGCAACGCTTATATTAGACAACAAGTTTCTGGCGCAATTTTTAGATCAGTTACTGCTGCTACAGTGACAGGTTATCAAGATTTAAGTTAGTTTGAAAGTTATGTTATTGTCGGCGCACCTCCGAGGTTGCGATGAAGTGGGGATTTTCCAGTACGGCCATTTCACGAGTGTATCACGGGTATCACGGGGATGTCAACCTCATCCCGTCTGTCCGCAGATCGGTCTGCCGCTGTGGTTGCCCCGGTTGCTGCCCGCAGTGGGGCTGAGCCCTCGCCTGTGGTTGATTGGGAGGTCGTTCCAAGGCGTGGCAGGCAGCGAAAGGCGTCCCCGGAAGCTGACCAGAAAGCCTCCCCGGTGCGTCTGACAAACCGGTTTCAGGCACTGTCTCTGGCTGAGCCAGATGCAGCTGCCTGCCCTGTTTCAGAGGATCATTCTCAGCCTTCAAGGTCCGGGCAATCGCAGAGGTTGGGCTTACTGGTAGTTGGGAGCTCCAATGTTAGGCGCGTAATGGGGCCCCTTAGGGATATGGCGGCTAAGGAGGGGAAGAAATCCAGTGTGCACTCCGTGTGCATTCCGGGAGGAGTCATTCCTGATGTCGAAAGGGTCCTTCCGGATGCCATGAAGAGCACAGGGTGCAGCCAGCTGCAGGTGGTGGCACATGTCGGCACTAATGACGTGTGTCGCTTTGGATCTGAGGAAATTCTCTCTGGATTCCAGCGGCTATCTGATTTGGTGAAGGCTGCCGGTCTTGCTTACGAGATGAAGGCAGAGCTCACCATCTGCAGCATCGTTGACAGAACCGACTGCGGACCTTTGGTGCAGAGCCGGGTGGAGGGTCTGAATCAGAGGCTCAGACGGTTTTGCGACCGTATTGGCTGCAGATTCCTTGACTTGCGCCATAGGGTGGTGGGGTTTCGGGTTCCGCTGAATAGGTCAGGAGTTCACTACACTCAGCTGGCGGCTACACGGGTAGCGGAGGCTGTGTGGTGTGGACTGGGCGGTTTTTTAGGTTAGAAGGCCTCGGGAAAGTGCGGGATGGGCTGCAATGTCAAAGGGTGCTTGGCAATTACAGGACGTGCTTGGATCAAGGAACAGTCGGAATTATAGTTGTAAATTGTTGTAGTTGCGCTGGAAAAGTCCCTGAGCTTCAAGCGCTAATAGAAAGCACAGAAGCTGATATCGTTATAGGTACAGAAAGCTGGCTAAAGCCTGAAATAAGTTCTGCAGAAATTTTTACGAAGTCTCAGACGGTGTTCAGGAAAGATAGATTAGGCAGAATTGGTGGTGGAGTGTTGGTGTCTGTCAGTAGTGGTTTATCTTGTAGTGAAGTCGAAGTAGATACTCTGTGCGAATTGGTGTGGGTGGAGGTTATACTTAACAGCCGAATTAAGTTAATAATTGGCTCCTTCTACCGACCCCCAGACTCCGAAGATACAGTTGCGGAACAGTTCAGAGAAAGTTTGAGTCTCGTAACAAATAAATACCCCACTCATACGGTTATAGTTGGTGGGGACTTCAACCTACCCTCGGTATGTTGGCAAAAATACTTGTTCAAAACCGGTGGTAGGCACAAAACGTCTTCCGAGATTGTCCTAAATGCATTCTCCGAAAATTATTTAGAGCAGTTAGTCCACGAACCCACGCGAATTGTAAATGGTTGCGAAAACACACTTGACCTCTTGGCCACAAACAATCCAGAGCTGATAGAGAACATCATGACTGATACAGGGATTAGTGATCACAAGGTCATTGTAGCTAGGCTCAATACCATTTCTTCCAAATCCATCAGAAACAAACGCAAAATAATTTTATTTAAAAAAGCGGATAAAGTACCACTAGAAGCCTTCCTAAAAGACAATTTCCATTCCTTCCGAACTGACTATGCGAATGTAGACGAGATGTGGCTCAAATTCAAAGATATAGTAGCAACAGCAATTGAGATATTCATACCTCATAAATTGGTAAGAGATGGAACGGATCCCCCGTGGTACACAAAAAAGGTCCGAACGCTGTTGCAGAGGCAACGGAAAAAGCATGCGAAGTTCAGAAGAACGCGAAATCCTGAAGATGGGCTAAAATTTACAGACGCGCGAAATTTGGCACGTACTTCGATGCGAGATGCCTTTAATAGGTTCCACAACGAAACATTGTCTCGAAATTTGGTAGAAAATCCGAAGAAATTCTGGTCGTATGTAAAGTACACAAGCGGCAAGACGCAGTCAATACCTTCGCTGCGCAGTGCCGATGGTACTGTTATCGACGACTGCGCCGCTAAAGCGGAGTTATTGAACGCAGTTTTCCGAAATTCCTTCACCAGGGAAGACGAATGGAATATTCCAGAATTTGAAACACGAACATCTGCTAGCATGAGTTTCTTAGAAGTAGATACCTTAGGGGTTGCGAAGCAACTCAAATCGCTTGATACGGGCAAGTCTTCAGGTCCAGATTGTATACCGATTAGGTTCCTTTCAGATTACGCTGATACTATAGCTCCCTACTTAGCACTCATATACAACCGCTCGCTCACCGATAGATCTGTACCTACAGATTGGAAAATTGCGCAGGTCGCACCAGTGTTCAAGAAGGGTAGTAGGAGTAATCCATTTAACTACAGACCTATATCATTGACGTCGGTTTGCAGTAGGGTTTTGGAGCATATACTGTATTCAAACATTATGAATCACCTCGAAGGGAACGATCTATTGACACGTAATCAGCATGGCTTCAGAAAACATCGCTCTTGTGCAACGCAGCTAGCTCTTTATTCGCACGAAGTAATGGCCGCTATCGACAGGGGATCTCAAGTTGATTCCGTATTTCTAGATTTCCGGAAAGCTTTTGACACCGTTCCTCACAAGCGACTTCTAATCAAGCTGCGGAGCTATGGGGTATCGTCTCAGTTGTGCGACTGGATTCGTGATTTCCTGTCAGGAAGGTCACAGTTCGTAGTAATAGACGGCAAATCATCGAGTAAAACTGAAGTGATATCAGGTGTTCCCCAGGGAAGCGTCCTGGGACCTCTACTGTTCCTGATCTATATAAATGACCTGGGTGACAATCTGAGCAGTTCTCTTAGGTTGTTCGCAGATGATGCTGTAATTTACCGTCTAGTAAGGTCATCCGAAGACCAGTATCAGCTGCAAAGCGATTTAGAAAAGATTGCTGTATGGTGTGTCAGGTGGCAGTTGACGCTAAATAACGAAAAGTGTGAGATGATCCACATGAGTTCCAAAAGAAATCCGTTGGAATTCGATTACTCGATAAATAGTACAATTCTCAAGGCTGTCAATTCAACTAAGTACCTGGGTGTTAAAATTACAAACAACTTCAGTTGGAAGGACCACATAGATAATATTGTCGGGAAGGCGAGCCAAAGGTTGCGTTTCATTGGCAGGACACTTAGAAGATGCAACAAGTCCACTAAAGAGACAGCTTACACTACACTCGTTCGTCCTCTGTTAGAATATTGCTGCGCGGTGTGGGATCCTTACCAGGTGGGATTGACGGAGGACATCGAGAGGGTGCAAAGAAGGGCAGCTCGTTTTGTATTATCGCGTTATAGGGGAGAGAGTGTGGCAGATATGATACACGAGTTGGGATGGAAGTCATTACAGCATAGACGTTTTTCGTCGCGGCGAGACCTTTTTACGAAATTTCAGTCACCAACTTTCTCTTCCGAATGCGAAAATATTTTGTTGAGCCCAACCTACATAGGTAGGAATGATCATCAAAATAAAATAAGAGAAATCAGAGCTCGAACAGAAAGGTTTAGGTGTTCGTTTTTCCCGCTCGCTGTTCGGGAGTGGAATAGTAGAGAGATAGTATGATTGTGGTTCGATGAACCCTCTGCCAAGCACTTAAATGTGAATTGCAGAGTAGTCATGTAGATGTAGATGTAGATGTACCGTGAATACCAGTAATCCGGTAAAATACCATATCTCCGACATCGCTGCGGCCTGATAAAGTTTCTGCAAGAACGGGACCATCGACGACTGAAGAGAATCGTTCAACGGAAGAGAAGTGCAACCCTTCCACAAATTGCTGCAGATTTCAATGCTGGGCCATCAACAATTGTCAGCGTACGAACCATTAAACGAAACATGATTGATACGGCCTTTCGGAATCGAAGGCCCACTCGTGTACCCTTTATGACTGCACGACACAACGCTATACGTCTCGCCTGAGCCCGTCAACACCAACGTTGGACTGTTGATGACTGGAAAGATGTTGGCTGGTCGGACGAGTCTAGTTTCAAATTGTATCGAGCGGATGGACGTGTACGGGTATGGAGACAACCTCATGAATCCATGGACCCTGCATGTCAGCAGGCAACTGTTCAAGCTGGTAGCGGCTGTGTAATGGTGTGGGAAGTGTAAAGTTGGAGTAATATGCGACCACTGATAACTCTAGATACGACTGTGACAGGTGACACATACGTAATCATCCTGTGTGATCACCTGCATCAATTCATGTCGATTGTGCATTCTGACGGACTTGGGCAATTCCAGCAGGACAATGCGACACCTCACACGTCCAGTCCAGGAACACTATTCTGAGTTTAAACACTTCCACTGGCCACCTAACTCCCCAGACACGAACATTATTGAGCATATCTGGGATGCCTTGCAACGTGCTGTTGAGAAGAGATCTCCACCTCCTCGTACTCTTACGGATTTATGGACAACTCTACAGGATTCATGGTGTCAATTCTCTCTAGCACTACCTCAGAAGTTAGTCGAGACCATGCCACATCGTTTTGCGGCACTTCTGGGTGCGCGCGGGGGTCCTACAAGATATTAGGCAGGTGTACCAGTTTCTTTTGCTCTTCAGTGTATATGTCGACAATAACAGTAAGAAGCCGCAGATAATTCATTTTTTAATTGCACACTATCTGGAGGCGATACGGTGCATATGAAGTATTTGACCAACCGAAAAACCAGGCGATGGCCTCTAGCAATTTGTTATCATTTGTTATCCATTAGCTGCAGCAACGGCGACTTCATCTACAAAACATAGAATAAAACCAGAAACCTACGTCGATTTTACTTCATATTCAAATTAATTCTGTCCCTGACAGTGAACCATCTTCGTCGACGGCTTACCATAAGGAACATGACAGCGGGTATAACAGCAATAACAAAAAATTATCTGACAACCATCCATCCTGAAGAGATCGATGTTCCTTCATCGAATCAATCAAGGACGGATCGTCTTGAAAACAAAAAAAGTGACGTTACTAATACCAGATCGAGAGGAAGACTAATTGCACGTGCATGCAGTGCAACACTCCTTACTGCTCGTAGTGCTCAATAAAAATACGTAAGGAGTGGGTATCAAAATAATTCAAGTATTCATTCATTTGTTTCATGCGTCCTTGTGACACGAGTTTTTCGTTTAAATTGTATTTGTATTTTATATGTTTTTATTTAGTTTTTTGTTTCTTTTTATTGTACCTTTTTACATATATGGCAACCGTATGTGCTTTTCTTGTCGTTCGGGTCAAAGTGTTGTAACTATGTACACAAAAATGTTCCTAGCTTCAGAAAATAGCTTCAATTCCTTGAAATATAGAGGGTAAAACACCTAAAACTTGCCCTGCAAATATTGTGGAAATGGAAATTGCTATTGATGTGCTGTTTTCACAGAATGGAATGCTAGTCAGGGGCTCGTATATTGAGCAAGCAGTAAAAGAAACAAAAGAAAAATTCGGATTAGGTATTAAAATTCATGGAGAAAAATAAAAACTTTGAGGTTCGCCGATGACATTGTAATTCTGTCAGAGACAGCAAAGGACTTGGAAGAGCAGTTGAACCGAATGGACAGTGTCTTGAAAGGAGGACATAAGATGAACATCAACAAAAGCAAAACGAGGATAATGGAATGTAGTCAAATTAAATCGGGTGAAGATGAGGGAATTAGATTAGGAAATGAGACACTTAAAGTAGTAAAGGAGTTTTGCTATTTAGGGAGTAAAATAACTGATGATGGTCGTTTCTGAAAGTATTTGTATGAAGTGTAGCCATGTATGGAAGTGAAAATGGATGATAAATAGTTTGGACAAGAAGAGAATAGAAGCTTTCGAAATGTGGTGCTACATAAGAATGCTGAAGATTAGATGGGTAGATCACATAACTAATGAGGAGGTATTGAGTAGAATTGGGGAGAAGAGGAGTTTATGGCACAACTTGACAAAAAGAAGGCAGCGGTTGGTAGGACATGTTTTGAGGCATCAAGGGATCACAAATTTAGCATTGCAGGGCAACGTGGAGGGTAAAAATAGTAGACGGAGACCAAGAGATGAATACACTAAGCAGATTCGGAAGGATGTAGGTTGCAGTAAGTACTGGGAGATGAAGAAGCTTGCACAGGATAGAGTAGCATGGAGAGCTGCATCAAACCAGTCTCAGGACGGATGACCACAACAACAACTTAGAAAGCGCATTTTTTGTGCAAATACACACTTTTTAAATGTAGCCATGGCTGTTGACATTAACAAACTAAAAATAGGGTAAATTAAAACGTCAGTGGTGTTTTTTGCAGATTTTAGAGCGAATCGTTTACGAGATATCGTATTTTGAAGAGTTCCCACGCCGACGCTTGTACAATACCTGTCGTAAGACACCCTAAACAATAACATAAGTGCATACACATGTTATGTGGTTTCTGGCCATTAACGAGAAAATTGACCATCACAAGTTGTGTTCAAAATGACCACAGGCAGAGGCAATACACGCTTCCAGTCTAGTATCGATCGGCTGCAAGAAATGAGCTAGCATTTCAGTGAATATGTGCTTAGCAGGCTGCAGTAATAGGTCGTTGCATCTCGTTGGGTGTAATTGGTATATTCATGCAGACAGCTTCCTTCACCTTTCTCTATAGACAAAAGTCTACAGGCGTCAAATCTGGTAAATGGCTGGCAAAGGTAGAGGTCCTCTGCATCCAATACAACAATCTGAAAACAATTCGTGAAAACATGCTGTAACACTTCGTGCACTATGGGCTGGCTAGTCGTCATGTTGGTGCCACAGGTTCCTCCTACTCTGCAGAAGAACGTCTTCCAACATTCGTGGAAGATGGTCTATATGGGGGCTGCGATACTTGTGCGCATTCAGTGTTCTGTCCACAAAAAACGGGCCTTTGGGCTAATGGTTCACTATCACACTCTGCAACCTTACATTCCATGTTCCACCTGATGTAGACAGCGGGGTCTGTCCACGGACCAATAGTGCATGTTTCTGCAGTTCACCTGGGCATGATTGGCAAATGTGGCTTCGTCACTAAACAGGATACATTTTACATCTGGAGTGTCCTGTCTTAATGCCCATGTACAGAAGTTAACGTGGTTCTCATAATCGTTTCCATGCAGCTCTTGATAGAAAGATATGTGATAGGGAAGGAACCTATAGTAGTAGGGTGAGTGCAGTATGAGCACAATTTTTATATCAAATAAATATGCAAATTAATTAAACTGATCAATTAATTAACCCCAAACATGCCTGTCCCCACCCCTGGATAACACCACAGGTTTTTCTCAGCCTCCACGTGGGTCCCAGCCCCTTCCCCCTCTTACTCCAACCCTATTGCCAGGAATTTCGAATTTGGCGGGAATTTTGAATTTTGGTGGGAATTTGTTTGTCCCAGGGCTATGCTGATGTCTCCCCCCTCCGCCCCCCCCCCATCTAGGGAATTGGCCAAAAATTAAAAATTGAGGTGCCCTTTCTGTGACTTGCATCCTGGTTCTCTTGGACAAGAAGCCCAAGTGCATCCCCTAGCGCAATCATACCACCAGAGGCAATTGAAACTGGTGGGAAATTAAAAGTGGTGGTGCCCTTTCTGGGACTTGAACCCTGGGCCTTCTGGACAGAAAGCCCAAGTGCACCTCACAACACATGAAAACTGCCCACATGCAGGACAGGAAGGTTAGGTTAGTGTACTTTATTTACTTTGGTTGGGAAACTGAAGTAAAGATGTCCGATTTATTTAATTAATCGTAGGCAGATCGGTCCTAATTATGCAACTACATACATAGCGCTACACAAGGACTGTCTAAAATCGCAATGCAGGTCAAAAACTGATGAGGCCATAAAACTGGTGTTATCCTGCTGGGAAAAAAAATTCACAATAGTACTCAAAACAAGTGGCAGACACACTCAAATTCTACCCGTCGCCTACAAGCTGGCAGGGAAAAGGCTGGGGTGTAAGGTGCTATCTTTATTCTTTTTGATGGGAAATATGATCAACTAATGAGTTGCTGGTGTTAGACGGAGAGGAGTTCAGTTAGTGTATTACCTGTAAGCATACAGCTGAGGACTGCATCTATTGCTATTTGACGTCAGAGTTTGCTACAGATGGCTGCTCATCAATCACCCTGCAGCCCAGGTAATCGAGACCAATACACGCTACCACAACTGATGGAAAATCCATCACTGTTCTAATTACACGTTGAAATTGGCATGAAAAGGAAAAAAAAAAAACAGCATTTGTAGTGAAAAGATCATGACGCAACAAATGTACTGGGGAAAACTGCCGTCCTAAAAGATTGCAAAGGGGCGGTAGTTGAACTTGTTCATCTAAAATACATATAGTGACACAGCTCCGCCCCCACACGTCGCCGCCTGGTCGCATGCAGCTGCATCGGCAATCTCACACACACTGGACCGTCCTCCACACCATCCCAACGCAAGCGATCGTACTTCTGCAATAGAGAAAAATTGTATTTAATGTCAACACAATGTCATGCTTCTTTTAAAAAGAAAACACAATCGCGACGATAATAAATGTCCTCTTTGAACAAAAATAGGCGCAGTCCATTTTCTTTTCTTATGAGTAAAATCGGTATAGTTTTTACGTTAGACTGCAGGATACAATTCGCATCTCATTATTTTGCGACATCTAATGAAGTGCACCACCAACGATTACAAATGATCAGGTTATACACCCCCTATACACGTCAACTATGCGTAAAACCAGGAAAAAATAACTTCCACTGTTTTGCTATGGAAATACAATCTATCACGTCATTGGCTCACATGTCGGAAAAAACACTATCACTTTACGTTCGATAGCAACGTGCTATAATCCAAGAGGGCATTGCTGTTTTGTTACACAATGCCAAGTCCAGTTTTACGGGTGTGAAGCTATACAACACCTGTATTTGTGAAACAAATCGTGAGAACCTCCTGTAAGATTTTACCGTCTCTCTCTCTCTCTCTCTCTCTCTCTCTCTCTATCTCTTCCGTAACATCGACACCAGTTACCACCTGCATGCTTACATTTGACATTTTTGCTGCATAACTCCCCCTCTACCAACATGTCTGTAAAGTTTCTAATCATACAGAAGATTCTTGTGTTCTAGTTTCGTAAGAAATTTGATCATCACAGCCTGTTTCACACCATCTACTCACATGTCTGAAAAAAAACACTATCATTTCTAGGTTCCAAATAAGCTATGATTGAAATGATGGTTGTAAAGTATGAAATAACGCAGGACCTGTTTTTTAAACACGCAATCGTTACGATAATAATAAAAACAGTCATGATTCCAAGAGGATACCGTCAAATTCTATTAGATCTATGAGTAAGATCGGTGTAGTTTTGAGAGAACTATCTGCATCCAATCTTTAACCAGTTATACCACTTCTTGTAACAGAACCTCCTATAAGATTTTACCACGTCTCTCTCTTTAGATATATCGAAAAAACAAATACCATCTGCTTGATGATATCGAGCATATTACATATACACATATCGCTCCATTGGAGCCCGTGGCCAGTGCTCGAAGTCGCTAGCACAGATCTGCATAAAGTTTTATCAACTGTGCTGGACGAAGACCATGTCCAACAGACTATCAATCACAAAAGAGGATTCCTGTATTGTTTCTTCATAAGCAGTTTAATACATTGTTTTTTTGGCTGTAACACATCCAAGCATTGTCCTTTGGTCTAACAGAAACCTGGGGTTGGTAGAAAGAAAACACAGAGTCGATGTTTCTCATTGACAAAGATGTGAAAGACATCGCAACATATGGAAACTGGAAGAGTTGCGGCATTGTAGAGGGTTTTCGACAGCTGTCTGAAGGTGATGACCTATACAGTTAATCAGCGACGGGGCAGCGGATGTCTCAGTGTTCTGTTTCGACGAACATTGTTTTCTCACTTTGCAGTCATGTACATGATTACTGCTCCAGTGTTCACCATTGCCTGAAGGTGCCATTCACAACATGTGTGAGGTAGTAGAAATAAAGAGAGATACTTACCTTATTGGTGAAAAAAATAAAAATTTGTGGAGGACATCGCAGCATATGGAAATAGGACGAGTCTGCAGCATTGAGGAACGCTTCCAAACAACTGTCTGAAGCTGATAACCTCTACATTTAATTCCATGTTCCACAGTGACAAGTAGCACATATCCAGTGTTCCGCCAAGACTCCCTCCATCTCAACCAAGTCGTATCAGTCAATCATTATGCGGTAATCAACAGCCCCTTGCCAGCAAACAAAGGATGTTTGTCTCAGATTTTTTTCTCCCCCACAGCTGCGATCTGGTCCTCAACACCTGCACCAAGCCCGACTAATGTCTTGTTCTGTACTGTCCATAAGAATAATACTCACGAAGGACTGTCTCCATCCTTCCGACGGACATCTAGCACACAAAATAGTGCCGGATGCTATGGTTTGTTGTTATCACTGGAGAATCTAGGCAGTATTGTGCCGAAATATCGGTGATATAACTTGCATCGAAGATGTTATGCTCTTCAGCAGGATGAATGTAAATGTGCTTACAGCCCCTACAGAAGCGTTTTGCGAAGAGTTTTTAGCTGTTTGTGGGGCTATAGCACTGTCGAAAATAACGCACCAGCGGTTGAAATCGAAACTTTGCGATTGGTAATACGCATGCATAATTTTATATGTGTGGAGCTGTCAGCGGCGGACGGCTGCAGTTCACATGCATAACTTGCTAAATGTTTCTCTATAAACTACGTTGCCGGGAGTGCGCTCTCTGTAGGTACAGGGTGGAGGGGAAACCCTCATGGTCCAGGATGCTAAGTGCAGTTGACACACTGTCAAGTAACAAACAACTTATTATTAAGATAAAAAATACTCGAAATCTACAGTTCGTAGATGTCCTGACATGGTTGTGGGGACATATCAGACTTGGAAGATGTAAACAAAAGTAGCGAACCTAATCTGGTAAGCAATAATAGCATATACTTACGGGAAAGAAATTAGAGCATCAGCGAAAATCAACTCCATACACACGTCAACTCCCTGTTGCAGATCCCTACACGGTAGAGTGGTAGTCTGATGAAAATGTAGAACTGTGCCAGACACTGAGTTTCCATCAAGTGTGTCGCTACATGAGTCTGCAGACAAGCTCTGTGGCGTGCTGTAGCAGAACACCGATTTGTTTCCAGACTACGAGTTTCTAATCTGCACCACTCGTTGAGTCTCATCTACGTAAGAGGCGAGTGTTAGTTTACTTTTCATGACCTTCCTATCCAAAATGCATGCATGTTGATCATCGGCAAAATGGAAATTCTTAAGATTTTTTAATAGGCTGATGTATAGGACAGGCAAATACCCTCGTATAAAATCAAATAACGAGTAGGTATTCCAGCAATATTACCATATACATAAGAAGAAATATCAAAAAATAAGAAAAATGACATAACTTGTATAAAAATCGAGGAAAACCTGGTATAATTACGAAAAACTGATGGGAAATAGTAAAAATGAGGGAAATACGACGAAATATGTAAAATAGCGAAAAAACTTACAAAATTACTTAAATTAAGTGAGAATACATAAAATTAGAGGGGAGACGTCAGCACAGCCCTGGGACAAAGAAATTCCCACCAAAATTCGAAATTCCCGCCAAAATTATAAATTCCTATGCATAGGGTAGGTGAGCGAAAGGGAGGGGGAGGGTAGGGGGGAGGGGGATAGGACCCACCCTCAGACAGAGAGAAATGCATGACGTCATCTTGGGGTGGGGGTGGATGTGGTTGGGAGTAATTGATTGATCAATTTAATTATTTTTCATATCAATTTGATATCATAATTGCGTTCATGTAGCCATCTCCCTACTACTACCTATGTCGATGGAGAATGCGTAGGTCGCCTGTCTCATTCTACTTCTTCATGCGATTGTGCGCAGCTAACGTGCGCATCAAATGCGACAACAGCAAGAACATCAATTTCCCCTTCTTGTGTCCTCATTTGTTTCCTTCTGTTACGTTGTCTAGGTGTTACACAACCACTTTAAAGTAACTGATTGAAGAGGTTAATAAATAACTACCGAGATGGTGGAAGTTTTTTGGGATATCTTGCCACATAGACTGTACAAGAACGAACTGCATTCTTCCTGCCTCTCCGTGCTCCATGAGGATATCAGCTTTTTGTGCACTGGTAAATGGCCGGCCGCAGTGGTCTCGCGGTTCTAGGCGCGCAGTCCAGCACCGTGCGACTGCTACGGTCGCAGGTTCGAATCCTGCCTCGGGCATGGATGTGTGTGATGTTCCTAGGTTAGTTAGGTTTAAGTAGTTCTAAGTTCTAGGGGACTAATGACCACAGCAGTTGAGTCCCATAGTGCTCAGAGCCATTTGAACCATTTTTTTGCACTGGTAAATGCCGTAGCCCGCTCACAACATACTGCTCTGACTGTTACACACTAACTGACTAGGAAGTCTCAATGCTCTGAAGAAACACAGAAGTGTACTGCAGACATAACAACATCGTACCTAGCAACTACACAGGCTGAATAGCATAAACAAGTGCTGTGTGGAAACTTTTCAAAATGATGTATCTAGTAAACGAGTAACACTACAATCCTGCAACAAACATCACTGACATTCTAATGTACCCTATTTTTAGTCTGTTAATGTCAATAGACACTATTCCATTTAAAAAGTGTATTTTTGCACAAAAATAATTTTCTAAGTATTATTACAATCTGTTGATTGACTAACAATACGGGCCCCTGATTACCAACCCATTTTGTGAAAACCACACGTTAGTAGCACATTCCATTAGCACAATATTTGCGGTTAAAGTTTTAGATGTTTCATCCTGTATATACAGGGTGGGAAAATAAAAGTGGCTCAGAGGACAGAGTTCCAGGTTACAAGGAAACACAGCTGAGGAAAGGAAATGGAGTACTATCCTGATTATATTATATGCTGAAAGTGACCATCATTTATCACTTAACACTTCTAGGTCCTGGTCAGCAAGTTGCTGAAGGCGGATCGAAGTTGGACAGCTAGAATTGCTGCAGTCTCATCCGCAATGTTATGCTGCAGTTCTTGAAGACTATGACAGTTGTAGCGGTACGTCTTGGATTTGAGGGTTCCCCATATAAAGCAATCGCACACTGACAGATCAGGTGACCTGGGTGGCCAACTAGGGCGGTAACCAGTCTGACATCTCCTAACAATTCTGTCAGACGTGAAGATCGTGTAAATGTGCTCCAAAGTTAGTCCGTCTGTGTGGGCATTGCTCCATCCTAATGGAAGTTACTGGAGGTCTTTCCCTTGTCCATTAATGCTGCCACAAATGGTTTCAAAATGTTGGCAATGTAACGCGCCGAAGTAAGCGTCTAATAGAGGAAGATTGGAGTAATAGCGTGATGATGCGGCCAGCAGAGACTGCACACTAAACACCGATCTTCTGATTATGCAGTGGTGTTTCGGGGAAGTTATGCGGATTTTGCGCTCCGCAGAACCTGTGTTTCTGTGAGTAGTGAGTTGACATAGCCACTCAGTCACCCGACTTAAATAACAGATCCATGTCCAAGCCATTCATTGTTATCTCAGTGGACGGCCACTCACAAAACTGGAGGCGCTGAGGAGCATCTGCTGATTTCAATGCGTGAACAACAGACATTCTGCAGGGATGCACATGCAGGTCCAGGCGGAGTACACGAATTACACACCCATTGAAACCAGTTTCTTTGGATTTAACTGCACCACTTCCCACAGCTCGAGGAGGGTGCAAGTATATATTGGCAGTTTACGATGTGTTTTCTAAGTATCTAAAGAGGCATCCGCTCAAATGTTCCACAACTACAGCCATTGTTAACAGGTTAGAAAAGATTATATACCTATAATGCTTCATATTTTACGAGTTCCGCGTCATCGACGTGATGTGTCGGTCTCTAGCGACAGGCGTCGGGTTGATTTAGTAGGGCTCTGAAGCAGTTTCTGGCGAACTGTAGCAACATTTTCTGGTTTGCAGGCACGTTTCGGAATGTTTTTTGACTTTTCAAACCAGATCCTGTCTGACGCCATTTCCGGACTTAGTGTTGCATGCCACCTTTTGCTGGCACTTTGACACCATTCAACTTCTCAGTAAACAACTGACCACATCGTTTCCACAACTCTGTTGTCACGTAACTTTCCACAACGAACACCTGCTGCACCACTGACTGCCATCGTCGCCTTTACACTACTCCACCCACACTGACAAGAGCCCGCACTACGCACTGAACCGGTGGGGATCATGTGGCTGGTGTACACGTGGTGTGGACGTCAGGGGTGTGGTTATACGCATATATTCACGTCCAGTCGTATCCATTCGTCCAGGCCCTTTTTATTATTAATGGCTTGTACAATATTTTTTATTCTTAATGGTTTGTACAATAAAGAACATTAAGTTGTAAATATTTCTTTAAGAAAAGCTGGTAACTGAAACCTATTTTAAAGAGCGTAAATGACTAAAAGAATTATACTGGTCTGAGGGAATGGAAAAGAACATTAAGTTGTAAATGTTTTTTTAAGAAAAGCTGGTAACTGAAACCTATTTTAAAGAGCGTAAGTGACTAACAGAATTATACTGGTCTGAGGGAACGGAAAAGAACATTAAGTTGTAAATGTTTCTTTAAGAAAAGCTGGTAACTGAAACCTATTTTAAAGAGCGTAAATGACTAACAAAATTATACTGGTCTGAGGGAACGAATTTTAGCCTTAATGATTAAAGAAAGATGTTCCGTGCGGAGGGTTAAGATGATCATAAACTTGATTATTTCAATAGCAAAACACTGTATAGCACAAATGCGGTTAACCAGACATTACACAGCCCAACCAGCTATATAGCAAGTCGTATTTTCGATTTTTGTGTGGTAAAGCCACAATATTTTTCGATGAATATGACCTATAAATACGATGAGACCTTCCTCATACGGACGAGGAGGAGCCAAAAAAAAAAAAAAAAATTCAAATTGCTGTGAGCACTATGGAACTTAACATCTGTGGTCATCAGTCCCCTAGAACTTAGAACCACTTAAACCTAACTAACCTAAGGACATCACACACATCCATGCCCGAGGCAGGATTCGAACCTGCGACCGCAGCAGTCGCGCGGTTCCGGACTGAGCGCCTTAACCGCGAGACCACCGCGGCCGGCGAGGAGGAGTCATGTCCACACGAATCAGACTGTACATGTGAGTGCCTCATGTAAAGTAAATAACGTAAAGAGGAACATTCGGATGCGTTGCACAAACAGAAAATTATAGTCACTTCTATATATTACAAATTTACGCTTCCAATAAAGCGGAGAGTCAAATGCAGTGTGACAACCGATATTAATTAAGACTGCCAGTCTGTAAACGCATCGGAAATTAAAACTCGAGACTATATGTCTAGTTTTCATCGGAATATAGCGAATCGCAGAAACAACTGATTCCATACTTGCAACCCATCTGGTGCCTACGTCCGAGTGTGCAAGCTGAATCAATACCTACTGCAGCTCATTATTAAATGTTATTGGCCATGCCTGATGCAGCCTCACACATATAAAAGTTTAGTTATATTGTGGCATTGCGTCCGGGCCACTTATCTGCCTTTATTTCATTACGTTTTTTTGTTACCCTTTAACGCACTGTATAGAAAGATTCACATTGCTGCAAGATAGCAAGGGTTGTGGCTGTCACACGACGCGACAGATGGTCTCAGAGCGTGAAAATACGATTCTTGGCTCCAAGAGATGTACACTTCATATTTTGTAACAACTCGTTGATTATTAAGTCCGCCTCAGCAGCTGCGTGCTTAGTGTGGATGGACTGCCATGCGGAGGACCCGGGTTCGATTCCCGGTACTGTCAAGGGTTTTTTCTCGGTGGGAGTACTGTTAAAGTTGCACTCGGCTTCGTGATTCCAACTGAGGAGCTATCTGACAGAGCAGTAGAGCCTCCACAGCCTGGAAATTCTGCAAAGCGGCCGGTAGAGCGACGTGCTGGCTATGTCTCTCCAAACCGCATTCACATGAACCTCCCTCGAGCTCTCACGGCCTGGCGAGGAGATCGTTTGAATGTTAACATTAATCTCCAAGCGTGCTTCTGACGTTACTTGCACTGATAACTTGTTTAAAATAATTTCAACAACTCAGAATTAATTACAAATTTCATATAGTATTGATGGTCATTGGTAGATAACAAGAACCAATCACATGTTCGCATGAGCGGGCAAGCGCACAACTTGTAAGATACCTCATTTTTAGTCTACGATCGGTTTACATGGAGGAAACAAATGATTTAGTGTGTGAAGTGCCATTTCGCTTAAGGACGGATCGAATTGTTAAAAATTGCCTCGGAAGACGTATACAGTTAAGATGCTTGTATTAAAATGCGAGCCGGCCGGTGTGGTCGAGCGGTTCTAGGCGCTACAGTCTGGAACCGAGCGACCGCTACGGTCGCAGGTTCGAATCCTGCCTCGGGCATGGCTGTGTGTGTGATATCCTTAGGTTAGTTAGGTTTAAGTAGTTCTAAGTACTAGGGGACTGGTGACCTTAGCAGTTAAGTCCCATAGTGCTCAGACCCATTTTAAAATGCGATCTCATGTGAATTCTAAGATCGTGTGGCTCGTTTTGTTGTGAAACTTTACCGTGCTCTGGAAATGATTAGTATTCGGAAATAATGTTATGAGTATTAATTATGGACTGGCTTTCGGAATCGTTTTCTTGACTTTGCGTTTGTATGAGTAAAAGAAAATCAAGTGGCATACTAATACTCCGTAATTTTGTTTTCTGGCAGTACTGAGATTTTTCCCATCTGGCACCTCGCTATGCACTGTTTATTGTATGTACGTTATTGTAAGAAAGTTGTCTTCAGTTGTCCTACGAAGAGTGGGCGCGGATGTTACGTTCAGAAAAGCATCCTGTTTTTTTGCACCTGACATATCTTTTTGGTGGGAAGTGGCTGTCTTCCAGAGCCCACCGTGTATCATTTGTGGATTACAGTTCGCATTTGCCGTGAGACTGTTAATAGTTTGAACACTGAATAGCGTAATTAGTATTTCTTGGTATTATCGACAACTCCAATATATCCGTTACACTTGTCGTCTCTTGGCGTGGGGTAAATGCCGTTAAACATCGGTGAAACTACACTCCTGGAAATTGAAATAAGAACACCGTGAATTCTTTGTCCCAGGAAGGGGAAACTTTATTGACACATTCCTGGGGTCAGATACATCACATGATCACACTGACAGAACCACAGGCACATAGACACAGGCAACAGAGCATGCACAATGTCGGCACTAGTACAGTGTATATCCACCTTTCGCAGCAATGCAGGCTGCTATTCTCCCAAGGAGACGATCGTAGAGATGCTGGATGTAGTCCTGTGGAACGGCTTGCCATGCCATTTCCACCTGGCGCCTCAGTTGGGCCAGCGTTCGTGCTGGACGTGTAGACCGCGTGAGACGACGCTTCATCCAGTCCCAAACGTGCTCAATGGGGGACAGATCCGGAGATCTTGCTGGCCAGGGTAGTTGACTTACACCTTCTAGAGCACGTTGGGTGGCACGGGATACATGCGGACGTGCATTGTCCTGTTGGAACAGCATGTTCCCTTGCCGGTCTAGGAATGGTAGAACGATGGGTTCGATTACGGTTTGGATGTACCGTGCACTATTCAGTGTCCCCTCGACGATCACCAGAGGTGTACGGCCAGTGTAGGAGATCGCTCCCCACACCATGATGCCGGGTGTTGGCCCTGTGTGCCTCGGTCGTATGCAGTCCTGATTGTGGCGCTCACCTGCACGGCGCCAAACACGCATACGACCATCATTGGCACCAAGGTAGAAGCGACTCTCATCGCTGAAGACGACACGTCTCCATTCGTCCCTCCATTCACGCCTGTCACGACACCTCTGGAGGCGGGCTGCACGATGTTGGGGCGTGAGCGGAAGACGGCCTAACGGTGTGCGGGACCGTAGCCCAGCTTCATGGAGACGATTGCGAATGGTCCTCGCCGATACGCCAGGAGCAACAGTGTCCCTAATTTGCTGGGAAGTGGCGGTGCGGTCCGCTACGGCACTGCGTAGGATCCTACGGTCTTGGCGTGCATCCGTGCGTCGCTGCGGTCTGGTCACAGGTCGACGGGCACGTGCACCTTCCGCCGACCACTGGGGACAACATCGATGTACTGTGGAGACCTCACGCCCCACGTGTTGAGCAATTCGGCGGTACGTCCACCCGGCCTGCCGCATGCCCACTATACGCCCTCGCTCAAAGTCCGTCAACTGCACATACGGTTCACGTCCACGCTGTCGCGGCATGCTGCCAGTGTTAAAGACTGCGATGGAGCTCCGTATGCCACGGCAAACTGGCTGACACTGACGGCGGCGGTGCACAAATGCTGCGGAGCTAGCGCCATTCGACGGCCAACACCGCGGTTCCTGGTGTGACCGCTGTGCCGTGCGTGTGATCATTGCTTGTACAGCCCTCTCGCAGTGTCCGGAGCAAGTATGGTGGGTCTGACACACCGGTGTCAATGTGTTCTTTTTTCCATTTCCAGGAGTGTAAATGAAATCTCGTATGGCCATGGCCACTTCGGGGACTTGCCTTTCGATGGGGACGATATGATGATGAAGACAACACAACACCCAGTCCCTGAGTGGAGGAAATCTCCGACCCAGCAGGGAATCGAACCCGGGACCCTTTGCACAGCATTCGGCAGCGCTAACCACTCAGCTATCGAGGTTAATTTTAATGGACTGCATTTGCTCTTAGATTATTTGTTACACTAGGCATCCACAACTGGGGGAATGGCCAGTAAACGTTGCGTGATCAACGTGATGGGAAATGTTCTTGGACAGTGAACACTGCGGATTGGAAATCACTCGTGAACTTTGAAAAACAGTGATCAGACAGTAATTAGATGAAGTGGGAGGAATCTTGAGCTCTACATATTTGGAGGGAACTGAGAGTTTTTGAAATTTTCTGGGGATTGTGGTATGTTATAATCAGTGACTATAAAGAGTCCGGCGTAAATATTGATAGGCGTGATACTATTTGTTACAAAACATTAGGAGAGAAAATCACTCTCGAATTGTTCTTATAAAACGGATTTCATGAACAGTGATTATAGAGAGTCGTTTTAAAGAACAGATAGAGAGAATTTTTTGGCGGACAGACGATAAGTTAAGGACCTTTCAAAGAACTGAAGTGACTGTAACAAATATTTCATGAAACAACGTGTTAGGATTGTTGTTGAGGAACTTTGCAGGCATAAAGTACTGAGAATTGATGTTTATTGCCTCGATATTAATCTGATGGCGGCGTGTAAGTCGCAAGTGGGAGTTGGGCTAGTGTAGAGGATGTGACCCTCGGACTGCGTGCGCCACTTGAGTGCGGCCATGACAGACGTGGTGCCGGCGACTAGAGGTGACATGGCGGGCAAATGCAGATTGGCGGAAGCGGCTTCTATTTGACGCCATTGGCGGCACGTGGCAGAGGACTACCGGCGACTGACGGGTATCTGGCCCCGTGACAGCCTGGTGCCTGCCCCTGGCTTGCCAGTCAATATGTAAACTGTGCTTATTAAGCAAAGGAATATTTGTTGCAGTTTTGCGAAAAGTCATCGTACACTTTTGCAACTTATAATGTTGTCTCTGTCGGTCCATTACGGCCAGGGGACATCGGCTGGTACGTACTTCTCTATTCAATAAACTTTACCAACAGCCGTATACTTTAGGTTATTTTATTTTATTTCGAACGCTACCAGTTTCGACAATTCATTTTGCCATCTTCAGACCCCTGCATAATAAAGGAGTATACATGTAGTAATATAAGGGTGTACCAGTCAAGTTTACAACTGACAGGTAATCATAATATCACTTAAACTTAAAAATAATAGAAGTATTAGCGTTAAATCTAATCTATATATATACATCCAGCACAATAGACAGAAACATGTGTACATATTTGTTAGTAGCATTAAACCAAACCTCTCTGTATACCTAGCACAATAGACAAAAACATGTGTACACATTTGTTGGTCATAAAAGTATTTTACATCGCAGATTTACTGACGAACGTGTAAATTCATTAAAAAGATCAACACTAGACAGCGTACAATCATGAGCTCGGCAAAAACAAAGTTCTTCATGTTTTAAAAATTAAATCCCATAAAATTCTTTTAGACGAGGAACCTCCTGGACCGGGCAGGGTGGCCGAGCTGTTCTAGGCGCTACAGTCTGGAACCGCGCGACCGCTACGGTCGCAGGTTCGAATCCTGCCTAGGGCATGGATGTGTGTGATGTCCTTAGGTTAGTTAGGTTTAATTAGTTCTAAGTTATAGGGGACTGATGACCTTAGAAGTTAAGTCCCATAGTGCTCAGAGCCATTTGAACCATTTTTGAACCTCCTGGTGTATATAAGTCCCGTCTCAATCTTCATTTAAAGTAAAATGTCACGTACTATGGTATGAATTACAATAGTCTGCATATTTACAGCCTAGGCAATATCACGGATGGGAAGACAAGTAGTTGTCACAATATCAAAAATAACTTGACGCAAAACCTTACGGCAGTCGACATATGAAGAGAAAATAGCAGGCATACCGAACACTAAGAATATCCACAACTAACTTGTGGCCTAGGTTGTACAGTAAATCGGAATAAAAGGTGTGATTGGTTTTCTTTATATCACTTAACAGTTTGGCATTACCACAGTGAAACAAATAAGCAAGAAATGAAATCCTAGTTGAGCAAGGCGAGTCCTGTAAGTTCACAGCCGACCACTTCATACGATGTCACTGGAAGTATAAAGCAATCCTAACACGACCTAAAGACATAACAAGTTTTGTAGCGATAAGGAATGTGCGTACGGAAAAAAGTAAAAGGTAAATGAGTATGCGAAGACCACTATATTGTCGAAGTTGAAGCCCGTAAAACGAGTGCCGTCATCTATCTCCATGAATACCAAAACCCATCTGTAGTAAAAATATCATTGTATACTCCCTAAAATGTATGGAGAAGTAAGGACAACGCTGCCACGCTGATAAACTAATCGGGTCGTAACCATACTCATCAGGTGTAGTCAAGACATACCGAATTCCCACAAGTGAATTGGGGAATGTGTCAGTTTGGGTTCAAAAAGCTATTGGCATTATAAGGAAACATTAAAAGCTTCATAGTCCTAAGTGTGAAAGTAGCGTAAAAGATACCAATAAACTAAAAACATGGTCACTAATAAACATATTCTGTCTACCAAGGGAGTAGACTGCTATAAGACGAATACAAAGTTTAGCAGAAAACAAGATCTACGAGTTCATACGAAAGTGAGATAGTAAGTTTCAGGTAAACAATCAGTGCGTTATAGTAAGGTTGAAAAATTATATTCATGCTAAGAATTTTACACAACAAAATATATAGGAAAAGAACTGTATATAGTCGGAAACATAATGGTGAAACATGTAAGGGCGTAAATAAGGTAGTGGTGTAGAAATATTGCTAAGCAAAAGTTTCACGTATTATCCAAAGAAAAGTCCCCAAAAGTAACAACATGAAATTTACTACAATGAGCCCCAAGAATTACATACGACTAGGCCCTGGCGTGCCAAAATCAGTAGGGCCTGTGCTAGCTGAAATGGTACTGTAGTTATGACAGAGATCGTCCCACTGGAATACAGTGAGCCGCTACAAAACTACATGTCTCACTCAACGATCCGACCATATCACGGTGAAACTCCTCGAAAACCTAGAATCGGCGAACATGTATCGTCAAAGAAATGATTAGTGACAGCTATCTAAGTATTCACAACCGAAATGATGACCTCACCACGCCCTATTATCTGTCAAATCGATCTCTCATATGACAAGCACTTCTGTAATACAGTCCCACTGGACTACTGATAGGAAAACCATTAACAAAGACAATCTTTACTAAAAGGAACATCCTATGCTAACCAATGAATGTAAAATGCTTAACAAAGACCTATTATCCCTCAAGTTAATACTACTTCGACACAGGAATGCGGTAGTTCTAAGTGAACCCAAATGTATTGGTCCATTGCATGCAATAAAAACACAAAAATGATCCACTTTTACTGAAGTCGATCCAGGAAAATACATAAACATCAAAATACGGTAACACTACTGTTGATACCGAAAACAAATCGGAATATCAGTAAAACCTAACAATAACTCTTCAGCTGTCATCTTATACCACTTGACGGGAGTTGAAATATCAATGTTAACACGTGTTACATGTAGATAGATTGATCTCTATGAAAAGAGAGAGAAAGATCGTAATGTAAATACTACGTCACACATCTACCCAATGTAATCGATGGAGAACTGAAACAGTAGTAACACAGTAAATATTCTACAAGAAGCTGTATCAAGTGACGTATCATAAAGGAATCTTATCTCTATCAAGACGTGTACACTAATGACGTAAGTACGATACCTCAACCTAACCATATCGCTCCAGTGAGGCTACATTGGTGCAATGCTACTACAATCCCATTAAGAATCTTTAACATTGTGCAGCCCCGTCAGAAACTGTGGTAATTGAACATGTAACACGTCAGCTTCAGTTGCAAAAAGAAACCAAACTCTACCCAGGTTCCAGCCAAAATAATTTGGCCTTCTTCAGAAACGAGTGACACTAAACTACTGCATGCCAAAGTTTGACCATGTCAAATATAAAACTGTAGCACCGTAATAACTAGTCATAATCTACATTACTTGGGCTGAAGAGAAACAACAGGCCCCACTGCGCGGACGAGGTCGGTAGGCCGCTAGAGCTGTTCGTAATGCACGGCCTGTGGCGGAGTGGTTAAACGTATAATACCATCTCTGTAATGCACTGGCCTGCACAGAGTCTTGACCTGTACCCTATATAACACCTTTGGGATGTTTTGGAGTGCCGACTTCGTGCCAGGCTTCACCGACCGACATCGATACCTCTCCTCAGTGCAGCACTCCGTGAACAATGGACTGCCATTCCATAACAAACGTTCCAGCACCTGATTGATGCCTGCGAGAGTGGAAGCTGTCATCATGGATAAGGGTAGGATAACACCATACTGAATTCCAGCATTACCGATGGAGGGCGCCACGAACTTGTAAGTTATTTTCAGCCAGATGTCCGGATACTTTTGATCACATAGTGTACGTTACATAGACAAATCAATCTCTTGTAACCTAGTCATCGCATAAAATTCTTGCACCGCTGATTAGACCTCTGCAGCCACCTGCTTATACTGAGATAAATTCTTTGTTCTACTGGTTCCCGGCAACATTCTAGGAGTCTCAAAACAGTTAACCGAAAGTATAGTTGTTCAAAAGCAGAACAGTTAAACAGTAAAACTGAATGAATCACTGCAAATTGCACCATACATTTTATTTCCACTTTAAAAAGTCTCGCAAATTCTCTTTCTTCGGCTATCATCTCTGCACGTTGGCTCTGCTGTTAGCCCCATAACGCAAACGAATACCGTCTCTGGTAATAAACACATTATCATTCGAAAATCGATGTAGCTCTGCAGCGGAAAAAGGTAAAGCATCTACAATTTCACATCAAATCTACCTACTGAAGCCCGCATCTCGTGGTCGTGCGGTAGCGTTTTCGCTTCCCGCGCCCGGGTTCCCGGGTTCGATTCCCGGCGGGGTCGGGGATTTTCTCTGCCTCGTGATGGCTGGGTGTTGTGTGTTGTCCTTAGGTTAGTTAGGTTTAAGTAGTTCTAAGTTCAAGGGGACTGATGACCATAGATGTTAAGTTCCATAGTGCTCAGAGCCATTTGAACCTACCTACTGAAAAACAACTTTGCCGATCACTATGGATCGTATTACATGTTAAGAACATGTAATCCTCCGCCTATGTTTCCTACAGGACGTCACGAAAAAGTCTTCTGCCCTCTAGTAGAAGCCACGCACAGCCACCCGATTTCCTGAATACCAAGCAATTCTACGAAACTTATTATGTTTTCGTAGCGGGCAATGAGCCCTACAGCTATTGTGTGGTACGATTTCAGCTCAGTTACGGGCATTCCTGTTGTTACTGCTACTCTCCCACTAATAGAAAATTTGTATACCACGTTGCTTCCTACTAGAAGTTCTCTTTTTACACGCTAGTGTTCAGGAAAGTTCTACTGAGACAATGGGAAACCCTGTGACAAGCAGGCCAACACATTAATTTCGGCAAGAGGATTGCCAGAGTAGTGGGATCTTACACACAGCCAAATACATTGAGCTTACACAAAACTAGCTCACCATTGCTGACAATGCTAGCATCTCAGGAGGACTTGTTTTGGGCACGTCTGCCGGAAATTGAGCAGAAGCGTGCACTCGTTTCTGTGACAAATTTCCATTCAAACTAAAGCGGTCCTGACACACACTGAAGTCGTTTGTAGCCAGAAGCCTCATTGAGCAAATAGGCAACACGCAGCCTAAATACATACATTTTCTTAAAAGAGTATTTGTATCTGTTTTTGTTTTTCTGCTTGCAGTCGAACACGTTATGATACACGTGTCCTCCTCGTTCGCAAGAGTAGTTCGATGCATCTGTCACGCTTATCTGGAAATTGTGTTTTTACTTCTGTGTTACCCATGACCGTATTTCAGTCGTGCAGCCTTTTTGGAACAACTATGAAGGTAACGGGAATAAAACACAGGCTATTCACAACTTTACAGAGACTAGACTGCGTTTATAAAGAGTCGAAAGACATGAAAGAGAAGCAATAGCTGACAAGGAAGGGAGGCAGGGTTGTAGCCTGTCCTCGATGTTATTCAATATGTACAGTTGAATGGAATGGACAGCGTCTTGAAAAGAGATTATAGGACGAACGTCAACAGAGTAAAACAAGAGTAGTGAAATGTAGTCGAATTAAATCAGACGATTCTGAGGGAATCGGATTAGGAAATGAGACACTACTTTTAGTAGGTATTTGTGCACAAAAATAAGTGACGATGGCCGAAGTACCGAGGATATAAAATGCAGACTACCAGTTGAAAGAAAATGAGAAACTTGTTAACATCAAATATAAATTTAAACGTTAGGAAGTCTTTCCTTAGGATATTTCTATGGAATGTAGCCTTGTAGGGAAGTGAAACGTGAACGGCAGACATTTCAGACGAGAACAGAATATAAGCTTTTGAAATGTGGTGCTACAGAAAAATACTGACGATTAGATGGGTAGATCGAGTAGCTAATGAAAAGGTGTTGAAACGAATTGCGGAGGAAACTGAAATTTATAACTCGACATGACTAAAACGAAATTGATAGGACACACCCCGACACATCAAGAAATCGGCACTTTGGTTATGGAGGCAACCGTAGGAGGTACAAACCGGCGAAGGAGATGACTGTAGTAAGCAGGTTCAATAGTTACGCAGAGATGAAGTGGACAGAGTGATCTAGAGAGCTGTATCGAACCAGTCTTAGAACAGATTACAATAACTTTAACTGTGTGGGTATTGCCGGATTAGTAGGTGAAGTAGTTTCCTTTATCAACTGTTGGATTTTATTAAGTGGGTCACAGTATTCTTCTCTTTTACCTGTAATATACAATTATGTGCCAGCATTTCTTTGTAATACCGCTATCGATAACCAGCTCTTTGTTTGGTAAGCTGGTCCACATTCTCGTTACCTGATACGTTACTATGTTATTTTAATTATATCATAATAACTTTCTTTGTCTTGTCTGTTATCCTCCACTGCAATTTATAAAAAGTAGTACATATCATGATTTTTCTCCTGATTTGGAATGAGTTTTAGTAGTATCAACGAGGATCAGGACCCTGATAACATGGCCATGTTATCTCCAATTTTCCGTTCTACGTTTGTAGGAGCTTTCAGTATTGCATCTAAGTCGGTTGTCGTTAGTTTCTAGGAATGCTGGATAATGACTTATCACCTATCTACAGTCTAGATCTATCAGAGGTCCTAGGTCAACCTGATACAATGACGCTCTCATCATCCAAGAGATTGCAGGACTGTGGTCCAATTATGGACGAGAGTATACATAAGCGATTTTCATTAAAGTCTTCCTACAAAAATAATTTAGGCTTTTATACAATGATTATTTGATTTTTTCGTTTCCAATAAAGTTGAATAATGACTTGTCACATAACTTCAGTCCAAATATATCACAGATGCTAGATAAGTCTGGTTCCATGAGTTAGTTTTCACCCAAAAATATGTCGGGATGGATTGAGGCAGCAGCGAATTGCGTTGTCCAAGTACCCCATGGACAGGCTCTAGAAATACATAAAGAGGAGCGAAATCAGTATAGTGTGAGATATAAAGTTGAATGCGTATGTAAGTGCGAGTTCAAGAAATAATTTATACTTGTGTGTGAGTCTCATCAGCCAGTTGCACACAACATTTATCTATTGTGCTTTCTTTCTCTTCCTAAAGCTCTGACCAAGTGCACTGGCGGGCGCCTGTAATGATGCTGAAGCCACACTTGGCGCCTAGTCTCGAGTAACACTCTCTTTGTAACCTCGAAAATGGCAACGCTGAGTGTTCATAGTTGCTTAGTTCGGGCGCCAGTAGGGCGTCAGTAGCGAGGGGATGGATAGCTTTTCGTGCAGTTCTTGCTTAACATTCCATACTGAATTACTGATTTCAGCAGTTTGGCTCGTAGTAAAAATGTGTATCTTGTGGCACTATTTATGCAATGTAGATATTGACTGGAAGTGCTTGTTAAATTGAAATAAGAAAACCAGAAAAAAAGAGAGATTTCTCGTGTGCCATCTGGGTCCGGTTTATAAACAACTCCAACAGGATGCACTTGGCAGCAGGAAGAATGCGACTCAAAAAGGAAACTGACTTTCGCCGGCAAAGCAAGTCTATACTACATAATATCTATCGATATTTAAAACATGTTGTAGACAATGGTGGTGAAGTGCTAGCTTAGCATCTAGATGCACGTTTATTAGGAAACATTTGTGGAAGGTAGACATAATCAATAGTGATGATTTCATGAAATGCAGTAGTATACTTCCGAAAAAACGACAGTGGTAAAAAAAAAAAAAAACTTGTTAGCGCACAGGCAGTTTGTGCTGCAGCTTGTGGCGTTGGTTTAAGAACTATCTAGCGTGTGTG
The DNA here is from genome assembly GCF_023897955.1 of Schistocerca gregaria. Classification (NCBI taxonomy): domain Eukaryota; kingdom Metazoa; phylum Arthropoda; class Insecta; order Orthoptera; family Acrididae; genus Schistocerca; species Schistocerca gregaria. The sequence goes on from NC_064931.1 coordinate 560,496,028, forward strand.
TTGCGAAGATAAATACCCACTCTCGATTCTCCCAGGAAAAATATTTTAAACAAAGTTTTTTAACGAAACAAAAAGAATTTGAGAAAGACATTGTCAGGTTGACCCATATAGATATCAGATTGGATTGAATGGAGAACTGGAGTGCACAATGATTTGAAAAACAAGGTAGGTCCTTACAGCAGTCTGTCACGTAGTTATCTAGTTTTATTTCAGCTCTAGAGTTCAGCTATCTTCTAGTTAACATCAGTGCACCTAGAATGTATCATATTAACTAATTATGCACTATCGCTAGCGTGCTGATTTGCTTGAAATTCCAGTAGTTACATTTTTTATCCTGATATGCGTTTTTGTCACTGATTTACGTACATTTACACTTTATATAAACATATATTACCTAACGTTGTGTGTGCTGTCCTTAGGTTCGTTAGGTTTAAGTAGTTCTAAGTTCTAGGGGACTGATGACGATAGATGTTAAGTCCCATAGTGCTCAGAGCAATTTGAACCATTTGAACTTAACGTTGTCAATAACAATTTTATGCAGGGCAGACAGCAAATAACGAATTGAATGACAGGGCTTTTAAAACGTTTTTAAATTCAATTAATGTACATGTACATTGCTTACATAAGGGTATGACTGACATAATCTAAATCAATATTTGACCGCAGAAGCGTAATTAAACTACCGGCCATTAAAATTGCTACACCACGAAGATTACGAGCTACAGACGAGAAATTTAACCGACAGGACGTAGATGCTGTGATATGCAAATGATTAGTTTTTCAGATCATTCACACAAAGTTGGCGCCTGGTGAAACGTTGTTGTGATGCCTTGTGTAAGGAGGAGAAATGCGTACCATCACGTTTTGCGACTTTTATAAAGCTCGGATTGTAGCCTATCGCGATTGCGGTTCATCGTATCGTGACATTGCTGCTCGCGTTGGTCGAGATCCAATGACTGTTTGCAGAATGTTGAATCGGTGGGTTCAGGAGGGTGACACGGAACGCCGTGCTGGATCCCGACGGCCTCGTATCACTAGCATTCGAGATGACAGGCATCTTATCCGCATGGCTGTAAGGGATCTTGTAGCCACGTCTCGATCCCTGAGTCAACAGACGGGGACGTTTCCAGGACAACAACCATTTGCACGAACAGTACGACGACGTTTGCAGCAGCATGGACTGTCAGCTCGGAGACCATGGCTGCGATTACCCTTGACCTTGCATCACAGACAGGAGCGCCTGCGAGGGTGTACTCAACGACGAACCTGTGTGCACGAATGCCAAAACGTCATTTTTTCGGATTAATCCAGGTTCTGTTTACAGCATCATGATGGTCGCATCCGTGTTTCGCGACATCGCGGTGAACGCACATTGGAAGCGTGTATTCGTCATCGCCATACTGGCGTATCACCTGGCGTGATGGTATGGGGCGCCACTGGTTACACGTCTCGGTCAGCTCTTGTTCGCATTGACGGCACTTTGAACAGTGGACGTTACATTTCAGATGTGTTACGACCCCGTGGCTCTACCCTTCATTCGGTCCCTGCGAATCCAAACATTTCAGCAGGATAACGCACGACCGCATGTTGCAGGTCCTGTACGGGCCTTTCAGGGTACAGAAAATGTTCGACTGCTGCCCTGGCCAGCACATTCTCCATATCTCTCACCAACTGATAACGTCTGGACAATGGTGGCCGAGCAACTGGCTCGTCACAATACGCCATGTACTACTCTTGATGAACTGTGGTATCATGTTGAAGCTGCATGGGCAGCTGTACCTGTACACGCCATCCAAGCTCTGTTTGACTCAATGCCCAGGCGTATCAAGGCCGTTATTACGGCCAGATGTGGTTGTTCTGGGTACTGATTTCTCAGGATCTATGCAACCAAATTGCGTGAAAATGTAATCACATGTCAGTGCTAGTATAATATATTTGTCAAATGAATACCCGTTTATCATCTGCATTTATTCTTGGTGTAGCAATTTTAACGGCCAGTGGTGTATATTGATTCTGACGAAAGCAGAAAAAGGGTAACAGAGGTGTAAGTGTTTGTGACTTAAGGTCTGGCAACAGCATACTAGCAGCCACCAGTCAATACGCTTGGCAATAGCTATAGGATTGTTTGAATCGTCATGACATGTCTTTAGGAGGGGACCTTACATCAACACTAGGCCGTACCGTCTACACCACGATAATCCACATCATGATAACGCAAATCAAGATGTCGACATCAAGGTGCTCAATGGCTGCAGCAACCTTACCCACACTGTCATCATACATGGGTGATGATAGTTCTAATAATAATTGTCAGCTAGCAGCAGCTTCTCCGCTTGTCCATTTAATGATGATGAGCACCATATATTTTGCACTGCATTAATGCCTTATTCAATGATTGAAGGTGCTCTTAGGGAAACTATATCGTTTTAAAAAATGGTTCAAATGGCTCTGAGCACTATGTGACTTAACATCTGAGGTCATCAGTCCCCTAGACTTAGGACTACTTAAACCTAACTAACCTAAGGACATCACACACATCCATGCCCTAGGCAGGATTCGAAACTGCGACCGTAGCAGCCGTGCGGTTCCGGACTGGAGCGCCTAGAACCGCTCGGTCACAGCGACCGGCTATATCATTTTCCCAAATACAGTCAGTTGTAGAGGTCCGATCCTTTTTCTAAACGTGTGGCAAGCCATTCTGGTAAGGGAACTTTCTAAGATCGTAAACTATTCGTGGTATCTTGCTGAGGGCTCACACATCTACTGAAACCTAATTTTGTTGCTCAGAGAAGTGCTGTTGTACGTATGTGGTGTGAAAATGGAGCGAAATTGTGGGGAATTTCAATTGCTCACTGATTTGGGAAATATATCCTGACTGTCATATAGGCCTGATACTCTGAAATGTCAGAAAGAAGTCCTTCGATAGCTCTTACTAGAGTCCTATATTCGGACATTCACTAACATGCGTTTGGTACATTAAATGAGGTCCTCCTATGTCCCTCTTCTAGAGGATATATCTAGAAAACGGGTCTTTGAACATGAAGTTCAAAATAACGACAACTTTTAATTTGCATGTTCACTTCTGGCTTGCGAGAGAAATTACCTAAAAATGCTTGGTGTAGTACCTCCCCCCATGAACCATGGACCTTGCCGTTGGTGGGGAGGCTTGCGTGCCTCAGCGATACAGATGGCCGTACCGTAGGTGCAGCCACAACGGAGGGGTATCTGTTGAGAGGCCAGACAAACGTGTGGTTCCTGAAGAGGGGCAGCAGCCTTTTCAGTAGTGGCAGGGGCAACAGTCTGGATGATTGACTGATCTGGCCTTGCAACATTAACCAAAACGGCTTTGCTGTGCTGGTACTGCGAACGGCTGAAAGCAAGGGGAAACTACAGCCGTAATTTTTCCCGAGGACATGCAGCTTTACTGTATGATTAAATGATGATGGCACCCTCTTGGGTAAAATATTCCGGAGGTAAAATAGTCTCCCATTCGGATCTCCGGGCGGGGACTACTCAGGAGGATGTCGTTATCAGGAGAAAGAAAACTGGCATTCTACGGATCGGAGCGTGGAATGTCAGATCCCTTAATCGGGCAGGTAGGTTAGAAAATTTAAAAAGGGAAATGGATAGATTAAAGTTAGATATAGTGGGAATTAGTGAGGTTCGGTGGCAGGAGGAACAAGACTTCTGGTCAGGTGACTACAGGGTTATAAACACAAAATCAAATAGGGGTAATGCAGGAGTAGGTTTAATAATGAATAGGAAAATAGGAATGCGGGTAAGCTACTACAAACAGCATAGTGAACGCATTATTGTGGCCAAGATAGATACGAAGCCCACACCTACTACAGTAGTACAAGTTTATATGCCAACTAGCTCTGCAGACGATGAAGAAATTGAAGAAATGTATGATGAAATAAAAGAAATTATTCAGATAGTGAAGGGAGACGAAAATTTAATAGTAATGGGTGACTGGAATTCGAGTGTAGGAAAAGGGAGAGAAGGAAACATAGTAGGTGAATATGGATTGGGGCTAAGAAATGAAAGAGGAAGCCGCCTAGTAGAATTTTGCACAGAGCACAACTTAATCATAGCTAACACTTGGTTTAAGAATCATGAAAGAAGGTTGTATACGTGGAAGAACCCTGGAGATACTAAAAGGTATCAGATAGATTATATAATGGTAAGACAGAGATTTAGGAACCAGGTTTTAAGTTGTAAGACATTTCCAGGGGCAGATGTGGACTCTGACCACAATCTATTGGTTATGACCTGTAGATTGAAACTGAAGAAACTGCAAAAATGTGAGAAATTAAGGAGATGGGACCTGGATAAACTGAAAGAACCAGAGGTAGTACAGAGTTTCAGAGAGAGCATAAGGGAACAATTGACAGGAATAGGGGAAAGAAATACAGTAGAAGAAGAATGGGTAGCTCTGAGGGATGTAGTAGTGAAGGCAGCAGAGGATAAAGTAGGTACAAAGACGAGGGCTGCTAGAAATCCTTGGGTAACAGAAGAAATATTGAATTTAATTGATGAAAGGAGAAAATATAAAAATGCAGTAAATGAAGCAGGCAAAAAGGAATACAAACGTCTCAAAAATGAGATCGACAGGAAGTGCAAAATGGCTAAACAGGGATGGCTAGAGGACAAATGTAAGGATGTAGAAGCTTATCTCACTAGGGGTAAGATAGATACTGCCTACAGGAAAATTAAAGAGACCTTTGGAGAGAAGAGAACCACGTGTATGAATATCAAGAGCTCAGATGGCAGCCCAGTTCTAAGCAAAGAAGGGAAGGCAGAAAGGTGGAAGGAGTATATAGAAGGCTTATACAAGGGCGATGTACTTGAGGACAATATTATGGAAATAGAAGAGGATGTAGATGAAGACGAAATGGGAGATACGATACTGCGTGAAGAGTTTGACAGAGCACTGAAAGACCTGAGTCGAAACAAGGCCCCCGGAGTAGACAACATTCCATTAGAACTACTGACGGCCTTGGGAGAGCCAGTCATGACAAAACTCTACCAGCTGGTGAGCAAGATGTATGAGACAGGCGAAATACCCTCAGACTTCAAGAAGAATATAATAATTCCAATCCCAAAGAAAGCAGGTGCTGACAGATGTGAAAATTACCGAACTATCAGTTTAATAAGCCACGGCTGCAAAATACTAACGCGAATTCTTTACAGACGAATGGAAAAACTGGTAGATGCAGACCTCGGGGAGGATCAGTTTGGATTCCGTCGAAATGTTGGAACACGTGAGGCAATACTGACCTTACGACTTATCTTACAAGAAAGATTAAGAAAAGGCAAACCTACGTTTCTAGCATTTGTAGACTTAGAGAAAGCTTTTGACAATGTTGACTGGAATACTCTTTTTCAAATTCTAAAGGTGGCAGGGGTAAAATACAGGGAGCGAAAGGCTATTTATAATTTGTACAGAAACCAGATGGCAGTAATAAGAGTCGAGGGGCATGAAAGGGAAGCTGTGGTTGGGAAAGGAGTGAGACAGGGTTGTAGCCTCTCCCCGATGTTATTCAATCTGTATATTGAGCAAGCAGTAAAGGAAACAAAAGAAAAATTTGGAGTAGGTATTAAAATTCATGGAGACGAAGTAAAAACTTTGAGGTTCGCCGATGACATTGTAATTCTGTCAGAGACGGCAAAGGACTTGGAAGAGCAGTTGAACGGAATGGACAGTGTCTTGAAAGGAGGATATAAGATGAACATTAACAAAAGCAAAACGAGGATAATGGAATGTAGTCAAATTAAATCGGCCGATGCTGAGGGAATTAGATTAGGAAATGAGACACTTAAAGTAGTAAAGGAGTTTTGCTATTTAGGAAGTAAAATAACTGATGATGGTCGAAGTAGAGAGGATATAAAATGTAGACTGGCAATGGGAAGGAAAGCGTTTCTGAAGAAGAGAAATTTGTTAACATCGAATATAGATTTATGTATCAGGAAGTCGTTTCTGAAAGTATTTGTTTGGAGTGTAGCCATGTATGGAAGTGAAACATGGACGATAACTAGTTTGGACAAGAAGAGAATAGAAGCTTTCGAAATGTGGTGCTACAGAAGAATACTGAAGATAAGGTGGATAGATCACGTAACTAATGAGGAGGTATTGAATAGGATTGGGGAGAAGAGAAGTTTGTGGCACAACTTGACTAGAAGAAGGGATCGGTTGGTAGGACATGTTTTGAGGCATCAAGGGATCACAAATTTAGCATTGGAGGGCAGCGTGGAGGGTAAAAATCGTAGAGGGAGACCGAGAGATGAGTACACTAAGCAGATTCAGAAGGATGTAGGTTGCAGTAGGTACTGGGAGATGAAGCAGCTTGCACAGGATAGAGTAGCATGGAGAGCTGCATCAAACCAGTCTCAGGACTGAAGACAACAACAACAACAACAACATGAGACAGTACCAAATGGATCGTATTTGTGGGTATTATAATCAAGGTCGTATAGAATTTCCCATGAAACTCCAGGATATCACTAAATTTAAGATGGAGAATCCCCATATATCTATCCACAGAGACAGTCTGTATGAATGGAAGCCTGGTACACATTAAGTTGTTGGGCAGTTTCACTTCTCCCCTTCACTAATCCTAAGCAAATAGGGAGCATAGTGACGGATACAACGATTAGTGACTACACGGTCCCTGTAGTGAGACTGAATACTGGTAACATCCAAACTCACCAAAATAAATGCAAAATATGTCTATTTAAAAAATCAGATAACAATTCGCTTAATGCCATCCTAATAGTTTCCACTCTATCCGAACTAAGTATGTAAGTGTAGACCAGATGTAGCTTGAATTCAAAGGAATAGTATCGATAGTAAATGGGAGATTTATACCAAATAAATTAATAAGAGAGGAAACTGATCTCCCATGGTAAACAAAACATGTCAGAACACTGTCGCAGAAGCAACGAAAAAAGACCTGCAAAATTTAATAGATCGTAAAATCCCCGAGATTGGTGAAGTTTTACAGAAGTTCTAAATTTAACATGCATTTCAGTGTGAGACGCTTTTAATAGCTCCGAGAATGAAATTCTGTCTCGAAAACTGACAGAAAATCCAAAGCGATCCTGGTCGTATGAAAGTACATCAGCAGGAAGACACAATCAATACCTTCACTGCACGACAGCAATGGTACTGCTACCAATGACACTGGCACTAAAGTAGAGTTCCGAAAAACAGTTTTCCAAAATTACTTCAGCAAAGAAGACAAGTTAAACGGTCCAGAATTTGAATCAAGAACACTGTCAACATGAGTGAATCAAAGTAGATATCCTCAGTCTAGCAAAGCAACTCAAAATCACTTAATGAACCCAAGTCTTATAGTACAGATTGCATAGCCATTAGGTGCCTTCCAGACTATGCTGATGTAATAGCTCCACATTAAACAATCACGTACAACTGCTTACTCAATGGAAGATCCGTACCTAAAGACTCGGAAGTTACGGAGATCACACCAATACTCAAGAAAGGAAATAAAAGTAATCGTTGACTTACAGACCAAATACCTAGCGTCGATCTGAAGTAGCTTTTATTCGAACACTATGAATCACCTCAAAGAAAAAGATCTATTGACACATAGCTTGAACTTAGAAAATAACGCTTTTGTACAACAGGACTAGATCATTATTCTCATGTAGTTATGAGTGCTGTCGACAGTTGATCTCAGATTGAATACAGATTTGTAGATTTCCAGAAGGCTTTTCTTCTCTTCCTCACAGGCGGCTTCTAATCAAATGTTTGCTTATGGAGTCTCAGTTGTGTGTCTGGATTTGTGATTTTCTGCCAGAGATGTCACAGTTTGTAGCAATTGACAGAAACTCATTGAATAAAGCAGAAATGATATCTGCCGTTCCCCAGAGAACTGCTACAGGCCCTCTACTGTCTGTAATCTAAATAAATGATTTAGTAGAAAACCTGAACAGCCCTCGTAGATGGTTTGAAAATAATGTTGTCATTTACAGTCTAGTAAAGGCATCATAAAATAAAAACAAATTCAACAAATTTTTTAATGTTACGAAAAGATGAAGCCACACGTTATTCTGCCTGACTAGACAGCATACTATAGAAATTCTTCCAATCCATATGTGGCATACAGCTAACCAGTGTTTAACAGTATTGGTTAAAAACAGTCTTGGTTGCAATTTTAGTTTTTTTATTTTTCAACTACGCGTTTCGCCTTATTTAGGCATCTTCAGGTTAATCTACATAGAAACAGAGAACAAATACATCTATTTAAGAATCACGATCGCGTTGTGCAGACTTGGATAACCTAAAAGCACGTATAAACAGATCAAATACTGAAAGAGCAAATACCTTAATTTGGTATTTCTTAGAACGATCCTTTAGACAGTGTAGCCAAAGGGCATCGTCGAATACATCAAGCCAGCATCGCCTTCGTTAAACTCAGTAAAAAAAAAAAAACTAGAAATATAAAATAGTAAAAACAGATAAGAAAATTCACGAGTGATCGGGCACTCAGAGATGTAATCATATTGCCGAAGCCTTATGATAAGGCCTTACCTTTTCTTGATGGACGCGAGTGACTCCATGACCTGCATAACGCGTTCCCGTTCACAGGAGCGAGTAACAGAATAAGATAGAGCTCAGGTAGTAAGCATAATGCACCACAGCGTTAAGCACCACAGTGTTATATGGGGGGCCTCTTCATCTGAAATTACGGTCCTGTGTTTTTAATGTTCTCGTTCTAGTGGTATATGACACGTAAAATCTGTTTATGTACTGCACCTGTGTGTTGTATTACACACCCTGTTTCCTCATTTTAAATTTACCGCCTTCACTTGTATTTTACTTCGTCAAAATTTTAGGATAAGTTACTGCGCAGGTGTTGCTCCTAGTAATTCCATCTTCTTAATGTTTTATGTGCATTACATTTATAAAGTTTTAGTGGGCATGTATAGCCAGTTCACGATCTCTCTTACTTACCAACAGCTGCGTGGCAGCGCCACCTATGGAGGTGATTATGTATTAGGCTTCAGTACTGGCACACGACGCTGTGGTGCATTATGCTTACTACATGAGCCCCATCATATTCTGTTACTCGCTCCTGTGAACGGGAAGGCGTTTTGCAGGTCTTGGAGTCACTCGCGTCCATCAAGGAAAGGTAAGGCCGTACAATAAGGCTTCTGCAATATGATTATATTTCTGAGTGTCCGATCACTGGTGAATTTTCTTATCTGTTTTTACTATTTTATATTTCTAGTTTTTTTTTTTTTACTGAGGTTAACGAAGGCGATGTTGGCCTGATGTATTCGACTATGCCCTTTGGCTACACTGTCTAAAGGATTGTTCTAAGAAAAAACAAATTAAGGTATTTGCTCTTTCAGTATTTGATCTGTTTATATATGCTTTTAGGTTATCCAAGTCTGCACAACACGATCGTGATTCTTAAATAGATGTATTTGTTCTCTGTTTTCTATGTAGATCAATCTGAAGATGCCTAAATAAGGCGAAACGCGTAGTTGAAAAATAAAAAAACTAAAATTGCAACCAAGACTGTTTTTAACAAACAATTGAACAATTATTTAGACAAGATATCTGAATGGTGCAAAAAGTGGCTATGGATCCTAAATAACGAAAAGTGTGAGGTCATCCACAAGAGTTCTAAAGCGAAACCATTACATTTCCGTTACATGATAAATCATACAAATTCAAAGGGTATCAATACAACTATGTTCGTAGGGATTATCATTATGAACAATTTAAACTACAATGATCACATTTATAGTGTTGTGGAGAAGACGAACCAAAAAATGCATTTTATTTCCAGTACAGTTAAAAGATGCAACAAATCCACTTGTAGAATTCCACAACTAGATAAGATAATGGTGACAGGAACGACACAGCACTGTTTATACACTGCTTGACAATCGTTAAGAGCAGGCATTGTTGGACAGGAATTATTACAGGCAATGATAGACGACATGAAACACTGTTCATACCTAATAGAGGTGGAGTGCAATATTTATAACGGAAAATGGTAGAGATTTCACCACATGGGAAAGCACGATAACAGATATAAATAATGTTCATGTTTGACACAGGTCAAATTCAAAACATAAAGGTCGATATCGGACACTCAGATAGGAATATGCCCTCCTCGGGCATTAATGCACACTTTGCACCTGTTATTAATGCTGGGTACTAAACTGTTGAGGAGTCCTTGGCGGATACTGTCCCACTCCTCCCTCAAGGCGGTTTTCAGTTCTTGCGCAGTTCGGGGAGTTGGTGTTCATTGAGAAACACGTCTGCCAAGAGCATCCCAGGCATGCTCTATAGGGCTTATGTCCAGAGAGTACATAGGCCAGTCCATACGTTCACTATCTTCACTTTTCAGTGAATCCAACATTTCAGCTGTCCTCTGTGGGAGGGCATTGTCGTCCATAAACACACCCCTATACAGAAGGGTATGATCCAGAATAATCTCCTTGCAATGAACTGTGCTGTTACAGCACAGTGAATACACTTTATTTTCGATGCAAAGCACTTGCAAAACCCGCCAGACTGCTTGGCTGCCTTAGAGTGAACTGAGTTTTGATTGCAAAGATATTCTTCACAAGGACTCAGCTGATGCTTAGAGATGTTCCTCTCTCCTGGCATTCTCACAGAGCCACCGCCCTCTCCACAGTAGTGCAGAAGCTAACCGTGACACATCATTGTGTATTGATGCGCCAGCAATAAATACAGGCGAGGGTTTGGGGAGTTCTTGTAAATTTAGCGCAGCTATGGCTGGAAGGCAGTAGTTAAGGGACCGATTGGAACATCGGATGGCAGGCGCAGGCTATGTTGATATTTTGCAAAGGATTCTGCGAGGCAGGTTTACGACACTGCTCGTAGGCTAGAAGACAGATCCGGCGGGCACTGTATACAAATGTGAAGTAATCAGGGCAGCACAGGGCACCGACGTGCTGTGAACAACCCCTATGTTGCAGTTACAGCTGCGCGTAGGGACCAGTGTGTAGGGGCCGGAGCGGGCTGAGAAAAGCTGACACTTGTCCCCTGCAGAGTGACTACGTCAGAGGCGAAGGGAAAAGACGTATAAATAAGCGAGCCCAAAGCCTCAAATCGAGCAGTCATGTTGTCGCTTTGTCCACCTCTAGAACAGGAGAGAATGACGACTGTTTAAGTTCCAGGCCAACCACGACGACCTTTTGGTGGTGCATATCGGCGGCCAGCTGGCCCGCTGAAGCTACCTGCAACTTCCTCTGCATGGTCGTGTCATTGCAGTGGCAGGTTGCGTCGCACTTTGGAGCGAGAGTGTTGCTAGCCTCCGCTCTCTGGGTGGCATCGTCCGGCGGACTGCACGCTGCCGTACGCAGGGGCAGGCCCAGGATGCGAATTCGGGCCCGCCCGGGTACAGAGCTGTCTGTGAGCACTGAATGAGCATCCTTAGGTGGACTGCCGGAGCTGCCAAGACTCATTACACAGATAGCGGTCGGCTGCTTCCCGTTGGAGCTCTACATGGGGTCCACAAGTCACGCTTGAGGGTGCAGTCAGCTGTGTTCCAGGCCACGGGCACAGTTTACGCACGCGGCGGCCACTTACCCGTAGTGTGAGTAGGACCGCTATGTCTGCAAGGCTGGGCAACCAGACGCTGACATCGCAGATTCCGGCATTCATATTGGAGCTCACGCATGCACGCTCCGCGGCTCCATCGCCGAGTTCGGCGCAAGGCCGGCTGTGTGTCTTTAACGTAATCAAGTCTATGACACATTTGCCTGTGTTTCTCTGTACGCTTCGGCGTGAATTATCCCAAGCCCTACCTCTCAGTCGTTGTGAAATATTACAACCCCTGAGTTTGGGGGGGGGGGGGGGGGGGGCGGGATTGTAACATTGTCAGGACAGAGAGGTGTTAGTCCTGAGGGCAGGTGGGGGCGAGGGTGTTGGCTATAACTAGAATGACCGTAGATACTGGATGTTGGGTGGTGGCGGTTGTTAGAGTTTAACGTCCCGTCGACAACGAGGTCATTAGAGACGGCTGGATGTTGGACTGGGATTGATCTGAACCCTCTGTAAGGTGCGAGGACATGGGCACTTCCACGTTAGCTTAGCAACATTAGCATTAATAATAAAGAGACTGGCAAGGGCATAAGATCATGAATCTACTGAATTATGAAAAATATGAGACACTCACGAGCAGTATTCCTTGCATGTCTGCATGAGCCGACCGGGGTGGCCGTGCGGTTCTAGGCGCTACAGTCTGGAACCGAGCGACCGCCTCGGGCATGGATGTGTGTGATGTCCTTAAGTTAGTTAGGTTTAATTAGTTCTAAGTTCTAGGCGACTGATGACCTCAGAAGTTAAGACGCATAGTGCTCAGAGCCATTTGAACCAGTTTTTTGTCTGCATGATCGTGCCACTAACTTAAAGCCTTGGTGTAAAGTGTCGGAAGTCGAGAATTGTGGAATATAAAGTCTGCAAATGGCCGTAGCTCGCCGGGCCGCCGTGGGCGGCAGGTAGCAGTCACCGGAAACGTGGGACAATACGGCGCTTTTGGGGATAGCCCGGCATCCGGAGCCACCTGTGCTGGGCAACACGTGGCAAAGCCGGGAATTTCGTTTGCCTAGGGGCGTTGTGACCTACTCGATCATTGAGTAGATCTCAGAAATGCTGTTGGAGGGATTTCGGCGATGACAGAGCGTTCCACATAGGCCGAAACTGAGTATTCTTCCGCAGCGTTTTGGTACGCGTGGGAGACGGGAGAATTGTGGAGAAAGTGGACTTCGCCTTCAGCCATCGAGCGGTACGGACTTGAATACGGCGTATTGGCCATCGTCTTCAAAAGGAGATATACCGACTGTATCGCAGCACTGACCAATGCGTGTTCCGTCCAGAGTTATGCGGTTAGAGCTCTTTTTGTGCTCAGAAGCGAGATCTTCACCAACGCTCGACCATTCCAAAAACTTACCTAATATTCTTGATTTGGTAGTTATCCTTGCTAGGTGCCGAGTATTTATCAACGTAGCTGCCGGTAATAGGGGCGCGTAATTGCAAATTGTTAATGTGACATTTCAGGAGTGTGTGGGTGGACAGAGAAATTCACATTTTTTTTGTAAATTTTGTCAGTTGTGGGGGATACCAAATTAAAATGGCAGTATTACAATCGAATTATCGACTTCATTGTAGCTAGCATTTACCCTGTCCCAGTACGCTTTACATGTACTCTAGTCACTGCACAGCTTGCCCAGACGGGAAGGAAAGAAGGTTTGCGGTCTTCTATGTCAGCGACGGACAAATAAGCTTACACCTCAGTGAAGTAGAGGCGTCAGGATCCATCACAGCAGAGGTGACGTAACATGATGTCCTACGGGCCACTATAGTGAGGAAACCAGTGGACAATATGGTCGATGTGACTTCAGCCAGGTCCATGTCGTAGGTAGGTTGTAACTGCATGAGAATTGTCAGCTAACGAATGAGTTGTCACTTTGTCGTTCGGCATGCCACCATTCAATCACGAGGAAGTTTTCCACTAGTTTGCCATGTAGATCATCTGACAGTAGTTATTGGACTTTGTGGAGTACTTCTAAGACGTTGAATGTGGAGGGGTCAGCACGTATGGTGTCTTACTGTGTAGCTGCCGGTTAGATTACATGGGCTGGGCAGGTGGTGTACCATTGATCAAAGTGTTTGTATATTAGGCCCACTCTGGCTTGAGCTGATTAATCGTAACGTTGCAGGTTCATCATGAAGCAAGATGTCAAATGTGTGGACCCCATGTTTAAGGACCTTGTGAGGGCCTGTATACATCGTCATTGTGCATGACAAAATCACAGTTTGGCCAACTGTGGATGAAGGTTCTTGGAGTGCTGTGCAACTGTGGAGGGGACACCCCACACGCAAAAGCATGCAGCGTGCTATTTGACACACCCATTTAGAGCGCGCAAGTCCGTAACCACTGTCGATGGTGCCTGCACCATTAAGTCTGTTAGTAGAGTGAGGGTTTCACTGAATAGGACCTCCACTAAGAGGAACCAAGGTCATCCTTGTCTGCTGAGATAAATCTGAACAGTATCAAGGGAAGGTCCTCAGTCCACGGTCCATGTGGCACATGAGGGTACAATGTATGATTTTGAGAAATACTTTAATGAATTAACGAATAATGCAATTTTCAGGAAAAATGCAGGATGCCTGAAACCATTTCGATATTTATTTAGTAAATTAATGGGATGGGCGTTGCGGCACAAGGCAATTGATCATCAAGCCAAATTTAAATAGGCTTACAACCTTCTACTAAGAATTTGTGGTTCTGAAGATGGCAATGATTTTGGTGGCGTCCTCGAAACATTTTAAGTCAATACATATCTATCACACCTATCTAAACTCCACATGTAGTGGTTTCATTATGGATTTGCACAAATTCATTTTGCTGGCCCAAAGTAGCACAGACAGCTTCACCTATTGCGTGAAGGGCTGTGGTCCATATGCAGTAATAAGGTGCCTCCCCAACTCAGCCAACATGGCTATATGTGTGGTGTATAATCCTTGTGGGATAAATCCTGCTAACTATATGGTTATCAGTCTAATGAAAGACCCGATGAATGGGTTCGATATTACAGGCTTTGTAGGTCCCACGCATAGTGTACGGAGACAGTTGCCACCCAAAGGCAGCTGAAAGCTGTGTGCTGTAGGAAATCACTGGCTCTCACATTTGATGATTACTTGCAGACGCTGCATGGCGAGGCAGATGATGCATCTCAGCATACGATGTATCATGTCAGTTATCAATGGTGAGACCATGTGGTATGTACTGTATTGCAGCTGAAAAATTAACTGTCACATCATGAAGATAAGCAAGTCATTTGTGAGGACAGAATCGGAACCCTGTTGTACTCCCTCTATGTACTTAGGTGATAGAGAGGAAGAGGGAGAGAGGATGTCTTTATCTGCAAATAAATGTATATGTGCACATCAGTATGCCCATTTATCAGAGAGTAAATAGATGGTATATATTGTACACAATGAGTTAGCAAGCAGTACACTATATAAATACATAAAACTACAATCAGTCACTTCGTTTAATAGTTATTTATTATTCCATGAACCGGTTTTCGATATTTGAATAAATAACTATTCAACAAAGTGACTGGTTGCAGTTTTATGTATTTACGTTCAATTAACAGTCACGGGTTCTAAATTATCCATACTGGATAGGCTTAAACAGTTGCACACTATACATTCTGCACATATTCGTCCATGGAAACAGGCAGCACAAAACTGCAGCCATTTCCATACGTATAGTGAAGACCTGCGTAAAATTCTGTCTCCTGTACTGAATTAATGTCGTAGACATCATATGTGGATGAAATTCATTTAAAAAAGTAATGAAACGTTTTGTATGCGAATAAAGAAAAAAATTGTTATTGTTATTTGGAAAAAAACCGTATGACAGTTCCACAGCGCACTTAAGGAAGCTGGCTGGACTAGGAAGAGGATGATGAGGGGATGAATTGGGTGAAAGAGTTGGAGCTTGCTCAGACCAGTCTGTTGAGGAGTTGAAACGTTATATGCCGTTTAGACGAACGACATTTCACACTCCTTGTATAGTACAATGAAAGATGATCGTGACAGAATAATATTAAGTAGGGAGTAAGTCACGAAACATACACTGTGCGCGGGTGTTTTATCTTCATATGTGGAGACATTAAATGGGAGGTATGGAATACGAGAAAAGGGCAAAAGGTGGCGACAAATAAATGACTTCACTTGCTATGGGCGGGTCCGTTTACGTTTCCGCGTCGCAGCCTGGCGATTCTTTCACCGTCAAACAAAAGCCACACTCTCCAACAATGAAAACAAACGACAAAATGGTTTTCTGACGAATGAAATATATTGTAATCTTGATTGCCATGTTTAGCCTTCGAGGCGTATTTAGTATGAAAAGTTGTGTTCTACTCTAATTCACGAGTCACGCTAATGATGTTTACACCCATTCAAGGAAATTAGCGGACGTACTTTTCCGTGATTTGAGTCAAAGTTATCTTCTCTTGTTCCATTAACAGCTGCAGAACGTGAAGAAGTCAAGCTTTTCCTCGGCTACAGACAGTATTTCAGAGGCATTGATTAGTAGGACCTCTACTTCAAGAGAATCAACTACGGTGACTGGATTAAAAGAAAAAGATAAATACGTCATACGTTAAGTCGAGTGACAGATCTCATATCGTGTTCTGACTCAGTTTCAACTACAAGGAGCGAGCCAGTAGCTACATAAAACCTTAAATCAACGAGAAGAACACTTCAGAGTTGTGGTGATGAATTGGTTGGACGAGTTGAGGTTTGCTTAAATTTGCTTGCAGGGGAGGAGATGTGAGCAAATTGATATTTGTTGAAACCAGTCAGTCCAGGAAAGGAGTGGTGGCAAATAGTAAAAAGGTTGATGTACAGCTCACACACATAGATGATGAATTGGGAAATTTTCAATAATAATAAAACAATGTTTTTTATTTATTTATCACTCAACGTAATTGAAATTTCACATTATTTGAAGCACGCATAAAAAATTTGCACCATTATTTTCTTCTTCACACTTCTGCTTAATCTGCTGCGGAGATGTGCGCCAATATGATTCTAGGTTCCAGATTTCATAGTGGTTGTAAATATTATGTATGCACGTAACATTCTTACAGCTTTTAACATACACCGTCAGGTGGCTTACGGAGTATGGATGTAGATGTAGAAACATGCGCAATCGTGTCTATATGAGTGGCGAGTAATTTGATCACAGTCTCATGCATTACTGGGGCATTTGCTGTGGTGTTCCACAGGAAATTTGCTGTAGATTCGAATTCTATATGGATGTCTACCAGACTTGATCTAATAATCTCATTCTGTTTCAAAAGTGCATGTGGAAACACAAATTTGTGTGGCGCCACTCGAGTGATGCCACTTTTAGCCATGTCATGGAAGTTAAAGTCGCTTTAACCTTGTGACGTAACTTCCCTTAGTGCACCATAGTATTTCGAAGCATCATTGCAATGTTTTGGCTATGCTAATTTTGCCCTGTGTGTTTCTCAGTATCTAAAAATCTCTAAAAAGTGGTTGTTAGCTACAAGTACTTTTTATTAAACTGTATGAGGAGGGATCTTTTTTATGGAAAAACAAAATTAAGTGTGACAAATTCATTAGCTTAATCATTGCTTGAAAATTGTGGATAGTACGTGGGAACAGGTCCATAATTATGATTTACTTATCGCAAAAACTAAAGTCACTATTAGCAATACCTTTATCAGTGGATATAACAAAGTTTTAAAATCTTAAGTGTGGTGCATCTGCAGATCCATCTGGCACAAAAAAAGACTTACCTTTGAAAAACATATATCTAATGTATGGCCATAACCATTATAAGTTATACTTAAAAACTTGTCACTTCCTTTTGTGTGTATTTAGAAAAAAAATTTCCGGCACTTGGTTTAAAATACAAGTGAGATAGTATGTGAAAGTTGGATAAAATAATTTTATCACTCTTCTTTGTCAATACAAAAAGATTGATCATTTTATGCTGTAAAGTAAGCACAGAGCTATAATGACGTCAGAATTATATAGTGTAAGATTTCATTCCATTTGGTGAGTACCAAGCAACTGTAACAACATGATGTGTCTGTTTTATTGTAAATACTATGTTCGGAGGTCCATAACAAAATGGTGTGTATTTTAGCAAGAATTTACAATCATATTTCTAAATGCTGGTAGCTGAAAGTTTTGCCATTGCAAAACTGCCCATTCGTCTGGTGAAAGTATTTGATATTTCTGTAATTTGATGCGTGAACAAAATTTGTTTGTGAATAAGCAATTATTATTGAACAATTAGTGGAAGGTGATTTTTATTTTCACAGTAGGGCACATAGTTCTACAATGATGAAAATTTACGCAGTACTTACAATATATTGAGATTCTTCTGCTGGAATCATAAATGCACTGCACACCTGTCCAGTGAATATGAGGAAGGATATAACAAGGTTTCTGGTGACAGTATAATTTCAATTTCATTGCAACTTTTAATAAAAGGACATGAACATCCAGTCATCAGTTACATTACAGTGTCTTTCAGAGTAGTCGCAGAAAGCTTAATTCCAAAATTCGGTATGCAATAGCTTTAATATTTCTTCTTCTTTAACTAATGTGGGATGTGGGAGTGAAAATATTAACTTTCCAATGAGCTGTCAGCGCTCAGAATCTAACGCATCACACAAGCTATGAAACTTAACCCACATAGCTTATGCTTTGTTATCTTTTTACTGGATCTGTGGCTCCAATCTAATGCTATAACCTGAAGACGACACCAACGCCTGTCCAGTCAATCTCAGTTGCCTCCATATTGGAAATACACTCCTGGAAATAGAAAAAAGAACACATTGACACCGGTGTGTCAGACCCACCATACTTGCTCCGGACACTGCGAGAGGGCCGTACAAGCAATGATCACACGCACGGCACGCACGGCACAGCGGACACACCAGGAACCGCGGTGTTGGCCGTCGAATGGCGCTAGCTGCGCAACATTTGTGCACCGCCGCCGTCAGTGTCAGCCAGTTTGCCGTGGCATACGGAGCTCCATCGCAGTCTTTAACACTGGTAGCATGCCGCGACAGCGTGGACGTGAACAGTATGTGCAGTTGACGGACTTTGAGCGAGGGCGTATAGTGGGCATGGGGAGGCCGGGTGGACGTACCGCCGAATTGCTCAACACGTGGGGCGTGAGGTCTCCACAGTACATCG